>NC_133666.1:579683413-579998306 GCF_037893015.1 Macrotis lagotis
CTCTTCCCTCCCTATGATAGTAAAGAATCTGATAAAGGTTATACAATGACCTAACTTCTTTCAAGTGTGACTTCTTCCAGTGCTATCACCTATCCAATAGTAACATATATATATATATATATACACACATACATGTATATATGCCCCTTCTTGCCTCTACTAGCTGGTGACCTTGGACAAGTCATTTAGCCCTGATTGCCTTGCCTCCAGGGCCAGCTCCAGTCATCCTGATTTCATATCTGACCACTGGACCCAGATGGCTCTGGAGGAGAAAGTGAGACTGGTTATTTAGCACATCACCCCTTCACTCAAATCCAATTCATTTGCTTGTCATAGCATCACCTCCCTGATGCTATGACCTTCGGAAATGAAGGATAAACATTATTAGACCAAAAGCAGAGACTATTGTCTCTCATGTTAGAAAGTAAGGTTCTTGAAGGGACTATTTTTGCCTTTCTTCCCCTCATCCAGCCCCACAAGATTAGCATAGTGTTTGAAACAAAGAACCACATAAATTTTTGCTGACTTGACTTTTTTCTATTCTTTTCCTCTTTATTTGAACCATTGCAGTCATTATTGACAAGTCATCTGCATTCCTTAGAAACATAGCAGTTTTTTAAGGGACTTAGGTTCTGTCTACTCTGGCTTTGCTGGCTACCTTGTGGCACAATCTGAGCCAAATCCTGGGCTTTTCTACTTTACATAAATAGGAGACTAATTCAATATAGCACTAAAAAAAAAAAAGTATGACCTTTCACCCAGAAACACAACAAAAGAAGCAAACTCAAGACCCATCACAGACTGCTCTCAAATCAGGATCATGGCAACCAGAGTTGTGAGCAGAAAGGCATATCTGAGGTGGAGGGGGGCAAATAATAAAGGCTCTCCCCAGACCCATTTTTCCTGCAGGGAAGTATAACTCACCAGCTCTTCTCCATGTCATACTCCGCTTTGTCACTTTCAGTTACACCATTATAGAAAATTATAATCCCAATTTTAAAAATGGAAGAGACTTTAAATATCCAGTAAAAGCCTCTCACTTTATAGATGAGGAAACAGATAGAGGAGGCCTCCAGTCTAAATAGTGCAAGGTCCCACAGGGAGCAAGTAAATGGCAGTTCAGAGTCAAATCCAATCCTTCTGATTCTAAATTCAGCAGGCAGGACTCCCAGGAGTAATAATAGCCACGGTCACTTCCGATGTGACACACTGGCCTAGTTGGCATGGAAAATCTAATAATAAAGTAGTAGCATCCTGAAAGAAGCTGTTTATGTCTTCGTAGTTCACCAAGACACATTCTTACTGATCCAAATCAAAGACAGAAGGAGCAGCATAGCCTTTGGATAGAGCTCTAAACCTGGGGTCAGAAAGATCAAAAGTTCAAATCCTGCCTGACTCTGAACAAGTCATTTCAAACTTCTCATCCTCAATTTCCTCACCTATAAAATGGGGATAATCACTAGCACTTTCTTCACAACGCAGCTATAAAGGTCAAATTTTTAAAATCAAATGAAATGGTGTCTATTAAATATTTTGGAAGGCATAGAGCTGTATAAATCGCAGCTATTATATTATTGTTAGTATTTTTATTATTAGCTGTAGAAATGTATTTTTTCTCTCTGCTTAACAATGAGAAGTGTTCATTCATTTGTCAGCTAGGTAACCTAGTGGAAAGAGTGGATTTGGAATAGAGGACAGAGACAATGTTAAATTTGACTCTTGTCTAAGATACTTATTGGAAATAACCCAAGACAAGTTATTGAACCTCTCAGTCTGTTTCTTCATCTGAAAAATGGGCTTAATGAAAGCATATGCCTCTTATTAATGTGAGGATAAAATGAGACAATATAGGAAAAGTGCATTGCAAATCCTAAAATACAATTATATGCTAGTTATTGTTATTAAGCTATTATTAAATTTAATGCTATTTAATTTAATATAATTGTATTATATTCTAAATTATAAAATATAAATTAATTTTATTTAATTTAATGACAAATATATTGCTTAAAAATATATTGCTCTTAAATTTAAAGTCCTTTGCAATCTGACTTCAGTCTGTCTTCCAGTCTTGCTATATATATATATTTCTCCTCTTCACAAATCTATAGTCCAGTCCAATTGGTCCTGCTGTTTGTCACACATGGCCTTCTTCTCTCTCTCATCTTTGTTTTTGTACTGGCCATCCTTCATCTTCAGAATGCTCCCCCTCCTTTATCTCTACCTCCTATCTTTCAGACTCAGTTCAAAAATCCACCTTCTGCAGGAGTTCTTTCCCTGTTCACCTTCCTCCCTCCCCTCAATCACCCCTAATCAAATCAGTTTGACATGAATCTATAAAGGGTTTACTATGGAATGTGTCCTAAGCAATGGACATAAAAGACAATCAAATAGCTCCTCCTGCCTTGGAGTCTAATGGTGGAGATAACATGGAAACTGCTATGTACAAAATATGTACAAGATAAATCGGAACTAATCAATCCAAGAATAAAGGTATTAGTATCAAGATGGATTGAAAAAGGCTTGTTATAAAAAGGGGTGAAGGGGTAACTGAGATGTAAAGAAAGCCAGGAGACAGAGATGAGAAGAAAGAGAATTCCAATCAATGAAACTGTATAGAATTGAGGCATGAAGTCTCTTGTTCGAGGAACAGTAAAAAGGTTTGTGTCTCAGGATCAAAATGGGGATGCAGGAAAGGAGGAGACTGAATACGTAGGAGCAGAACAGATGATTAAGAGAAGTTCACATTGGTGTCTTCTCTCTGCAAGTACCTTGCATTTACACCTATAAATCTTATATATGGGCAAGCAAATGCATGTTGTCCCCATTAGAATGTGAGCTCCTGGAGTTCATGGATCATGATTTTACTTCTCTTTATATCCTCAGTTTAGCACATTATCTGGTCAATAGTAAACATAATACATTCTTGATGACTGATTTTTTTTCTCTTAGAATCCATATCTTCCTTCAATGTTCAATGTTCCCTTCAACGTTCCCTAAATTACTTCTTATATATGTTTATAGGAGTTCATATTGATTCACCCAGGAAACTAAGTGGTATAGTGTATAGAGTGTTAGGCCTAGAATCCAGAAGATCTGAGTTCAAATTTCTTATTGGTTGTATAACCTTAGGCAAGTCACTTAACCCTCATTTTGCCTCAGTGCTTAACTTTAAAATGAAGATAATAGAAAGAATAAAAGGAAATAATATTTGCAAAGTACTTTTAAAAGTACCTGGCACACGGTAGACATTTAACAAAAGCTTGTTCCTTTCCTTCCTTTTTCCCCCTTCTTTCCTTCCTTCCTTCCTTCCTTTCTCCAAAAGCACATAAGTCCCTTGAAAGTAAAAAATATTTCAATTTTGTCTCTATATCTTCGTTGTCTAGAATACATTAGATACTTGATAAATAATTGCTGATTGTTTTAAAGTAGTAAATTTGGGGCTAAGCAATGTGTCCTTCACACACAGTCTGGTCATAGAATCCTCAATCTTACACTTAGCTCCCCCAAACTCCACAACCATGTTGAGGCTTTGATACAAAAATCCAGCATAAAAAGCAGCAAGCTGAGGTGAGGTGTTAATATTTTACATTTTTATGTCAAAGCCCAGCAAGAACAACAGATGACATACCCTGCATGGAAAATCTGTTCTACCACCCAGAGAGTGCATTAGACGTCATCATCCATTTTTAAATCATAAATCAGAACATGAACACACACAAATGAAAGAGTATGGAATTTAATAGCTTGGCGTAAAGTTGTTTTTGTTTTGTTTTGTTTTTTTAAGTATGTTATCTTCCACTGCCCTTGAGAACAATAATAATAAACACAAGCAGAACAATTTTGTTTCAAAACCACAGATGAGGAACAACTGACTTAATTCTAACCAAATTCCACACAGCCCAGACCACCCGACTGCTGGGCACCCGTTCAGCATCTATCAAACCGGAACCTTAACAATAAAGTTGGACAGGAAGAAAAGGCTGGGCTTCTAAGCACCAGATGACATCGTGAATCATTCCAGTCTGAGATAAAGACTTACATATATGTTGAAGCCAAACAACCTTAAAAAAAAATTTCTTCCCCAAAAAAAGAAAAATGCTTGTTAAATCTTTATATCTTTCCCAGAGGCTAGAACATAAATATTTCCAGGTGATGAGCACCTACAGTTTGAAGCACTAGGGACTAGGGGACATATTAAACATTAAACATATTAAACTAAGGAATATATAAAACGGTCCTCCAACTCCAAATCCAGTATTCTTTCCATAGGTCCAAACTGTCCAATAGTGTTTAACTCTGGACTCCTCCCCAAAAAGTCTCACTCAAATGCTTCTTTGTGTCATAAAAGTGATCCCAAGATCCCAAAAGAGGCTATGTTGGAGAAGTACAATTTCTAGCAATTTCCTATTTACAGATAATTTGATGTTAATATTCTGTAAAGGCTCTAAGTAGCTCCTCTCAACACACTACAGTTACTTTTTTTTCACATTTTATTGAATTTTTTGTTTTGACATCATAGACATTTACATATTACTCCCATTCTGTGAGAGGTCTGTTGGAATACAATAAAATAGCTAAGTAAAAATAATAATACAATGCCCTCACCTGAAAGTACATTTGTGTTTTTTTAATTGACAAATCCATTTTCTCTCCCTCCCATCCCTTAAAAGAAAAAAGAAAAAAAAATTTCTTATGACATTTGCATAGTCAAGCAAAAAAATTTTCCTTAATGGCTGTGTGTGTGTGTGTGTGTGTGTGTGTGTGTGTATATGTATGCATCATCCTTCACCCTAAATTCATCACTTCTTTATCCAGAATAAAACATGCTATCTTTGGTTCCCTTGCATCATGAATGGTCATTGTATGGACCATTGTCCTTACAGCTTTCAAAAGTATTTTATATAAATTGTTCTCCTGGTTCTACTCATTTCAATCCCCAAATGTTCACAGAAGTCTTCCTATGTCTTTTTGAAATCATCCATGTCTTCATTTCTTACAGTACAATTGTACTCTATCAAATTCAAATATTACAACTCAATCATTTCCTTTTTTAATTTTTTTATTTATTTAAGGCAATGGAGTTAAGTGACTTGCCCAAGGTCACCCAGCTAGGCAATTATTAAGTGTCTGAGACCACATTTGAACTCAGATCCTCCTGACTCCAGGGCTGACACTTTATCCACTGCACCACCAAGGTGCCCCACCCCCAGTTTTTTTTTTTTTAGGTTTTTGCAAGGCAATGGGGTTAAGTGGCTTGCCCAAGGCCACACAGCTAGGTAATTAATTATTAAGTGTTTAAGACTGGATTTGAACCCAGGTACTCCTGACTCCAGGGCCGCTGCTTTATCCACTGCGCCACCTAGCCACCCCCAGTCATTTCTTACTTGCTTTTCTGTTAGTTTTCAATTTTTTGCCACCACAAAAAAGAGATACTCTATATATTTATATTTATAAACTTTCTCCTCTTTCTGTACTCTCTTCTAGGTAAAGGCCTTACAGTTGGGTAATATGCTTTTTAAGTACCAAACTAGCTAAAAGCAGAAAGGTTCCTCACTAGTAGTTGCTCCCTGGACAACTGGTGAGGAATTCTTTGGCTATGCTAACCCAGTTCTCTACACAACCTTGAGAAAAATGGGGGGCCATCTATTATGAAGGTTCCAGAGTCACAGATATAAAGATCATAGAATCATTCCTTTGAGGTTGACCCCATTAGAACTAATAGTGTTTCATGTATCCAGTACAGAAAGAGATAAAGTACTCATTCCTCTCTATATTTTGGAGTTTATCTTGAGAAATTTGTTGGAAAACAAACCAAGAAATAAAAGAAAAAGAGAAAAATAAAATCAGCAGTTCATAGATGTGAAGTACTAGAAGGGACTTCAGCTGCCTCTCATTTTAGAAATGAGGAAACTGAGTCCTGAAGGGGTGGATTGACTTGACCCACAGACAGTACATATCAGAGATAAGATTCGAACTCAAGGCCTTTGATTTCATTGACTTTGTTCATTCTCCTATTTCATTGGTCATGGGAGGGTAAGCTGTCAGGGAATCAAGTCAACCAACTCAAATCAGGAGGAAAGAAGGTCCCATATAGATGATGCCTTGAATACCTTCTGATCTCCCATCTTCCCCAAAATCCACACTCCAGAAGAAGCTATTTTCCCAGGACAAAACTTTTGGCAAAACTGGGAACCTTGCCTATCATATTTCACAACCAGCACATAGCTGATTTCACTTCTGTCTCACATCAATGGGTCCAGCAGCTCATTTGAACAGCACTTCTGGGCTCTTAGTCAGGTAAGTGTTATCTAAAAAGAATCATGACTGCAACTTCAGAAGCCTCCCATGCCCATTATAAACTCTTCCTTCTGCTATTGTAAATATTAAGGGTTGCATTAAACATTCAGGAGATCTGCTTCTGGGCACATAATTAGGGAGAGCAAATATTTGTTAAAGTATACCTCCCCGGGACCTCCTCTTTTAAACTAGCTCAAATTTTGGAAGCAGATGGATATATTGATACAAAGGCTTGGCCCCATATCTTTCCCTACCTAGCCTGATTACTCTACTCTAGGGAGACCCATGAATCTTTTTAACAAAGAAGAGGCTTGTAGACCTGGTACATTAGCACTCCACTTCCTTCCCAGCCCTTCCAAGCTTCCAGTTCCCTGCAGAGGCTCTGTTGACACTCCTCACCCACACCTCCTTTGCAGCCCCTTTGTCTTATGACAAGATAATCAGCACAGGCTAGATAACCACTCTAAGGAGAGGAAGTTAAGATGGTTCTCAGTACATGGGAGAATGACTGCAATAACAATGAGGATGGAGAAGTCTGGATGACATGAGAACAGACAGCTGTAGACCTAGTATCTATGACTTTCTTCTTCACAGAATTCTTTCTTGCTACCACAAGGATGACACTGTCAAGCAGAAAAACACCAGCTTTGCGCCTCTGACTGTCATCTCACAAAACTCAATATTTCAGTTCCCAGACAGCATCTTGCTGATTTCGCTTCTGTTTTGTGGCAAAAATTCTTCCTTTCTACTAGGGGGGCACATCACAAGTTCAGCAAATAAATTATATTGACTCCTAGGGAGAAGATGTTTTCTGCAGATAACTTGAACCATTAAAAATGGGGACTGGATGGAGGGGGGTCAGTTGTGTCTTTTTTTACTTCTTTAAATCTCCATGATTAAATGAATAAAGGAGCTACAATATAATCTGTCCCTCTCCTGCCAGTGGATAAAGTGAGAAAAAACTTGGGGAATAGCAACCCATGGCCACACACATACACACACACACCCCTCTATATGATGACAAACAAAAGGAGGAATACTGATATTTTCCCATCCGAGGAAGCTATCAAAAAAACATGAAATACCTTTGCAGAGCAGGAAGGGAGGTTTGACAGTAGTCTCTGGCTTTTTCCTTACCTTTAGAGAGGGGGGAAATACTCACATCGTTGGTCATTCATTAAATACCCTCTAAGCATATAGTCATGTGTAGAGCATGTGGGGGACATAAACAGGAAATTTAGAATGTAGATGAGACATGTAGGGGCATGAAGTCTATAAAATAAAGTAGGATAGAGTGAGCAACATAGTAGAGTCTGTAGGAATGCAGAGGGAGAAATCAATGCATGCTGTTAAATCGTATTTCTTGTTGCTAAAAAGTTATATGGCTTAAGCAAATTAAATAAAAAGCTGGAATCACAATATTCAGGGCTAAATTAGGCAATCAATTTATGGAGAGAAAGCAATATGACATAGTGAATAGAAATCTAGTCTGGAAAAAAAAAAGGCATACCTGGATTCAAATTCCACTATAAAATAGCTGGCTCTCTGGGATTATCAATAAATTATAGTTTCTCAAAGCCATATACAACATTCTGAGACTATAAATTTCAGAAGTAGCATTGATCTGCATCAGAAGAGGAAGCTTTAAAAACCAGGATGAAATCAAAAACTATAGAAAAACAAAACAAAATAAACAAAAACTTTGAATTCAAAGATACTAAGTAGCATCTGGAAACATTTCTGGTGGCATAGTTCATCAATCCTCACTCTTCATTGAGACATACAGTCTTCTGGCACTTATAGTATCACACACTCAGACCTGGAAAACATCAAGACCTCAGAGTGGACCGAAGTATTGACCAAATGTGATTTTAAAAGACTGTTGATGAAGGATGCCTCCTACCTCCTGGCAGAAAGGAGATGGATTAAGAGGTGGAGAAGCAGATTTGCATTTTCAGACTTGTCCATTGTGCTGATTTGTTTTGCTTGACTATATTTATTTGCTTAAAAAAATAAAAAGAAGGATTTCTACTTGGGGTGGAAAGATAGTAGGAGTAACAAGAAATGAAGAAAAAATTCAATAAAACCTCTTTAAATCCAAAGGAAAAAAATAAGTACAGAAGGAGGTACAAATAGAATTGTATTACCATTTTGGGAAATTTCAATAAATATGTAAGAAGATATAAATATAAATTTCTTTTTAAGAAAAAATGCAAATTTTGTGTTGATAGTTATTAAGTTTATAGAAAAATAAATAGAACTAGAAAGTATCCTAAAGTGTAGCCTTGTAGTCTAAATTCTACCTTGGTACCCCTCTCATCAATAGAGATTAAAGAAATTACTAAACTCAGAGCCAGATATTCTGGTAAAGTTAAGAGAACTTTCTAAGATTGTGTTCTTATCCTCAGGAAGCCTAATTTCTAGAAAGATATTCTAGAAAAGGAAGCAAATCCAGAACATCTAACACTATTTTTTTATTTATTTTTTAAATAAAACTACAAATAGCAGTTTAGAAGTCCTGTATTAAATCATGACTAGCTCAAACTAGGTAAATCCCTAGTGCCACAATTTCAACAAATCTCAAGATACAGAGCCAACAAGCCTAAATTTGTTACAGAAAATGCTCATTTGACAGTGTCTTGTATGTGGCAGTGACTGAAAAATTTCTAACTTAAATCAACAGTCAGATGCAATGAGATAAAGCCGGCATTTTTCCACTAGTGTAATAAGAATACTCAGCTGACAGGTCTAAATTCATAATCTGAACACCATGGAACATCAGCTGTTTTTGTTTTCATTTTCAATTAAATAGATTTCGTGCTTGGCTGGGAAATAAACAAGAGTCCACAAAATGCAAGGCAGAATGGAAAAGAAAAAAGTTCCATACAACATCAAAGTAACTGAGACAATAATCCTAAAAAAAAAACAAAAACAAAAAAAACCACACAACTTTGACCATCCTATCACTTTATCTTATCACTTATTACCCTTCTCCCTATCACTCCTAACCTCTCACCCTTATTTGGAATTGCTGATTTAAACTCCCCAGAAAATAGATAGGAGCTTTTATTCTATCCAACCAGCACAAACAATTAAAAGGTTACTCCATTAGCATTCCCAAGCATATTTAAACATCTGAGTCTACTCACACTCAACTCTTTAGTGGGGGTTCCAAACAATATTGGTTTTCTATTGCAATCACATGTAACAGTAAGGTCTTTTGTTCCTCTCATTTATGTTTAGAAGAGCCAGTACCAAAAGAGGGAAGCCCTGAATCTATATGCAGGACCCAGAGAGAGATTCATGATTCATCCCTGATTTTCCCCTGGGCTTTTGAGATTTAGATTTTCAAGGAGATAAAATGGTCCTATGTGGCAGTATCAGGACAGGTACCATAGGAAGGAACTAAGATCACTATCAAAAAGAATGATCAGTCTGCCATAGGCAGGGCTCCAAAAAAGGATTGTAGATCTCTCTTCCTTGGCATGTCCAGTGAAGTTTTAGCATCAGTTACTAATGTGGAAAAACCCAACCTTGAACCATCTGATTCATTGAAGAAACACATAAGTATTTCTCTTGCTAGGAAATAGGAAGTTATATAAAATGACCCACAATGAGGGAGATTTCAGAAAAGCTTTGAAAAGTCCATTCAATAAATTATTAAATGCCTCCCAGGTAAAAGGTGAAAGGTACTCTGTTTCAGAAGTTAGAAAACTTATCATCAAAGTCAGGAAGAAGGTTTAAATTTCATCTCTGACAATTATGGGCCAGGTGATGTTAAGCAAATCACAACCTCTCAGTGGGTCTTACAACTCTCTCTAAGATAAATTGTTTTAATTGCAGAGAAGTTTGCCAGCATACTTTGGCAAGTGTACCTCCTACAATAGTGAAAAACACAGATCCAGAACAATGAACAAGGAACTGTACCTAATGACAAAAATAAAACATAATAACCCCGGCTCTCAAAAAGATGACTGTCTACTAAAAAAAGATAAAATACAGAAGTCTCATGTATATAGATACACATATGTGTATGAGTAAACACTCACATACAAACATACATGTGTATGAATGCTTAAATAAAAACAATGATGATGCTCTAAAAACTTGCAAGGGAAGAGGAAATACAATCAGGAAGTCTCCACAAAGCACTTGACCTGAGCCTAGAAGAAAGATTTCAAGAGGCAGAGATAAGAAAGTGCATTCCAGACAAAAGTCAAGAGACTGACTGGCAAGACTAGGGGATATAATCCACCATGGATGGAATGTCAAGGAAAGAAAAATTTCAAAGCTAAAACATTGAGTGGAAGGCATATTATAGTTCAATATAGTCCAAAGGATCAGATAAGATCTGTGTTTGAATCACAGAGGTTAAATGATTTGTCCAGGGTCATCCTTCTAATAAGTGGCTGAGGATGTGAACTCATATTTTCCTTACTGCTGGCCCTATATCACCATCATTATCATCATCATCATCATCGTCATCATCATCATCATTATTATTGTTATTTATTTATTTATTTATTATTATTATCTTTAAATTTAAAATGAAAATAATGATGTTTCTCCCTTAATCTCTGGAGGTGATACCTTGACAATGTTTTGAGTGTGTTTGTGCACTGTCACTAGTCTCATTTTCTCCTCCAGAGTCATCTGGGTCCAGTGGCCAGATATGAATCAGGATGACTGGAGAGGGCAATTAGTGATTGCCAGTAAATGGCAAGTGTCTGAGGTGGAATTTGAACTCAAGTCCTCCTAACTCTAAGGCTAGTGCTCTATCCACTGCACCATCTAGTTGCTCTAAAGTAAATCTAACATCTAACTCAATGTGAGTAAAGTGCTTTGTAAAAAAAGTAAGATTAAGATATACTAAATATATATAAATAAATAAATACTAAAATATTTACATTTTCTCCTCTAAACACTAAAGTCCAGGAAGTTACTACCAACTTCAGAACAGGAAGGAGAGTGACATGATCTAAAATGGGCTTCAGAATGTTCATTTTGGCAGTTCAATGAAGAAGAAATTGGAGAAGGGAGATATTCAAGTTTTCTGATTCTTATTAATATGAGAGATCTGGAGTGGTCAGTGTGACAAAATGAAAGGCTCAAAAGAAAGTTTTGAGCCCATAATCATTTTAATACTCAGTCCCTAGAAGTGATCCCTGATATAGCATAAAGAAAAAAACCCAGAAATTTCTATCACAGCCCTGTTTTCCTCCAATATTTGTTCACCGCATAAACTCAGAAAAGCCGTAAACACCAAAAGGGGTGGAAATGCATTATTTTGGCCAATTTATCCAGTCTCAAAATAATAAACAATGAACTCTCACTAATGTGTTAGCCTGCTTGAAACAGAAACTTCCTTTCTCATTGGACAGATAATTCCATGTAAAAGATAGCTTAAAGGTAATCATTCCTTTCACGCTGGTATGGGATGTTAGTCTAGAAGAAAATTAATTTTCATTCACAAAGTTGATTTCTTAGTCCAAAGTAAACCAAAGGATCATAGACCTCAAGTTGCAAAGGAACTCCAAGGTCACTCTTGGTCAAACCCATTCATTTTACAGACAGAGAAACAGAGACCCAAGAAGGATAAGTGACTTTCCCAAAGACGCAGAAAAAAGCATCATTCATGTAAAGGATATATATATATGTAATATATGTATATATAATATATATATATGTATATGAGTTTATACAAGTCATATACATTCCTAGAAGTGTGTATACATACTATATATTTGCGTATCTATACAAATATATATTTCTTTCTGGGGAGATGAGGTGGTGAAGGAGTTTCAGTAGGTTTTTGTTTAGATAAATGAGCAAATCAAGATTTTGCCAACCATCTTTTCTGTACTTTATAGACAGAGTGGAAACTCATGGCTCCACACTCATATACAATTTATATATTTCTATATACACATATAACAGAAATATCATAGTATAATATATTATCAAGTTTGAAATCAGAGGACCAGGGCTCAAATTCTAGGACCAGTAATTATTTACATTTGTCCTATATTTATATACTGTTAATTATATGAACCTGGATAAGTAATAAACTCTGGACCTCAGTCCTGGGTCTTTCCATCCCAAAGATTACAAATGAAATATGTTATAAAAGAAATAACATATTACAAATGAAATAACTGAGATTTGAATAGAAGATGTAAAGCTTTCAAGGAGAGCCTCATACCCCATGAGGAAGATAATACAGTGAATTTTACAGATGAAAGAACAAACCTGTAAGAGGTTCAATGACTTGCCCACAGATACACAACTACTAAATATTAGAGGCAGAATTTCAGCAAAAGTCTACCTAACTCCAAGAGTCATACTATATGCCAAATTAAGCTGCAGCTAGAGAGGGAGAAGGTTACAATACAACCACATTACAGGGAAGGGATGAATTGAGTCTTTCAGTTATCACCAAATGGGATTTAGCATTAATTCTTGCATTCAAAAGAAAATTAAACACAACTTCTGATAAGTTGGTTATACCAATAAGGAAATGTCATGTTAAAAAGACCAACTCCTGTTAAAAGGATTAATACTACTATATAGACATAGCTTCTTACAAATACAGGTATAGGAGAAAATTAAAGTTGGTTCCATGCCATTTGTTTTATGATAACATACTATTTAGAGCTCTGGCCATTTCAATCAAGAAACAGATCAGATAATAGCTATCTGGTGCAAAATATCAATAGTTTTAAATGCATCTAATTTACTGGTTTCCAACAGAAACTCGATACAAATTACTTAAAACTTCAAAAAGGATTCTTGCATGTTGTTTTCATTGTCTCATTTGCTTTGAAGGGTTTTTATTCTAAATCAAGAAACAAGGTAAATAGATCATTGGATATTGGTTAGGAAAGGAAATTGGATATTTAGTCCATTTTTCTTGCAGATGGGAAAATGAGACACAAAAGGTTAAATGATTTAGACAGGATAACAAAGTCATCTAGATGACATGGTGAATAGAGCACAAAATTTGTAGTGAGGATGACCTGAAGTCCAAACCTAATTGGACACTTCTTGGTAAATCAGTTAATCTCACTCAGATTCATTTTCTTCATATGTTAAATGGAGATGATAATAATAATAATATCAACTTCTTCATAGAGAAGTTTTTGTAAGAATGAGAGAGAATATATGCAAAATATCAGATAACAGATAGCAAAGTTAGCTTTGCTAAATTCCAAAGAATATATAAATGCTAGTTAATTATAAATAAGAAACGTAATTAGGGTTCAAACACATGGGGTTCCAAATCGGTAATAATAGTCACCCTTTACCTGAAACTAAGAAGAAATGATCAAAGGGCCAGATATAATAAACATCTCTGAACATTTTGAATCTCTTCCCGCAAAGCCAGGTTTTACAATAGTAAAATTGTCTTGTGCCTTTCCCTCATTCAAATTGGGGAACAGGCAACGAAAAGCAAGCCAAGAGTGACCAATGTTTTTCCCTTGGTAACTGCACAAAGGGGAGATTCACAGGGTACTTGAAAAAGTTATTTTAAATGAACACATTATTCAATCACCCAGAATTCCAAGTGGTACAAATCCTTCTTACACTGCCCAACTATCATCCTCTTGGAAAGCTGATCTAATGTATCATTAAAAAAAAAAAAAACAAGAAACGCTTGTAATATGATATAACATAATACAGAAAGATTGTGTAGGATACTTAATAAAGTGCTGGTCATGGAGTCAAAAGAGACCTGGGTGCAAGTCCCATCTCTTGACACATATTCTCTATGGGACCTCTGGGCAAGTCATTTAATATTCCAGTGCCACAGGCAACCCTTTGGCAATCTATGTCAAATGCAAGGACTCCTTTTCAAAATGATGTTTTAAAGATGTAAAAAAATACATATAATGAAAAGAACTCAAATAAAGTAGAAGATATCAAAATGTTAATAAAAAAAGTTCATCAATCCTGTTTTTAATCCTTAGATAATCTAGATTATACAATCTCTTTTGGCTCTAAATCCTATAACTGTAGAGCTGAACAGGTGTCCATCTGCAATTTTAAAGGTAAGTTCCTTTCTTGGAGTTTCATCTATACACTACCATATAAAATAAGTATTGCCCTATCCATTTCCACACAATATCAAGATGCAGAGAAAAAGGGCATACTCCCTGGGAAGGATTTGTGGGAGAACATGGACAAGGGACAAAAAGGCACAAATAGACTACAATCTGCAACTTTGAAAGCTTACCCTCAATGGGCAAAACCATAGCCCAGTTATATCAATATTTTCTCAAAAATAGGATAGTTTAAATTTGTTTGGTGTCCTCAGATATCACTAAACTATCAATTAGACAATGGACCACTGACCAGCACTGTATTGCACCATCTTTTTACTACAATTGTGGTAACATTCTCCATTTCCATGACTCTCCATTTCACCTATACTTTTTCTCCAATTCCTGGTGTTCCCAGAAAAGCTATCTCATTCTGGCTTCATTTGAGCTCCCTATAGTTTAGTAAGGAATGCATACTCAGTATGTCAGGGAAATTCTGAAAGCAATACCTGGACCACTTAAAGGAAACAATGCAAAGAAGCCTCTTCTGTCCTTTGGATTACACCATTTGTATTTGGGAGTATATTCATGAGCATCACCATTTGTAGCAGAACACATTAAGTCTTCTTGTACCAGACAGTCACACAGAAACAGATAGACTTGACAGAGGACAATTCAATTCAACAAGCATTTGTATTTATTTTGTCTAAATCTCATATTTAGTTATCTGTGAACATGCTGCATTTTACATACACATACACACACACACACACACACACACACAAAACACCCTTCCAAGTTCCTTGGGGACTGTCTCATTTTGGTGTTTGTATTCTCATTACCTAACAGAGTGTCTGGCACAGAGTAGACATTTAATAAATATTGTTGATTGATTAAGCCACTATAGTATATGCCAGATGCTAGAGATATAAAGATTTTTTTTTAAGTTCCTTAAGAAACTTACATTACCTGAGGGATACAACATGTAATAGATACAAAACAAGTTAAAGAGGTAGAAAATACTAATAACTAGAGGTATCAGTGAAGGCTTCTTATAGAAGGGGCACTTGAGCTAAGTGAAAAAGAATTCCATAATATAGAAGACAGATATTCAGTACATAGGAAGCAGGCTATGGAAAAGGTCAGCAGCAGAAAGTGAATGCGAAATTGGAGAAGCACAAGAGAGAAGGAATAAACATTGGGTATCTACTGAGTTATTATGAACACCACTTTACATTTGAGAAAACTGAGGTAGATAATATTCGAGACAAATTAAGTGACTTGCCCTGAGATACAGACTAATTTGAGGTCAAATTTGAACTTAGGTCTGTCTTTCTCCAGTGCTAGCACACTAATCACTATGGTAACTTGCTGGTTCTGTGACTCTGGCTAAGTCATTTGAACTCTCTGTCTCATTTTTCTCATCTACGAGATAAGAAAAATGGACCAACTATTAAATTGACTTTCCAACTTATATTCAATAATCTATTTACCCTGTTTCTTGATATAAAAAAATTCTTCAAAGCAAATGAGATTATGAAAATGATATGCAAGAGTCTTTTGTGAATTGTTAAGTAATTTGCATTGAATTTCTGTTGGAAACCAGTAAACTTAATGGATTTAATATTATTGATGTTTGGCACAGGTAAAAAAAAACAGTTTGATGGGAATCTGGAGAGTGGGGAAGGGTTCTTCCCAAAAGTTAGTTGTTACAGTTGAAAAGCAAAAGACCACAGGCTAGATTCTGAAGCAGGTTTATGAAGCAAACCATTTCAGAAGTGAATAGAATAAGAGAGATTCACAAGTAATTTTTGTAAAGCAAAAGAATGAGTAAGCTATATTTAAAATATATATACAAGACTTCAATTGATAAATGATCAAAGGATATGAACAGGCAGCTTTCAGAAGAAGAAATCAAAGCTATCTATAATCATATAAAAATGCTCTAAATCACAACTGATTACAGAAATGTAAATTAAAACAACTCTGACATACCCTCAATCCTATCAGATTGGCTAATATGACAGAAAAGGAAAATTACAAATGTTGGAAAGGGTGAAGTTGTGAACTAATTCAATCATCTGAAGATTATTTGGAAGGGTAGTCAAACTGTGCATACTCTGATCCAGGAACACTATTAAATCTGTTTCCCAATGAGATCACAAAATAGGGGAAAAGATGTACATAAACAAAAATATTTATAGCAGCTCTTTCTGTGGTGGCAGAGAACTGATAATTGAAAGGATACCCATCAATTGGGTAAGGGCTAAACAAGTTATGATGTATGAATGTAATAGAATACTGTTGTGCTATAAGAATGACAAGGAGACAGATTTCAGAAAACTCAGAAAAGACATATATATGCAGTGATGCAGAGTGAAATGAGTAGAACCAGAAGAACATTGTACATAGAAACAACAATATTGTGTGAAGAACAACTATGACTGACAGCTTTCTTCTGCAATAGAATGATCTAAGACAATTTCAAAGGTCTCATAAGGAAACTACTACCCACAGCCAGAGGAAGAACTGATGAGAGTCTGAATGTAGATCAAAACATATTTTCATTTTATTTTTTCATCATTTTTTCCTTTTTTTTTCTGTTTTTCTTCCATAACAAGACTAATCATGGAAATATGTTTTACATGATTGCATATATATATATGAACTATATCTGATTTCTTACCATCTTGGGGGGGGAGGAGGAGAGTGAAAGAGGGAGAAAATTTGGAAGTTAAAATTTTATAGTAAAATTGATAGCAAAAATTGTCTTTACATGTGATCAAAAAAATAAAATAGTATTTTAAAGGGGGGGGGGAATTAAATTATACACAGCATATCCCAAAAGTCCTAGTACAATTTTAACAAACAAAAGTAATAAATACATATGCTTCCTTTAAGTATCCATTAAAATGCATTTTTTCTGTTGGAAGCCTTTTCCATCCCCTCATAATTATACTCCTTTCCTTCTGCTAATTCTGAACATGGTTTGTCTTGTGTATATTTGTTCACATATTATCTCCCCCATCAGATTTTAAGCTCCTTGAGGACAAGGATTGCCTATGGCTTCTTTTTATTCTTCCAGCGCTTAGGGCATAATAGTTGCTTATAAATGTTCATCAATTCATTAATATTGATTGATATATACATATGTGTATATATATATAATATAAAATACCCAGTTACTATTTTAAAGCATATATAATAAATTGATAATATTTGCTTCAAAGTTATCCAGTATGTTTGTATCATCCTCCATACTTGCGTCTATCTGTGCATTTTTTAAAATGTTTCAATGATATTACTATTTCTTTGCTTTCTTTTTCTAGCCTTCTAGTTTAGTCTACTAAATCTTACCTACCCAACCTACTCTCCCCTCTCCCAAATATTCTGAACTCTCCCTTTTAAAGAATAATTATTATCAATCAAAACAGCTGGTCATGTTGCAACTGAACATCTAATTTTTTTGGAACTGTAGTCCCATTGTTACTATGTTAACAGGTGGGTACTCTTCATCTTCATACATAACATCCTCCAGTTATGGTAACCTACATTTTTAAAGGGAATCCTATCCCAGTGATAATAGCGACCATGTTTTTGTAGCTCAAAAATTTGCATTTTGTCCTTCACTAGTTTATTTTAAAATAATAGGATGCTTTCCTTTAGGGCTGAAAACATAGATTAAAATTTCCAAGTCATTTGAACTATAAAAACACTTCTGATAACATTTAACCTTTTCTAACAAAACCCTCATGAGTGGTAAATATGGCACAGTGGATAGAAAAGTTGATCTTTGGGGAAGAAAGACCTGACTTCAAATTCCATCTTTGACACATGACCCTGGGCAAGTTACTTAATCCCTCAGTTCTCTGTGCATCACTATGGCTTTATTGCAGAAAATGTGCCCACTTGCATTGGTAAGAGAGTTTTTTCATAGAGGAGTTCCTTATACTAATAAAAATGATAGCTTCAGGGCCTATCCCTATTCTTTGATAACATCAGCAGCAAGTGATTATTTTATAGTGCCTTAAGGTTTTCTAAGCATTTTATATAAAATAATCTAATTTTATCTTCAGAACAACCCAAAGTTGTTGGCACTATAGATGCCATATGGTGGTGATGAAGACGAGTATAGGTGCGAAACAAGACATTCTTCATTTTTTCTTTTTTAATTTTTACTGAGTTCTTTTGTATGTATCACTTTAATTTCCACTTACAGTAAAGCTCCCACCCCATCTCCAGAGCCATTCCTTTTAGCAAAGAAGAAAAAAAGAAAGTAGACCAACATATTGACAGGATACACAGGATTTCCACAATCATAGTCTCCCACCTCTGAAAAGGAAGAGAGGGAGGCACATTTTCTCTTCTCTTCTTTATAAATGGGTAGTGTGATTTATGATGTTCAGTTGTATTTTTTTTCTTACAAAGAAGGACCCTATCAAGTGAGATGGGGGAGGGGGAATCATTCTTAGGAAATGATTATAATATTAAAAAATAAAACAGGGAAATGCTTAATTTCTTTATATGTCCATTTTAAAATGGTTTCTTCATCACTACAAGGGAATATGCTAAAGCAAGTAAATGAATCTGTGGTAGACTATGGGAACTTAATCCTCTATGCTATTTCAATCCAAGCAACAAGGAGAGGAATGTCCCACTGAAGAAGTGGCTAGGTTTCAATCCACATTCCTTTTAGTCTGGACTACTCCAATCCCTTATCTGGGAAGAACAGGCTTTCATAACCACAACAAACATCAGAACTGAGCTTAAGGAAACAAAGAATAACTCAAAATGTGCTTTTCTTTCTTTTTCTTTCCTTTTTTTAAAAAAGCCATCCTTTTTTGTTTTGTTTTGTTTCTGAATAACATATATGAGGTCTCTTAAATTAAGATACTCCAAAAGTCTGGGAATTTCTTTGGTAGAGACTGATGAATATTTTTTCTCCTGCTCCCATTCATTATTCATCCCCCATAAGAAGTCACATTTACATTATTTTTTTTTTTTAATGAAAGCATGATCTCACATAACTACATCCCTAATCAATGTAGGAACAGCCTAGGATGATTTTTTTTGGAGTAGTTCCTGACCATCTTCCCCTGGGAGAAGTCAAAGGTTGGGTTGGATGATACAGATGCTATAAATAAATCGTGGATTATTTCAAGTTCTCTTATAACCTCTGAATTTAAATTCTGAACCAATTATAGGAGTTCCAAGTCTCCAGGATAATTACATCTAGATGTCTTCCCCTGAAAAGCTTAGTCCAGGATTTTTTTTTAAGAGAATTTCTAAGGTACCTCCCAGCTCCATGAGTCTACATACAATGGATTGTCCCTGTTGGTCATAAGACACCACAACACCTTTTAATAGTACAGGAATACTTGATGTTAAGGGATATCAGAAAATATCTAATCTGAATTACTGAATTATTAAGTTGTGTTTTTCTGTTAGTTAGAAATTTATAACTACTCAAAAGACATTCAGGTATAGCTCTGCTACCCACTAGTTGTGAGGAAGCAGTATGGTATATAGAGAGTGCCAGACTTAGTATCAGGAGAACCTGAGTTCAAATTCTACCTTAAACATTTACTAGCTGTGTGTCAGTGGGCAAGTCATTTAACTCTTCTCAGTGTTAAATTTCTGTATCTGAAAAATGGGGATAACAATTGCACTAACAGAATTGAGAGGATCAAAGGATATGTCAGTAAATCATATTGCAAATATTTGAGCATTATAATTATGATTACTATTGTTGTTCTTTGTTTGCATAGTCCAGCACTCTTATAGAGATAGAGTACAAGAACTGTGATCAGCTTCATATCTCACAGTCCTATGCAGACACTGCTTTAAAAAGTTTGTGAAGTAGAAATAAGATTTCATCAATTAACCTTGACTCTCTAGAACTAGCTCTTAGTACTTTCCATCTTGAATTTTCTATTCTATCTTATCACTAAAAAAGAAATATTAAGACCCTAATTGCACAGGAGACAGGGCACTGATTGAGCAAAGCAGGTCATCTATTTCCTAGCTAGGAATTTCCTGCACTGTGATAGAAGATTGTTCCCTCTTATATTTGAAACTACAGACTTTCACCTGACTATAAAACAATATTGCTGTTGATCATTAACAGAGCATTCAAAGATTGAGTTTATGTGGGTGTTGTTTAAGGAATTTCGGCAAAAAAAAATTATTTTGGCTATGTAGGGGGTAGTTTGTAAGAGAGAGTCTAGCCAAAGGAATTTCCTGGGTTTGTGACATTTTATTAGATCTAGGGGGAGTTTGAGGGTGGGGAGGATAGAGTACTCTGAACACTGAATTCTAAACACAAGGACCAAGATTGCTAAGCATTCCATTGTGTTAACAAGTGATTGCACAGTGATAGAGAGAAGCTAAAGCCCAGGAATGAACTTACTTGGACATCTGCCACTGTCTCCATCATTTTCCTCCCTCCGGCCTCCTCCTAACATTGCTAGTGCCCATATTTATCCCACAGATCCACACCTAGAATTTATGTTATCTGACTCATTTGGGGCCTCTTTCTACTATATGACAACAATGACCACAACAATGAAGAAAAGGGACTCTCTTGAACATTCATAATATGAATTAATTCTATTTACAGAGTAAGAAAATTTCTGCATTTACCAAGCATCTCTCATCAATCAACAGGCTAAAAAGGCAGAGAGTTGTTTCAGGAAAACATGGCTACCTCAACCTTATTACCTGTGATGTGTTGTTACCACAGCATGCTGCTCTTGAGGTCTGACCCCAGCTGACCCAGCTCCAAACTACCCTCCTTCAGAAAGCATTCTCTGATCTAATTATTCCTACCTTACAATCCTGCATGAATCCAGTTTAAATAATTTTGCTATTTCAGAATTGTACAAGCCAGTCCTTGAACTACACAGTAGGTTCTGGGAAGGTCAAGGGTTTGCTCTATCAAATCGATTTCCCTATGGCTCCCACCTTTTCCCTCACCTTTTACACGGTCTCTAATAAGACCGTGCTCTGCATGCATTAAGTCTTCTATAAATTTTGTTTACCAGCTTCAAATGAATTCTGAACAACATTAACAATGGGGTTTCTCCACCTTTCCTGTCTCTTTTCGAAGCATTCTTCATTTTTATTCTAATTAACTTCACAGGCTACCCAAATCTTACTCTTACCAGTAAGATCTAGAGAGGTAAAGCATTGATAAGGGTGCTTGATGCCCCTCACCCTGTCAGTGGGAGTTAATCTGACAGATTCAAAAAGACAGAAATAAATCAACTCCTTTACCTTTCTAGAAAAATAATTTTACCCAACATAATTCTATTTATAGAATTGGCACTATGAGGCACTGATTTTAGGGGAAATAATAATTTGATATCCTAATGATTAGATAGTTTTGGTTTCCAATTTATATTTCCAACATTAATTCTTTACTGGGTTCTCTAAATTAAACTGGTAAAATATATTTTTTTTGTAGTTGTGTCAAGGTCATTCAACTTCATTGTTCCATGCTCCTATTAGATGCCACTGTTATTTCTTGTTCACTAGTGAGGGCCTCCAATGCCAACTTTGCAAAGCATGAAAGTATATTTACTTTGGCTCTTTACCCACAGGAGATTGTTTTTTAGATTTAGAGGAAACTACATTCTTGGGTAAATTAAATGCTCAAGAAAATAAAAGGGATCAAAAGCAATAGGATTAGGCTCCCATCCACAGAGGCAACAGAAGACTTGAAGAAAAAGAGGCAAAAGGATCCTAGAATCAGAGGTTTAGAATTAGAAGGGATCACCAAGAACTCTTGAGTGCAAACTCTTCATTTTAGAGATGAGGAAATGAACACAAAAAAGTTAAGTGATTTGCCCAGGGTCTCTCAACTATGAAGTATAAATCAAAATCTTCCTGATTCCAAGTCCAGTGCCCTTCCCATTAATCCATGCTGTCTGTAAAGAGGCTCTTTGAGAATAAGAATCACCTCAGAAAATGAGATTCAAAAGATTCATTAATTCAAAAACGGATATAAATTACAGTGTAGCATCAGTTATTTAAGATTCCTAAAGAAAAAAATTACATTTTCATTTCAGGTACTCTCTATGCTCACACCAAGAACATTCATGAGAATCAAATGCAAACAAAGTCCCACTTTAACTGCTGGAACATTAGTGATATGATTCTTCAAAATGGGAGAATTCAGAAGCAAAGCACATCAAGGTAAGTTAAAGACTTCCTCCCCACCCCCACCTCACCCTTTGCCAGCTGGGTCCTTTTCCCCTTGCCACAATGGCAAACTGCACTCAAATAACTCCTGAATTGCTAGCACTTTATTTAACTAATTAGTAAATTTTTGCTTAGGAGTCCAGGATCTCCAGGAGCCCGGAATTTCTAGCTATGGCTGTGTGATAGAATTTGAAGGGGAATGAAAGAGTGTGTCTGTTCCCATGGGGGGTTGGGGAGAGAGGTCTAGAGTGGGTAAAAAGGAAGATAATCCAGCCCAAATCCAAGAGCAAAGGTCAATGTGAACAGAGACAGCACAAGGGGGTCCACAAATCACACTAAGGTTTGACCTTCACTTTTCTTCATTTCCTAGCAGAAGATAAATGCTTTGGGAGTTAAGAATTCAGAAGGGTGATTTTGATTTTCCAAATTTCTCCTCCCCTTCCCTTTCCCAAATGCCAGTCTATCCAGAGGGCAACAACCAATAGAATGAGAGGACTACAGATCACCAGGTCATACAAGGAGCAGATGAAATAACTAGAAATATTTAATCTAGAGAGAGGAAAATCCCTGGGATACTTCAGGTATTCAAAAGACTGACATGTAGAAACCTCTGCTTGGACAAAAGAAATAACAAAAACAAAAGACAGGTGACTCAATGGTTAGATCACTGGACCTGCATACAGAAAGACCTGAGTTGAAAGCCAACCTTAGACACTTAACTGTGTGACTCTTGGAAAGTCAAGTAACCCTATCTGACTCAGATTTCCTCAGTTGTAGAATAGGAATAAAAATAGTTCCTACCTCCCAGGATTGTTGTAAGGGTTAAATGAGATAATATTTTTAAAGTATTTAGCATAACACCTGGCCCAGACCATGCTCTTATAAATTTTTTTGTTTGTTTATTCCCTTCCTTTTCCTCTCAAAAAATAACAGCAAGTTCCTTGTTTTGTAAAGTGTTTTACAAAAATCTGTTCCCCCCAGCTCACAGCAACTCTGGAATGTAGGTACTTCCTATTATCTCCATTTTACCAATAAGGAAAGTGAGACAGAGTTTAAGTGACTTGTTCAGGGTCAAAGAGCTAATAAGCATCTGAGGCTGGATTTGAATTCAGCTTCTGATTCCAGGTTCTGTGCTTTAACTATTAGGTGTACCAACAAGATACCATTAAGAACCAGAACTAGGAACAATGGAGAAGGCAGTTAGAGAGACAGATCTAGGTTCAGCATAAAGAAAAATGCCCTAATAATTTTTTATGGTATTGCTCAGTTGTTTCAGTTGTGTCTGATTCTTCGTGATCCCAATTAGGATCTGTTTGGCAAAGATATTGGAGTGGTTTGCCCTTTTCTTCTCCAACTCATTTTAGGGACAAGGAAATTAAGGGAAAAAGGGGGGTTTAATGACTTGCCCAGAGTCACACAGCAAGAAGTATCTGAGGTCAAATTTGAACAAAAGACTTCCTCACTTTCTTTAGACCCAGTGCTCTCTCCACTGTACCACCTAGCTGCCAAGTTTTAAAAATTAGAGCTATCCAAAAGGTTAATCAGATTCCTCTCAAGAAAGGAGAAATCCCTGTTCCCCCTTACTGAGATCTTTAAATGGGTGGCAAGAGTTATGGGCATTGTAATATATCTGGGATTCCTACTTACAGGTGAGGGTTATCCTGGATCCTCTTTGGTCCCTTTCCACATTCATATTCTCTCTCTCTCTCTCTCTCTCTCTCTCTCTCTCTCTCTCTCATCTGTGTCTGTCTGTCTGTCTGTCTGTCTGTCTCTCTCTCTCTCTCTCTCTCTCTCTCACACACACACACACACACACACACACACATACACACAAGCCGGATCAGGAACTGAAAAGTCCAATTTTATGTATTACAAAACTGAGAGAAGCAACATAAATTTCACTTGAATGTATTCTAACAACCTCCAAAGATAATCCAAATCACCTGTTTAAGAGGAGTAGTTTGTTTGTTTGTTTGTTTAGCAAGCAGTACAAACATTAGCATATGAGGTCTTCCAGGGTGTATTTTCATTGTAAACTGATGTGTGTGTGTAGCCATGTACTTCCCATTAGCATGAATGGCAGTCATCAATTCCCACTAGTTGTAAAGTAACCTCCCTGTGTTATCACTGCCTACATGTAAGCCTCATAAAAATTGCAAGGATTTTCTCAGCTCACATCTTATCCTGTTTCACCCAACCACCTCGAACTGGAGTTTCTCCCTTCCCTCCAGGCTACTTCCGTGACATGAACTCCCAGTGCCAAGGTTTACAGTAACACTTTAATCAAGCAACCTGGTAATTGAAGGCTTTTCTGTAGTGCAACCTAAGTCAACTCTGTAAAAGGACACCAGTAATGCCTTTATATCAAGGGGCCAAAGGAGGGAAGAAAGAAGAGCAGACAGGATGGAAGGGATGTCTGAAGAGAGAAGTTGATGTGGTACGATGTCATAAAGAATGGTATCAGCATGGGCATCATTACACATATTATCATATCAGCAAATAATAATAATTTCAGTCCAGACCTGTGATTAAACTGATGTAGGGAACTGCACAGGGAAAAAGTCTTTCTATCAAGACAGACATACAACTGCCCTGAAATTTACAGTCTTAGAGAATTGCCTGAAGCACTGAAAGATTAAATAACTTGCCTAGGAAATTACAGCACTGGACTGTGAGCTCTTTGAGAGAAGAAGCTGTCTTTAGCCTTTGTTTATATCCCCAGTACTTAGCACAGCGCTTAGCATATTGTACTTAATAAAGTTAGAGTAATATCCAAATAAACTCAACCATCAATGTATCTACAAAGACATTTCTGTAGATTCAATGGTGAATGAATGCAAATTTATTTATAGAAATGGAGGAAGTCATGGTAGTAATACAAAAACAGGTGAGAGTTACCAAAAACTACCCACAAAAATCATTCTCAAGTCATCTGAACTCATTAATTAATGTGGAATTGATAAAGAAATAGTAGAAAGTGAATGTCCTACTGCTTCAAGCTGCAAATATTTAGTACTACTGAATACATAAAAAGATAAAGCTAGGTGGCCATAATTATATACCCAAAGTTCACAGTCCTTCATAAACAAATGACAAATTTCCCATGTTAAAAATTCCAAGCCCCCAAATATAGTGGAAATTTCCGTATAGAAACCATAATGTAATTGGAGAAACATTAGACAAAACTATTAGCCACAATCACTAAAGAGAACATTGTCCTAGCAAAATTTTAACTCAATATTTTTAATAAATGTCTCCATACTTAATGCTCTTATCATCCAAACTTCATGAAATGCAGAAATCAAAACCATATGAGAACAGGAAGTGTTCTTACCTCTTACTCCTCCAATCATTTGGTTGGTTGAAATGTTATCTTCATTGGGAAGGACTAATATTAAGTAGTAACTATCACCTCTAATATTCTGTTTGTAATTTAATGGTCCTAACTATGTTTTTGTGAGTCTACTACATTAAAGAGTGTCCATCCCCTATATTTTCATTCAATTATGTAAAACAATTGTTTTCTATTGAATAACGAATAGTCAAATATTAAACACAAAAGAATAGCAACAGTTTTTTCCTTGCAATTGTCTTTATCTGAATTCCACCAAACAAAATGATGAGGTAATAATGATGATATAGACGATGATGGTTATCATCATCATCATCATCATTATTATTATTATTATTATTATTAATCCAGGATCATATAATCCTTTGTGCTGGGAAAGATGCTAAAAATCACCTAATCTAATTTCCTAATTTTTAGAGAGGAAATTAAGGACAGGAAAAAAAAATAACCATCTAGGCAGCTTGAACACAGTGGATAGAATTATCTGGGTTAGACTGAAGTCCAATGCTCCTTAACTGTGTGGTTCTGGCAAAGTTATTTCATTCCTCAGTTTATTCCAGAAACAGATATCTACCATATACATGACAGATAAAAATAATAATTATAGGCTGATAGGATTCTAGTTCTTGAGCCAAAAAGGACTTCAGAAGTCATCTAGGCCCAATCTCTCTCATTTTATAGATGAGAAAAATGAGACCCAGGAACATGCACTAAGTTACCCAGGGTACCACAAGGAAATAAGAGTCAAAAATTGAGATTTTTAACTTAGGTCTTCTGACTCTAAAGCCAGAGTTCTTTGCCAAAAAGATCTCACATTTACATAATTTAAGGTTTATAAAGAAGTTTATATGCATCTTATATTCATTTGATCATTATAATAAGGAGGTAAGGCAAGGCCTGCACTTATCACTATCCTGTTGTGTTTTAGAACAAGTCCAAGTTGACTTAGATGTTCCCTTTAGATAGAAAGCTAAATCCTAGATTAGGTTAGTTTAAGGGCAAGACAAGGTGAAAAAGGGAGAGTGATTATAGTATAAGTGGGTGGGACACAGGAAGGGTGTTTCAAGGAAGCAGAGAAACAGGACAAAGGGATATAGTAGCCATTTCTGCAGTTTTCCATTTCCTTTAACCCTTTAGGGTCTAGATGGCAGTTAGAGACACTAAAAGGAAAGAGGAGGAAGGAAGTGTATATGTGACAGGAGATGGGAGAGAAGGGTTTATTTGATTGATAAAAAGATCAACAGATAGAGTGTCTACCATTCAAATGAATGAAGCCAATTAATATTTTTCCCACCTTCTCATACATCTACTGATTGACTAAGGGCCAATTCCATCTTCTTCATCTGATGGATAAGTTATTAAGCATGCATAGAGAGTTTTAAAGTTTACAAAATGTTTTACCAACAAGTCCAAGAGGCAGGAAATTTGTTGAACAGATGAAGAAACTAAAACCTAAAAACATTAAGTGATTTAGCTAAAAAGAATTTACTGCTCTTCAGTGGGTGAGCTGGAATTACAACTCTATCACAAAATAATCTGCAGTCAAGATTCCCATGCCTGGAACATCCTCCTGTTCTGTGATCCAAATACTGACCTCCCTGACTTCCTTTAAGTCTCAACTAAAATTTCACCTCCCACAGGAAACCTTTCCTAACTACTCTTAATTTCAGGGTCTTCCTTTTGTTAATTATTTTCTACTTCTATTATAGCTTGTTCAGTATGTTTTTATAAGTAAGTTGTCTCCTCCATTCAATTGAAAGCTCCTTGAGGGCAGGGATTTTGTCTCTTTTTGTATCACCTGCACTTAGCATTTAATAAATGTTGATTGAATGATCAGTTGAAAATTTCTTTTTTTTTTTTAGTAGGGCACAAAGTTGAAAATAATTATTCATGTGGGTCTTCCACCTGGATGTCATGAAAAGAAAAGAAAACAGTTTCTCTCCCCAATTTCAAACCTCAACTCAAAGCCCCAAGATTGGATTATATGATCTTGCATTAAATAACTTGCCCGAGGTCATATAGGTAATAAGAAGCAGAGCCAGAATCTGAACTTAGGCCCCTCACTCTGATTCAGTACTTCCAGTCACCCATTTTTAAACTACACCATATTATTACCCATGCACTGGGCCACCTCCATAGTTAATATTTTCAGGAAAATATTAGGCCCAGAATATTCTTCAAGGGAGGTGAATGGGCTTGTTGAACTCTAGAGTAATATAGGAACATAAGTTTCAAAGCTTTTATAGGAGAAAAGGATCAGCTCATCTAACACTGTTTTGGAGAATTTGCGTCAAATTGACATTCCAATTTCAGGACCGTACATAAAACCTCATTCAATTATTTAGCACTGTACAGATTTTACATAACTCTTGAAGTTAGTGACTCAATTCATTTTCCTTCGAACTACAAGACAGATTAATCTAAAATGAATTAAGACAGGCAACCAGAAGTAATGCGCAGGCGGCCAGTAAACATTCTTTAAACTGCTGGATCAGTAGTAAGCTGCTTAAGGGTCCCACTATCCCTGGCCACTGCATCTGCTCAATAATGGCCCAAGAAATGGAAAGCTGCACCCAGTGTTTTTTTGACAATCACCCCAAAATAAGCTTTTTGAGTATCCTGAAAGTAAGCTCTCTTTTTTTTTTTCTTTTTACAGGGATATAACATTTCTGCATAGAAAGAAAAAGTAATTTGGTGGAGCCTAATGACCCTGACTCCCAAAGTTCAAAACAATGAAATGTTAAAGGCACTGCATTTTTCTAAATTAGGGTTTGACAAGGTAAATAAAGAATAAATACCACACACACACACACACACACACACACACACACACAGTAAGGAGGAAAAAACTGAGCATTGTATAATTAGTGACTTGGCCCTAGAGAAGAGAATGTATCTTTGATGAAGAGATAGTGGCTTATGCATGTGGAAGGTTACTTATACCATCAAAAACGTTCATTTGTTTTAGTTGGAACTACATTATTGGAAATATGATTTAAAAAAAGATTATAAAAAAATAAGAAATATTTTAAATGTGAATAAGCTAGGATTGAACATGTCTTTGCAGAATTGAATATCAAGGTTACTTTTTGCTCTGGGTTAATACCAGTATCAGTCAGTCAACAAATATTTATTAACCACCTTCTATGTACTAAGCATTAGGATGTAAAGAAAGATTAAAAAAAACAGTCCTTAATTTCAAGGATCTCTTAAATTAATGGGGAGACAATATGCAGATAGCTGTATAGAAATATATATGGCAACAAGACATAGAATATAATGATCTCTAAAGAATTAAAAATGGTTTTCACACAGAGGCCAATGCCATAAGCAGGTTATGGCAAGTAAACCTTAAGGGAACTATAAACAACAGGCGTAAAATGGGAATATTGTGAGGGGAAGATGGTACTATGATCAGGGAAAAAATGTATCAGGTGGAGCAGCCAAATGCTCCAACAACTTGAGAGTAGAAATTGAGGAATGCTTCTATCACAGTGTGCGGGCCCCTATCTATCTGATGAACTTGTGGCAAGACAAATATTTATTAAATAACTACAAGGGGTAAAAACAATGAAGTAGTGCAGTGCTGCAGATAATTTTCCTGAGGTTCAAATCTGGTCTCAGAAACTTACTAGCTGTGTGACCCTAGACAAATCACTTAATCCTGTCTGCCTCAGTTCCCTCATCTGTAAAATGAACTGGATAAGGAAATGACAAACTATTCCAGCATTTTTTTTTTTTTAGTTTTTGCAAGGCAATGGGGTTAAAGTGGCTTGCTCAAGGCCACATGGTTAGGTAATTATTTAAAGTGTCTGAGGTCAGATTTGAACTCAGGTACTCCTGACTCCAGGGTCGGTGCTCTATCCACTGTGCCACCTAGCTGCCCCCACTGCATTTTTATTAAAAAAAAAAACCCAGGGGGCAGCTAGGTGGTGTAGTGGATAAAGCACCAGCTTTGGAGTCAGGAGTACCTGGGTTCAAATCCGGTCTCAGACACTTAATAATTACCTAGCTCTGTGGCCTTGGGCAAGCCACTTAACCCCATTTGCCTTTCAAAAACCTAAAAAAAAGGGGGGGGGATCACTAAGAGTCAGATACAACTGAAAAACCACTGAACAATGGGTAAAGCTTAGAATTAAGTTATTACCTGATCTCATATAGCTTATTACTGAGAAAGAAGAATATTACACATACATATGGAATCATATAATAATAAAAATGATTTTTCAACATATGATGCAAATATTTCCAGGGATCTGAGTAAGAAAAGTTCATTTCTGAAAAGGGTTTTCTTGGAGACAATATCGCAAGACTTTCTAGATGAGATATCTGAGTTGAATCCTGAAAGATGGTTTACATTGGGGATAATAAGGGGAGACAAACATTATTTATGCTGTATTTGATCAGGTTAGACTAAATGTGGAACCACTAAGTCATGACTAAGTGAAATCTCTCCTCTTCACAGTGCCTTGCTTATAATGAATCCTTATAAATGTTTGCTGAATTCCAATATCCCGTCTCTGTACACTGATTATAAGAAGCATGTACTGGCTGGCCTAGGTTAATAATAGAACCCTAGTTAGCAGTTAAACAATAGATCCCAATATTAAAAGTTTCTATCTTTTGCAAACTTCCTTTATATGAAACTAAGAGGTTATTTTCTGCCTCTTAAACCCAGGTGACCAAATTGCCCCTTGTCCCAGAGGAGGTGAGTTTAAGAGGTAGGGCTGCATTTCTTCATTCATATCTCCCTTCACCTCTTTGGCAGACACACTCAGAAGGCATCCAGACATTCTCTAACCACAGATTCTGAAGCCAACTATCAACTAAGCACAAAAAATGGGACAGCCAATTCAAGGAACAAAACTGGTATCAGATAAAATACATCATAATTGAAAGATTACATTCCTCATTATAGCCCAATATGGCTTTTCAAATTATCAAAGGCACTCCAATCTGCAAGATCTTAATTTAAAGCAACATAATTCAGGACCATGAGGAACTTAATTGAGGGCTAGGAAACTGTTTTCCACTTAAATGGCTCTACATAGCCTCATGCACTAGCATGTACACACATGTTTAAACCACCTGACATTTAAGGCATCTGGATCTAACTCTGATCTGCCAAAGGGAAAAAAAGAAAGAAAGAAAGAAATTAGGAACATTGCAACAGTCAAACAAGGAGTGCCCTCTCTGGATTTTCCACATATTGACTGATAGTTATTACCATTTATCAGATCGCTTCACTGAAATGTCACAAAGGAAATTAGTTTAGTTAATAGCAGAGGGTTATTTTGTTGTTGTTGCTGCCGCTGCTGCTGTTGTTGATGCTGTTGAGGTCAATGTCTACATTTCAACCGCCTGTCAACAATGATCATGAAAATGTCAGAAAGACAATATGTGTACACACACACACACACACACACACACACACACACACACACACAAAACCTCTACTAAAATCTTGCTCCCATGTTTCATTCTTAAGAGAAAATACTGGATTCTTCAAGGGCCAAAAGAACAGAGTACAAGCTCTGACAGATCCTATTGGAAGCAGAAACACTTCTGAATTCAGACCCAGTCAGGGACTTATGTGTTTGAGTATTCTACCTCTGTATGTGTGTGTGTGTGTGTTTATTCTGTTGTTGTTTTGTGGGGAACAACAGCAGCCCATAAACCCATCCCTTCGATCAAGAAAGGTCTGTGCTAAGTCTCAGGGGAGGAAGTACACATACCTACACATAGAAGGGAGAACCCTGAAAAGAGAATATTATCTAGTTATTAAATTCTTCATTTCCTGGACCGTTCTACTTAATTGGGTATTGGGAAATCCTGACTCCCATGATATGATTCTAAGAGATTAAAGTTTTGATTCAAGTATATACGGTCATATAGCATTAGAGCTGGAAAGGATTGCAGAGGTTATCTATCCAGCTCTCTCATTTTGCAGATAAGGAAATTGAGGCACAAAGAGATTAAGGGCTTTGTTGTCTAGGTCACAGAGCTAGTGTGTCAGAGGTAAGATTGCACACTGAATTCATTTGAACTTTCAAAGAGAAAAAAATGTGTGTGTGTGTGTGTGTGTATATATATATATAAATGTATACACACAAATATGTATATGTATGTGTATGTGTATGTGTATGTGTATGTGTATATGTATATGTATATGTATATGTATATGTATATGTATATGTATATGTATATGTATATGTATATGTATATCCTACAACCTCAACTGGTAAAGAGAATACAATATCATACTTTTCCCCCTTCTCTTCCTGCCCATAGAGATACAGGTATAATTTAGTAATAGTGCCCTGTTTCTTGGGTGCAATTAAAAATGGCCTTCATTACTCCTCCAAATGGGTGTGTTTTATAGTGCTGCAATCTATGGTTCAATAAAAAAGCCACTACTGCACCTATCATAGCAAAGGCTGTAAAAAGTGATCAATGCGCTGGGTACCAGGAGCTCATGCAGTGGAGAGAAATTTCTTAAAGAAATATGCACAAGGTTGCTTTGATAGAATGGTTTCCAACACCTGAACATCTTTCATTTAAGAAACCTTTGCTTCTCTTTCTTTAACTGATATTTTTTCTCATTCCAATTAACAAGAAGAAAACAAGATTTAGTGATATAAATAGAGGAAAGAGATGAGGCACATTTATATACGTATATGCACATATGTATATCATTTTTGGTCTGTTATTTAAGAAATCCTTGAGGTTGCTTGTTTGCTTGCTTTGGGGAAGAGGGGAAGAGAAAAAATATTTCAAAAAAAGCTCTTGTCAAATGAGTTGTAATGAGAACTTTCAACTCTATAACTGTATTCTATGGCTCTATCACAGGGAATTTTCTCTTTTGTTTTTTTTTTAAATTTTATTATTTAAAGCAATGAGGCTAAGTGACATGCTCAAGGTCACACAGCTAGGCAATTATTGTCTAAAGTCAAATTTGAATTGAGGTCCTCCTAACTCCAGAGCCAGTGCTCTATCCATTGCAGCAGCTACCTGTCCCTAAAATTTAAGTTGTGACTTGTTCAGGATCATTGAGATATTAAATATTTGAGTTTGGATTTGAACACAGGCTTTCCAGCATTCCCTCCCTATGCCATCTAAAAGTCTTAGATGTTTAATAAATATTTACTGAATTTGTTGAAAGTCATTTAGGGCTCAGTTTCCAAACTGGTAAAAATCATGTGAAGGGTTATATGATGGGGCAGCTATCGCATAGTGGACTGAGCACTGGCCCTGGAGTCAGGAGGACCTGAGTTCAAATCCAGCTTCAGACATTTAACAATTGCCTAGCTGTATGACCTTGAGTAAGTCACTAAACCTCATTGCTCCTTGCCCCCCTTGCCTGAAAATACACACACACACACACACACAGGAGTTATAAGAGCCCTATATTTCTAAATGATAAGATCCTGTAGCTCTAAATTTTTGTTGTTGTTGGAGTCTTTCTGTCCTATCTGATTCTTTGTGACCCCCAATGAGGTTTTCTTGGAAATGATACTAGAATGGCTCGCCATTTCCTTCTCCAGTTCATTTTACAGATGAGGAAACTGAGGTAAACAGTATTTTAAATGTCTTGCCTATGGTCACATAGCTAGTAAGTATTCAAGGCTGGATTTGAACTCAGGAAGATGAGTTTTCTTGACCCCAGGCTCAGTACTCTATTCACTGCATTAAGCAATTGTCCTCTAGACCTATGATCCTACAAATTCACTTCTCATAACTATCATAGGGCATGGTCTTAATACACAACTGTAACTCCAGAATCAGCAACAAATTATAATGAAAATAAAGCTGATCTGAATTAGAAGAAGCTGATTCTAGGGTCAGTTCTCCCTCCTTCTTTAACAATGGGAGCTCAGATAAATTTAATAACCTCTAAAATCTTAATTAGCTTAAATGTAAAATAAGAAGCAATGGATAATAATTTTGAAGTCCTCAATTATTCAATGCTTCTCTGAATCCTAATTCAACAGGACAAACCTCAGCTGACAATCTTGAACTTCCACAACTTGTAGGCCTTGCGATAAGTGCTTCTAAGAGACTGAAGAGGGTAGCTTGAAAAATACTGTGTAAATGATATAAAAGTCACATGGATTGAGCACAGGACCTGGGACAGTTTTTGCAACTTACTAGCTGTGTTACCTTGGACAAGTCACTTAACCACTTTTCATCTATAAAATGAGGGTAATAATAATAATAATAATAATAATAATAATAATAATAATAATGCCTACTTAACCCTCAGTGCTTTTGTAAGGATGAAATAAGATGTTTATAAAATGCTTTACAAACTTAAAGCACAATATAAAAAAACATTTTTATTTTATTAAATGATACTTGGCCTCAGATTGAATTAGCCAGTCTGATTTACATCTTGTATCTCCTTCTTCCTCAAGCTAGGTGCCATACTTTGAACCATTTTAGCAAACCTCAAAAAGCACCTAGAAAAGGGTTGGGTTTTTTAAATTTATCATGACCCTTGATCCTATACAGTTTAATATTATTATTAATGATTTGAAAGAAAGCATAGAATACCATTCTTTTCAAACTTGCAGAAGTCGCAAAGCTGGAAAATATAGCTAGCATAGTAAAATAAAAGAGTAAGGTGGAGAAAAAAATCAGTTATCTAGAATGCTGAGCCAAAACTAATAAAAGTACATTTATTCCTGTTAAATTTCAAATTTTATACTGGAGTATAAAACTTCAATTTCAAAACTTCAAAATAAGATAGGCATAGCTGGATAATAGTTCATCAGAAAATGAACTTAGGTTTTTAATGACCTGCCTGCAAGGTCATACATGTTCAGTCAAGAACACAGCAAAGGAGCCAAACAATAATAACAACAACAATAACACTACTGAAATATCAGGCTGCTGCAAAGGGCAATAGAGGATGCAGGATACATGAGACTAAGAAGTCCATAGGTCTCCTATACTCTATTCTGGTCAGACTATACCTAGAATGTAATATTCAGCTTAGGGTGCCATAGTTTAAGGGGGGGAAATTGAATACCAGGATTTTGATAGGCCAGAGATCATGACAAAGGATGGTTTATTGAAGGAACTGAGGATGCTTACCTTGGGGAAGGGAAGGTGGAGAGGAGAGGGTTGTGGGGTGGTGGTGGTAAGAATAATCATTTAAGTAGTAAAAAGGATATCATTGAGAAGAGCAATTTGACCCATTTTGTTTGGTCATAGGGGAAAAGACTAGAAATAATGGCTGAGGTTAAAATGAGGCAGATTTAGGCTTGAAGAAAAGAAAAACTTCCTCTAGCAAATAGAGTGATCCAAAACTGAAAACAGAATTCCTTGAAAAGTAATGCATTTCCCTTCACTAGAGATTTTCAAAAAAAGACTTGTCAGATAATGAGACAGTAGTTCAGGTATAGATTGGACAAGATTGGTTCCTTCCACCTCTGTGACAAATATAAAAGGTTTCAGGGGAAAGAAATTTGAGAAAATATATTTTAGATTATCAAGGTTTAAATCCACATTTTCCCTGTTCCCATTACCACAGATAGTTGTCAGTTTATATTACCGAAGATTCTATCTATACTCTATCCTGACTTCTATGAGGGCTGAGATAATTTACTATTTATGAATATTATGTATTTTTGTTCTTTCCCTCCCTGTCCTCTCTCTTTCTCTTCTCTCTCTCTCCCTTCTTCCCTCTCTTTCTCTCAATCCATTTAATTTCTTGGTTATACTTCAATTCTAGATTTATTTATTGATGTAGATCTCTACTATACAGCAAAGATATTTTTAAAGATATCAAACTGAGCAGGAATTCTTTTTAATTGTATTACGTAAATCACACTATCAAACTCTATTATAACCCTCCATAAAACAATGTTTGACTTCATTATCTGATCAAAGGGGCAAATAGAAAGCTTTGTCAAATATTCAGCTAGACATGTACATACAAATACACACACACACACACACACACACACACACACACACACACACCCTAATTCTTTCTTCAAAACAGTATTCTGTATTTAAAACATAGCATGTGTCTCTTGGAGAGAGGTGGGATGTCAGAGAGGATAAAGGCCAACCTTAAAGTTACCTGCCCCAGCCCACCTCTAAAACATACTAACTGTGTGACCTTGAACAAGGTTTAGTACTAAGTTCATGCTGTTTATGATTTTTTTTGCTTATTTTTTCAAAGTGTGAAATTAATTAGGTAAAATTACAAATTAAATTACAAGAAAAAAATTCAAAAAGGGTATTATCTCTAACAGATAATGATAGCAAGAGGGAATTCTCAGACACCTCCTTGTCTAAGGAAAGAGACATAAATGGAACAACTTTCACCTCTCCACTGGCTTAGTCTAAGACTACAACTTAACAGAAAAGGGACCTGCATTGATAGAGGAATTTTGCTCACCAGGAGTTCCACATATCAGTGATATCACAGATCTAATTCCTATATTTATCTTAGACTATTTGGTAGTAAGGGAAGATTAAAGAGTTTTAAGTTATTTCAAGATAATAAGTGAAAGATTAATACTGGACCTACTTCAAGTAAGGTTAAAATACAACTATGAAAGTTAGACCATTTTAACATAAGAAATAAATTACTATATGTTTATACCATAAATAAAGTAGCATAGATAGTTTTTATGGTACTTATGAAGTCTTAATTGCTCAGACTAACTTAAAAAAATAAAAGTACAGAGAAAAGGAAATTTGTTTATTAGTGGTCACTAATTAACTCCAAGTAAAATTCCTTGGCAAAAGACTGAATATCAAGGTATCCACACTAAAAAAAAGTGAAAAACTATAAAACTTTATTTCTCTACAGGCCAATAATGCACATAGCCCATTATTCTACATCTGGTATTGTCACTGAGGAACAGCTAGGAAGGACTAAGATTTTCAGCTACAGAGTAAGTAATTGACCTTCAGTGCCACAATTGGTCTCCTTACTAAAGGTTTCTAACATTAAGAAAATTACAGGGGAAAGGGGGGTGGGGTTAGTGACAGAGTAGAAAGACAGACAGATAGATAGATAGTCAGACAGTCAGACAGACATTAGGATATTAGAGAGTGTATATAGGCAGATATAGATATTAGGGAGAAAGAGATAGAATGGAGAGTGAGAAAGATTAGGGAGCAAGAATTTATATTGGATATTGGGAAGGACAAAAGAGAAAGAGATAGACAATTGTAGGTGAATACAGAAAAATAGATAGATATTAGGAAGAGAGTAGACACAGACAGATATGAATATTGGGGAAAAGAGAGAATGTAGTTAGAGAAAAGAAAGAGAGAAAGGAAAGGAAGAAAGAAGGAGACAAAGAGACAGGCATACAGAAAGACAGAAAGAAAGAAAAGAAAGAAAGGAGAGGGAGGGAGGGGAGAGAGAGAGAGAGAGACAGAGACAGAGACAGAGACAGAGAGAGAGACAGAGAGAAACAGAGAGACAGAGAGAAAGAATGAGACATATTAGGGAAAGTATATACAGATAGACAGCCACAGACAGTCATTGGTAGGGGAACTGGAAATAGTTTTCTGTAGGTTTGAGAGATATATGAACTGACATTCAAAGGAAGTTAAGAAAGGTAAGAAGCGAGGTGCAGAAAAATGCATTTCAGGGGTCGATTTGTACAAAAAGCATATTGATGGAAAGATAAATTGTCAAGTGTGAATTAGACTTGACTGTGCACATTTAATAAATGATAGCTAATAATAAATTACAGTAAGTAAAATAGCACTACTGTATCACAGAATATGTGAAGGAGAATAGAGTCCAAAAGAACCAGGTTAAGAAGAACTTTGGATGACTTGATACTGAGTAATAGAAAAATCACTAGACCTTACAGAGAAAGGAGTAGGTAGGTTCAATCCTGCGCTTTTAGGAAAAATCACTGGCAGCTAAATGGAGAAGGTTGGATGGGAGCAAGGATTGCATATCATAGCAGTTTCCTTCTTTGATGACATCCTCAATGGTTAGAAACAATGCTGAAATAAACTTTACTCCCATTTGAAAAGGCATCATGGATTGAATATCCTCAGATTTATCTAAGACTTTTCTTGAAATTATCATAGTTATATCTTTGTCCTATGTAGACTCTTGTAGGGTTGAGCACTATTAGAGGATACCAATAGGTAGTGGTATTGGCATGAGCATTCAGCAGGTGAAAGAACCAGGAGAGAGGTATGTTCTGGAAACTCAAAGAGGTTAAACTATCCAGGAAGAACTATGGATCAAAAGTACCAAAAATATCAAAAATTAGACAAAAAAATAAAAATAAGTCTTATAAGGTCAGAAAAGAGTGGTTTCATTGTGTCCCATTTCACATTTGCTATGTCCTCCTCAATCTAGTTTAATAAGTGGAGATTCAGTTTCCACATAAGAGTTTTTCTATTTAAAAATTAAAAACCCAAGGGATTGTTGAAAATGAAGTAAATTAATTTTCTCATTAAAATTTCCAAGCAAATTAGCCCCTGGGGATTATTGTGAAAATATAGTCACAGAAATAAAATTTAATGTGACTCATATTACACAAAAAGCAGTAACACACAAGAGGTGTCTGATAACATAATCTGTGAAAATAACAGATGAGTATATAAGACCAGGGTATAGGAGCAAGAAACATTCTGGAATGGGAAAGGGGGTTTTGGAAAGGGAAAAATTACCTCCCTGTCTGTCATCTTGGAAAGCTTATTAACAAACGGAGAGTTTCTGAGAATTTGAATGACAAAAAATAAGGGGAATTGGAAAGCTGAGAGCCAAGAACATAGCATATCCTATGACAAATTCTTATATATAAAATACCATTTCTTTCTTAGGGTGATGGAGCTTGATGCTTAGAGAATTTTGCCTATTTGGTCCTGGTACAACACTTATTTTCATCATATAGACTTAACTTATTCAGACAGGTTGGAATAAAATGAATTACCCTTCACTTAAGATTGTTGGGAGGAGAGGTGGAGAAGAGAAGGGGGCAGAGGATATAGAAGGGAATGTACTTATAAATATTAACATTCTGTACATGACCTCAGAGCTCAAAAAGACACCTTCAGGTGTGCTTTGAAATTTCAAAAGAGTAATCAGATGTTCCTGCTTTCAACAACACCCAAGGTCCTAAACCAATTACCTGTATATCTGAAGAGAAGGTGGGGAGGAGTGAGAGCATTAAAAATTCCTGATAAGAAATTTAATAATTTTGAGTAAAACTAAAAAAGTAAAAATTAATAACTTTCAGAGGCTATCAGATATTAATACTATTGAGAGAATTATGTAATACTGACACTGATACCATATTTCTTTTAAGGACTAGGTATGAATTCCTAAGTCTATTTATACTCAACTATAAAAATTAAAAGATTGTTCTAGATAAAGAGTTCTTAACCTTTTGGGGGTGGGGGCTGAAACCTATGAGTATCTCAGAATAATTATTTAAAATGCATAAAATAAAATATTTGGGATAACAAAGGAAACCAATTACATTGAAATACTTGTCAGAATATTTCTTTTAAAATGAGTGATATAGTAACACATGCTTCTTTATTAATGCATTAAGTAGAATTATATTTAAAGTACAGGCAAGATAGAGTTAGTCATGCTACAAGATGTTGCATAATCTTATAGAAAGTTAAGAATTCTTGGGTGAGTTTCCCAGTTTTGTAAAACTTTAACAACAGAAATTATTCACCTCCTTTCACATGCTGATCAACAAACAACTGAAGATAAGGAATACCAGAAAACAACTGATATCTTTGCATTACCAATATGAAAATAAGCAACTCTGTGGTTTGGTGACTGAACAACTAACTAATAGGCTCAGAATGACCTGAAAGGTGGACACCCTCTTCACAAATACCCCCATAGTCAGAAAGGCTAAGATCAAGTGCAATCTAACCAGTGGCAAGTTACAACAGTAATTTTGAAGCAGTGATAAGATAAGCATGAAAATAATATCAAATTGTATACATACAACCTATATTAGATTACTCAATGTCATAGGGAAGGGGAAGGAGAGGGAGGAAGTTAGAAAAATATGAAACTTAGAACTTTATAAAAAATTAACATTGAAAACTGTCTTTACATATAATTAGAAAAAAAGAAAATTTAAAAAAAGAAAAAGAAAAAATAATATCAAAATTGTTGCAACAACTGTAATATGATGAGAAAATATCTTTGATTTCTCTTGGTGACAAAGTCACAAGTCCTGCTAATGCCACTGTTGGTTTGTTGCCTACATTTATAATTAAAGGAAATGCTAAATTTCAATTAGAGGATGATGAAAGTAATGATATAAATTTTTTCTCATTCAGGTCATGGATCCCCTGCAATTTGTTTGTGGACCCCCAGATTAAACACTCCTGGACAGGATGTTCTCAAAGCTAATTTTCAGCTTTAAATCTAGGAATTTGGGATCCTAGGGCTTAACCTAACATCAAATAAAATCAATCCTTTTTTGCTGTTCAACAATTTTGATGTTACAAAGGAAAAGTTAAAGGAAAAAGTAACAAACCAAGTTTTTTTTAACTACATACTTCAAAAACAGAAATGCCCTGCAAATTATAATAGAGAAGAAGAGGGGAAAGAGTGGAGGGAAAGGGAATCAGAATCAAGTAAGCTGCTAAGTATTTTCAACACATGTACATTCATAGCATAAATCTTGGCACCCGAGGACTATTCTGACATTTGAGAACTTCCGAAGTCTAATGAATCAAGGGAAAGAGGGACAGGGGATTAGAGGATTTAAAAGAGGCTCTTCTGTTTGGTAGTATGAACCCAGTCAAAAAGTAAATAAATGTTCTGTAGCCAGGTCACTTTAATTCCTGGAAAGCAATTCTTTCTTAGAAGAAATAAGTAAAATAGTCTAGATGCAATAAAAAGATAGCATAATGGGGTAAGGGAAGTAAGTTCTGGGTCAAAAACCTGTCTCTGAACCATGCTATTTATTGACCAAGGGTAAGTCACTTATATTTTCTTTTTTTAATTTTTTAGTTTTTGCAAGGCAATGGGGTTAAGTGACTTGCCCAAGAGCCACACAGCTAGGTAATTATTAAGTGTCTGAGGCTGGATTTGAACTCTGGTACTCCTGACTCCAGGGCCAGTGCTCTATTCACTGCGCCACCTAGCTACCCCTTTATATTTTCAAAAATTATAAATTTAAAGTAAGCTGCTGAGCTGCATTAGTGGAGGGAATTTTCATACCAGAAGTTCTCCATGTAGATAAAAATCACTGATTTGTAACAAGAACAAAAAAGATTCAACAAAATCTCAATCATTGCTGTTTACTATTACTCTGTTCTATGGTGAGCTTTTAGATACTTGCCTGGATAATAATACTGGAGATAAATTTCAAAATATGAAAATCACCCTAATTTTTTGAGAGAGATATATCCACGTGCATATAAGATGGCATGTGTTTATCAAGTAAATGTTGTAAATTTTATTCTTTCAGCCAAGAATTTTCTTGACAGTATTTAACAATGATTGACTTTTAAGAATTGGCAACACCAAACAAAAAATACTTTTTATTATTACATGAATTGAAAAGCTTTTTGGACACTAAAGTCATCCTTTTGGAAGAACAGCAGTTCTGGCTGATCAAGAGAAAACTTACCCACAAAAATCACCACTTGGTTGGCTTCCTTTTGCCTCCTATGATATAGTCTGGATTAGACTTGACCTGATTCTGCAACAAATGGTGTCCTCAATATTTGAAGCCATATACTATGAGTTCATAAAGGAATATGCAGTAATCTTTGATTCTTCCAATATCCAGATTGTTTCTTCCCCAAAACATCTTAGGGTCTGGTTTGAATGAATGAAGCTGAGCTTCAACAAACATTTACAAGCCTACTAAGGCCAAGTACTATGTTAAGGAGAAATAGACAAAAAGCAAAGCAATCACTACCTTCTGGGTGTTACCTTTGTAAGGAAGAAGACAATAAGTAGAAACATAATTATATAAAAAATGTTTGTGAGATAAATATGAATGAAGGTATTAACAACTAATGAAGGCTTCATATGGAAAGATGATGCTTGAGTTGTTACAAAGAAAACCAAGAATTCCAAAAGATAGACAAGAACTGCATGGAGTAAAACTATAAAGTTATAACTTTCTTTTTCTTATAATTAGTTCTTTTTTTATTTCTTGGAAGAACACTATACATAAATACCTGATTTATGAAATTCCCAAGACAAGAAATGTCTTTCCCTTCCCATGCATACTATACCTAAATTTATTTTCAATACTTTTTCCTCCAAACTCAACTGTTCAATTCTTTTCTCCAATAATTCTCTTTCCTTCCAACCTATAGAATTTTTCAATGTTATACTTGGCTGTATGATGCCTGTCCATGATAGATTATTTGAGTTACACCAAAAAATCAACATGAAAGCCAGTTTACAGGAAAATCATACACAAACAGATTGCTAAAAATTTCAAGATGGTCTTGCCAAATATTATTTGGAGTCATATATAAGAAAACAGCATAGTCTATACTAATTCCTCCAGATCTCAATTCAAGAAAAATGAGTGCCAATGACATCTTCCAAAAGGAATGAGGACACTTCAACCTTAACTTGAACTGAAAACTCTGACAATTAAATGGTTTACTTTTCCAGTCTGAATGTCACTTGAAGATGGCCCTGAAACTGTCAAATGAAATTAGGAATAGGAAAATAATTAAGATCATCTAGCCTAAATTCCTCATTCCAGATGAGGAAATTGATGCTGGATGAAGCTAAGGCAAATTGCCTCAGATTACACTTCCAGTCATATCACATGTCCATCTCTTTTTCTGGTCAAGAGTGCCCATGATGAGGTCAATGATGACATTTCTGAAAATGCCATACTTAACTCTAAAGACTAATATCAGAAGAAAGGGGAAAAAAGAACTCTATAAAGAAATTTTGGCCTTTACTTTCTTTTAGGTTTTCAACAAACATCAGCGCTAACCCAAAAGTTTCTAAGTTTCTAAATGGAAGTCTATGAACCAGTGAGAGAAAGAGAGAGAGAGAGACAGAGAGAGAGAGAGAGAAAGAGAGAGTTAGTTCAATAACTGGTTTCTTTATAATCCTACATATTTTATTTTATGAACTTAAAAACATTATTTTGAGAAGATACTTTACTAACTTGTAGAATTTTCAACAACCTTGAAAGTTTACCCAAAGGTTTCTAAATGGGATTCTGTGAACTTGTATTGATTAAATAGGTAGATAAATAGATAGATATAAAGATATATAAATAGATGATAAATAGAACTATTTCAATAACTGGTTTCTTTTATACTTCTATGTATTTTATTTACAAACTTAAAAACATCATTCTGAGAAGGGTTCCACAGGTGCTTCATCAGACTGGCAAAGGGATCCATGACACACAAAAAAATGCTAAAAATCACTGTTCTATTCATACCTAGTATTTAAGATAATAGGAAAAAATACAAACTTCTAGAAGGAAGGAAATTTTGGTTGTTTTTTTTTTTTGCATATGACCCTATATCCCCAGCACATAGTAGGAGCTTAAATTCTTATTCAGTTATAAATTTGGCCTTGTTCTATTTCCACATGTCCCACAAATTTTTGTTCCACAAGAAATCTGAGATTCCTGAAGGAAGAGAATTAAAAATACTTTCTCTTAAACAAGGAAAAGGAAAAGGAAAAATGTAGCTTCTAACACCTTTGAATAAAATCAAGGGAGAAAAAGCCAAATACTCCAAAAACGAAACAACCTAATAAATGCAAATTAAAGACTGTTTCAAAGTGAGAAAAGGAGAGAGAAGCACAAGGTCAGCAAGAAGTCACTCAGTCTGGTTAAAATGCACCAGAAAGTGGAAGTCATACAAAGCAGTTTCTTTTAGGCAGGTGTGAGGTGGGGCGGGAGGGCTATATTTTTTTTTCCCTTCCTCACAATTTCTCGGAAATACCATCTCAATCAAAGCCTTGACAATTATGAAGCATGTCAACTGATCATGAAAATTCATCAAAAGTGCTATGTGACAAGAAGGAGAGCCTGACTGTTGAAATTGGATGGGCTTCAAAAGTTACTGACAATCACTGCCATAAATCAAATGGGCACATCAGTCTTTGATGCAGAAGGGTTTACAGGCAGCAATATTGCTAAACAAATTCCAAGAAAGAAAGGGGTACAAAGCTTTTGTTGGTTATAGAAGAAAGAAGACAGAGAAAAAAGGGGAGAGGGGAGAAAAAGAGAGAGAGGAGAGAGGAGGAGGGGAAGGGAGAGAAAAGAGAAGGGAGGGAAAGGAAGCAGAACATCCTATTTTCAGCACTGCTGCCCAAACAACTTCAGTGCAGGTAAGGGCAGAGAACTATTAGGATAAAGAATTACCATTTCCATTTTCACTCAAATCCATAGAATTCTCCATCTCAAAAAGAAACACAGGAATCAGTTCCAAGCAACAGAACATTCCTGTGAAGCCCTGGAATTCATAAGCTTCCAAGGAAGAAGGAAAGAAGGACGAAGAGAGAAGAAAGGGGAAGAGGAGGGGAAGAGGAGAAGAAAAAAGGAGGGAGGAAGGAAGGAAGGGGTGGTAGGAAAGTAGGAAGGAAGGAAGGAAGGAAGGAAGGAAGGAAGGAAGGAAGGAAGGAAGGAAGGAAGGAAGCTATAAACACTCATAAACTCTAATTCAATATTCCCCTACCATCCATCATCAGGATGTCCAGAGAAGCAGCCAACAGCTTGAGCACTTTTATTTATTTCACCAGATTCCCAAGATGAAAGACTTACTTGTATTTAAATGAATTTACTGACATATTGCATCATGATTAAAGGAAAAAAGTCAACCATGATTCTACCCCATATCTTTTTTTTTTATTCTCTTCTACCCACTCACTGGTTTCCACATTATATAAACTTTTGTTTAAAAAAAAATTACCCTAAGAAAGTTTGTCTCCACAACATATTTTTTATTTTATTTTACTTAAAGTAATGGGGTTAAAAGCGATTTGCCCAAGGCCACACAGCTAGGCAATTATTAAGTGCCTGAGGCTGGATTTGAACTCAGGTTATCCTGACTCCAGGGCCATGCTCTATCCACTGTACCACCACCTAGCTGCCCTCCACAACATAGTTTTAAAATAATAAGCTACTTTACATTTCTAAAAGTAAATAGTATAGGTTGCCTCCTGTATTCTTTTGTGACTACACCTTAGTCATTTCCAGGGTCAATTTTTTTAGTGTTGAGTATGAGTACCTTTTTTTTTTTAAACTAAGCTATTCAGGGATGGCTAGGTGGCACAGTGGATAAAGCACCGGCCCTGGAGTCAGGAGTACCTGGGTTCAAATCCAGTCTCAGACACTTAATAATTACCTAGCTGTGTGGCCAAGCCACTTAACCCCATTTGCCTTGCCAAAAATCTAAAAAAAAACAAAAACAAAAAAACTAAGCTATTCAAGGAATTTGTATTTTATTTCCAACTCTAATTACAAATGAAAGTTATATTATGGGGGGGGGTAGCTAGATGGTGCTGTGGATAGAGCACTAACCCTGGAGACATGAGGACCTGAGTTAAAATCTGACCTCAGGCACTTAGTTACTGAACTGTGTGACCTTGGACAAGTCACTTAACCCCAGTGCCTTGCAAAAACAAATAAAAAAAGTAAAAGAACTTCATAACCCCACATCCATTCACAAACCTATTCACACACACAAACACAAACAATATTCAAAAACATCTGTGATTTCATCAGTTTGAAAATTTCTTCCAATAATACAGATCACAACCCATCCATGCCTGCTCATCCCCTTAAACTCTTTTCCATTTCCTCTCATAACTTTGCTATGAACTAGAGACCTTCCTTGCTTTCTTTTGATATTGCCTTTGTACCCAGTAGAGGGTTCTTGCCATCTACCTGGCATCACTTGCCCCAGGTTATCTTCCCTTTACATTTTACTATTCTTCATGACTTCATCTTTGAAGTTCCTCTTGTAGTAGCATGATCACAACAATTATGCTATTCTCCTCTGCCATCTGTGTGAGGACTCATTGTGTTCCATATTTCACTGTCATAACAGCCAAGACAAATAGAAGGTTGGAATTTCATGTAATACAATAGTCCATGAAAGAAAATGTGTATTTATATGTATGTATTACATATTTATATATGGATATATGTATGTGTGTGCATATATATGATAGTAGTTCCACTATGAGTATCCAACAATTGAAAAATATATGATTGAAATTGAACCACTTGCAATTTTCTCTGTTTCATAGCCTTTGGAGAATTCATTTCCAGAAGATTGAAACAACTCCTTTAATGGAGAAGCATTATAGAAATATGCTCAACTTAAAGAGTCAGGTGAAATCTGGGATTGAATCTCAACTCTGACAAAGCCTATCTGTGTGATCATGGGTTCAGTGGTTGCATTTTTAAAATACAAAGAAGACCTAGGGTATCAAGTTGTTTTGGGAATAAATATATTTAAAGTGCTTTATAAACCTAAAAAAATTTACATAAATGTCATCTGTTCACATTAAAAAAAATTCTTTAATTTTACAAATAAAAAAAAAAACTAAGACCCAGAATAGTTAAATAACTTGCCCAAGGACACAGAAATTATAAGGGCCATACTTCAATTTCACTTCACTAGCATTCAGGCTGAGAAATCCAGATTATCAGGGTAGTCATTTTCAGTGCCAGATCAGGTTTTTAAAATGAAAAGGCCCTTTTTAACAAAAAAGGAATTGCAATCCCCATACAGGATTATCTTTCAAGAAACTTCAAAACAAACAAAAACTAAAACAAAAGCAGACCCTTTCTACCTCCCCATCTGGATCCAATTCTCTTAACCATAAATTGGAAAATGTCAAATGAGGCTTTATTAGGTGCCCCAAGACATCAGAGAAGAAAGAGGCAAGGTTAAACTAGAAAACCTGAAAGTTCTAGAAGTGAGAACAAAGTCTAAAGCAAGGCACTCCTATAGTAAGATGGGGATACCTGCAGTTAGTCAACATTTAATAAGTGTCTCTACTGTGCTAAGCAATATAGATAAAGAAAGGCAAAAGGCAGTCCCTACTCTCAGCATTCTAATAAGGGAGACAAAATAAAAACAGCCATATATAAAGAAAATGAATACAGGATAGAGTGGAGATAATTAGCAGAGGAAAGATAATAGCATTAAAGGGGATGGGAGATCCCTACAACTAATGCTTTTGTCCTATCACTAGTAGGGTGGCCCAGGACTACGCCAGGTTAATAGTGAGACTCTTTCTGGCCACTTCTTAAAGGTTCAATTCCAGTTAATTGTGAGACTATCAGAAATATCCAAATATTGATGATTAAATCAATTATCTGGTGGAAATTCTCACATTTAATTTCAAAAAATATTTTTCCCTGACATTTAGCCCCAATGACAATATCATCCATTTGCCACAGATGCCATATTTTTCACAGAGCAGTTTGCCAATATTACATGGTCATGTTAGAAAGCCATGTCCCCAAAAGAGATCACAGTTTAACATTTTCCCCCCATGAGAATGGATGTCTAGTAGATGAAGCAACTATGTAAGGGAAAAAAGGAAAAAAGAAAAGATAAAGCAAGGTGAACATAAAGCAATGTCTGTTATAAAGTCAAAGAAATGTTCTTTGACTTTACAACAAAGAAATTTTTAAAACATATTTAACATACTCATAGAATGTGTTTTAAAGTTTCTTAGGTTCCACGTTGAGCACAATAGAAAGATTGACACTATAAAGTATGGTAGAGATCATTTTATATTACCACATACATTGAGAGCAGGAAGGGATTTCACTGACCCAAAGCATCTCTATCAAAGAGCACAACTCCTTCTGCCTGAAGACTTCTAAGAAAATCCAAGGAATTCACATCCAAATGTAGCCCATTCTATTTTAGTTGAACTAGAAAGACTTTGTTTAGTCTAGATTGCTATGAGAATGGGGATCAAATGAGACATTGCTTGTAAAGTTTCTTTTAAAAGTTAAAAGCACTTTATAAATTATTATTCCTTTAATGTCATCCCCAATAGGAGGTCATCCACAGTCCCATTTCAGAGTTCATAGGAATGATAATGATGATGATAGTTAGCATTTATATAAAACTTAGGCTTTGCAATAAAGTATTTTACAATTGTTCCCCCAATCTTATCCTCACAAAAAACTCATTTTGTGGATGAAAAAATTTAGATCAAGAAGTTGTGATTTGTCCAGGATAGAAGAGCTAATAAATGTCTGAGAAGGATTTGAGGTCAGGACTTTCCTACTGTGCTACCTAGCTGCCTCTACTTAACTGGAAACCACGACTGACAAAAGATTAGACTTTGGAGCAGTGCTAAATTGGGAAGGGTGTTTTTAACCCCAGTAATGCACAAAAAATGTGCCCCTTGTCCTCTGAGACAGAATAAGACTAGTTTTTCCAAAAGATAGTACTAACTTAAAGATGTTATGATATTCTTCTATTTTTTTTTCTATAAGCTAAACAACTCCACCTCTTAGGAACACAGATTTCACTCTGGAAGAAACATCAAAATTCATCTAATCCAATCCCTTTCACTTTGTGGTAGAAAAAAAATGAGATTCTGGGAAGTTACATAATTCATCCATGATCACAGTAAATAGGAGAGTCAGGATCTGAACATAGAACCTGAGAACTCCAAAGTTAATGTGCCCCTTTCACTTGTCTCAGTTTGATTATCATTGCTGATCTTTATGAGCGAACAATTTCACTAGGGTTGCTAAGAATCAGAGGGATTGGAAAGAAAAGATGGAGAGTCATACATACATATATATATATATATATATATATATATATATATATATATATATATACAGAGAGAGAGAGAGAGAGAGAGAGAGAGACCGACCAGTTCCTTCCATTTATTCTAATATAGAAAGTTTTCCAATCCTCTCATCATTCTGCCATTCATTCTACCAAGAAGACCCCTGCAGTATTCCATTGGAATTCTCGCTCCAGGATGACATCAATCCAATAAACATACTCTACTACTATTTGCAGTAATCACTTAAAAGTGACATATAAAGGGACAGCTAGGTGGGACAATGGATAAAGCACTGGCTCTGGAGTCAGGAGGACCTGAGTTAAAGTCTGACCTCAGACAATGATTACCTACTTAACCCCATTGCTGTGCAAAAAACAAACAAATAAATGAATACATAAAAATAAAAAGAATTGATAAATATGAGTTATCATGACCTGGGTCTGTCTGATCATTCAAGCAAGTCTGGATGACCCAAGGCCCCTCCCTACCTAATCAGTTTTCTTAGACCTTACTCCTTTCCATAGACTCTGTGATTCAGTGATACTGGATGGACCTCAAACATGGTGCTCTAGTTCTCAAACTCCAGCATTTTCACTGGTTGTCCCTTATTCATGAAGCACTCTCTACAATAACGTTACCTAAATTACCAGCCTCTTCCAAATATCATCATCTACAAGAAGTCTTTCCTAGTCTTCCAAACTCATGGTGCATTTTCTCTGAGATGCTGTCCAATTCTGGTCTATATATAATGATCAACATGTTTCCCTCAGTAGACTGTGAGCTCATTGAGAACAGGAACTACTTTCTTTTTTTTACTTCTTGGTATCCCTAGTGCTTAGCACAGTGACATATATATATATATATATATATATATATATATATATATATATATATATATGTATAGTAGGAGCTTAATAAATGCTAGCTGACTGGAAGATTAAACCAATTTGTATTGCCATTGAATCTTTAGTCTTGCCTTCATTAGTATCATGAGAGCCTTTTTGGTCAAGAGATTCACTGAAAAGTAATCATCCCAACCCTATAAACAACATCCTTCTCTTTACCAATCGAATAACCTTGTCAAAAAAGAGAAGTGAAAAAAAAAGACCTGATTCATGTATTCTAGGAATATTCAGTAATAATAAAGGTTTATCCTTCACTTTTCAAAGAAGTCTATGACATCACAGCAGATGATACCATGACAAGCACATGAATTGGATTTGAGTGGTGGGGGAGTGTTGGGTCACCAACTTCACTTTCTCCTCCAGAGCCATCTAGGTACAGTGGTCAGATATGAATCAGGACAACTGGAAATGGCCCGGGATGCGAGGCAATCAAAGTCAACTGACTTGCCCAAGGTTACACAGCTAGTAAGTGGCAAGTGTCTGAGGCCCAATTTGAACTCTTGTCCTCCTGAATCCAAGGCCAATGCTTATCCACTGAGCTGCGTAGCTGCCCCTGGGAACATTCAGAAAACTGTCACTGCATAATGGAGAGAGCCATGAACCAGGAGTCTGGAATCCTGGACTATGGTTCCAACACACCACCACTAATTCACTGTTGGGCATGTTGCTCAACCTCATTGTGTTGGGCTTTTTTTTTTTTTTGAAATTTATAAAGCAAGAGACAGTTGTTTGCGATTATTTTGAAAATGCTTACATAAAGCAAATCAATGATGGGCTAGTGGGGAGTTTTGAGATAGAAAATGCAGATAAAATTGGATCCCTGCAAGGCAGATGGGACTTTCATTGAGGTAGAGTTGTGAAAACTTAAGAAGATTTTAGGAAACTGTGGCTTGAGACCGGAAAAGGAAATGAGAAATCAAGCAGTATGAGTTCCTCCACTAACGAGGAACTGGGGAGGCCCCCAATTGCAAAAGCCTAAAAGCAAATACAGCAGGCATGGAGAAAAGGAAGATGTGGCTTAGTTTCAGACTGAAAAGGGGGAAAAGGTGGGCCACCAGGACCAATAGTGATTAAAGCCAAAGAGGAAGGAGTTGAGAGCACAGCAACATGAAGTTAAGGAAAGGTATTGTAGAGTGGTTGAAAGATAGGCCAACTCTACTAAGAGGATGTTCTTGGGACTTGCAATTGTGGGTAACATACTCATCCCACCATTCCATCAATATGTCTCTTTGGTAAGGTTTTGTAGTGCATATAAGTGGGTGAGTGAACTGAGGAAGATCTAGGTTCAAATCTCACTACAAGGTTTTGTGAGGATGAAGTAATTTTATTTAAGTGCTATGTTACCTAGGATTATGGTTACCTAAACCTACCAGGATTAAGGGATGACAGTATTATTGATTGGGAATCATAAAGGATCTTAGTGTCTGTCATTTTTAGCATGTCTGCAATGACTTGCCCAAGGTCACACAATTTCTTCACAACAGAGTTAAAATTTGAATATAGATCCCCATATTCCAAATCCTCAATAATGGGTGCAAGTTGCCTTTCAAATAGCAACAATTCAAGAGTTGTGAAGAACTTTTATATGTCTTCTCCCATTTGAGGCTTTGATTGATGGTACCCTTTCAAGTCCAAGGCTAGAATCTGAAAGAAGAAATTTATCTTTCCACCCTATCCCCCTTTCCCTTGAATGATAGTAATAATCAGAGCAGAAAACAATGAGGAAGACTGCCCAAAATTCCTAAGTTTGGAGCAGCTTTGAATGTCTTCTAGGATTGAACTCTATTTCCTCACATATTCTGATATAATGTTTTAAACAAGAAAACAGCAAGAACAGATCCACTCTGTAGGATCTCCAAAAGGTTATTTATTTACAAAAAAAAAATGAGTATCATTCCTTCTCTGATCCACATTTTATCCTTCATCTTCCTCCAAACTTAGCTTCTTTAAGAAATCTTCCTTGCCTGGATCCAGGGCTCCAGGCAACTCCAAAGAATGAAAGTTTTCTTCTTTTCTTGCACAGATAATTTAGTGAGTAGTCTATTTTCTGCTAAAAGTGATATTGTGTATGTACTATGTAAGTTAAAGCAATCTTGAGAAATAAAGTCATGTGGGACTCCTCACCCTTCTCATGATTGAATCAATTTCAATAAACTTAATTTGATGCCCAATAACATAAAGATAATGGATGCTCTAATTTTTTTTTTAAACTGGGCAGATTTAGAGAATCAAGCTGTTCTAATCTAGGGAAAACTTTCCTTTCAATCATCTGATAAATCCATACTATTCTACATGTATAAATTCAATTAAAAGAATCATAGACTTAAAACTGAAAGGGACCCTCATTACTACCTAGCAACACTCCCAATTACACAGATGAATAACATAGAGGTTTAGTGACTTGTCACAGAGATAAATATTAGAGAGAGGACTTGAACCCAGATCCTCTGACTCCAGAAGTTTGGGGGTTTTTTTGTTTTTGTTTTTTTTTGCTGTATCACTCTGCCTTCCTAAAGAGAAAGAAGGGGGGTGGAGAATAAGAGAAAAAAGAAAAGGAAGAAGAGGAGGAAGAGAAGAAAAAAAGAAAAAAGGAGGAAGAGGAAGAAGAGGAGAATGAAATGGACAAGACAAAAAAGAAGCTAAAGACAACCTCACAAAACTGTTCATGCAAGCAAAATTGCATAGAGAATACTGTTACTAGACAACTGACATTAAAAACCTAATCATAAAAGTGGCCTCTCTCTCTCAAAGGTTAGTGAGTTCAGGTAGACACAGGAGGTTGAAAGGGGAGGAAAAATAGGAAAAGTAACAGGTGATAGGCAAAAATATAATAGCATTCAGGGAAAAGTGTTCTTACCATATTCTCCTATTCAAAAATATCATAGTCTAGATCCAAAATATATAGTTGAAAGAGGCAAAGTAGAGGGTTTTCCATGTACTCACTTCAATTTATGGAGCTGTTTTTTTTTAAGTTTCCAACTTGCCTACACACTTAGATTCTTAACATTCACTTCACTCAATTCAATCATCACTTTCCTACAAAACTGGAATAGTCAACATGTTTCTGGGTATGATTAGAAATGACTTTCCTTAGTTCAAGATTCCATCCCTTTGCAATTCCTAGCACCAACTTTTAAGATATCAGTTGGTTGTTTATTATTTAACATTCCATATACATATGAGGTCTAAAATCAGTTTCTGTGAATCTATTTAACTTACTCTTGTCATACACAAGCACTTTTTGGAAACTGTTAAGCACTGTTATATTCCTAGGAAATGAGCTGGGGAAAATCAGAAGAACAGCTTCTCATAAATCCTCAGGAGTATTTCTTTACTTGGCACCTCCCCATGTTCTATTCTTTGCTATTCAAATACTGTTCATTTACTTTAACCTTTCCACTATCAGTCCCATCACCTGCACAAGCTGTGCAAAGACACTTGCCAATTAAGTACAATGGATGGAGAGCTAGATTTGAAAGAAGATCTGAGTTTAGTTCCTATCTTGGACTCAGGTATGTGACACTGGGCAAGTCATTTAGTCTTCCTCACTCTCAGTTTCTTCATCTGTAAAATGCAACAATCTCACAGGATTGATTGGTGAAAGCATCCAATGAGAGAATATATGTAAAGTTCACTGCAAAATTTTAAATGTTTGCTATCTGAAAGGTGGCTGACATCTATTTTTGTAAAGTAACTGTTGCCAGAAACAGTCACTAATGAATTTATTTACTTTATCTTCAATGTATTTGTGATCTATAAAACAAAAAAAAATTTGATGTTTTTATAAGCATGGAACTAAGAAATAAAGCAGCTAAAGAGGGAAAGGAAAAGGAAGAAAAAATGTTCCAGGCAACAAACAATACTTTCTTTCAGTTTGTAGTAAGTATAGAAAAGTAAGTAAAAGACAAAGACTCTAAGGAGGTCATAGATAAAGAAAGGTCTCAATGGAAAAATAAATTTATGGTAGTGCTTTTCTGTAGTAGCAAAGAACTGGAGGCTGTCTATGCCCATCAATTGGGGAATAGCTCAACAAATACATGAATATAATGGAATATTAATGGATCATAAAATAACAAATGTGAAGAATAAAAGGCAATATGGGGAGACATATATGAAACGATGCCAACTGAAATAAGCAAACCAAGAAAACAAGATAAACAATGACAAGTATGTAAATGGAAAGAATGGAAAAAAAAACTAAAAAAAAAAGCTGAAAAATAATGATCAAACTTGGCCCTGAAGAACTAGGAGATTTCCTCCCACTATACTTGATCTGACTGATGGGTTAGTGTTACTGAACTGCTCCCCCTCTCCCCACCCCTTTGCCTTTTTATTATTTGATTTGAGAGATGGCCCTTTGCGTGAGAAAGGGAGAAGAATAAATTAGGAAATAAAGGTAATATAAGAATAAAAGATACAATAAATTGTAAGTGAATGATAAGCAAAGTAAATAAGATATACATTTTGTTTCTTCTTTGTATCTTGGTTAAATTTCCTTTTTTTGGTTAGTTTTCTCTGCCCTCCCACCCCCCACTCAAGATTTTTTTTTTATCTTAAAGAGGCAATCTGGAGTCAAGAGACCTAGGTTTGAATAGTTGTTTGAATTTTTTCTACTTCAGTGGCTAATGAACAGGTCAATTTAAATCAACAACAAAAAAAATGTATTTAATGGGCAAGTGATTTAGTTTGCCTGTGCATCAGCTCCCTCATCTGTAAGAAAGAAGACAGTAATATTTGTACTAACTGCCTCATTGTTATTTTAGGAAAGTTCTTTAAAAAATACACCTTAAGGCATTATCTAAATAAGCACCTACTAAGTGCTAAACCCTGAAAATACAAAAAAAGGGGCAAAAAAGACAGTCCCTATTCTCCAAGAGCTTAGTCTAATGTTACTACATCCATTTGAAATAATATTTTTTCCTAATGATCCTCCTCCTCCTCTTCAGTTTCATTACTACACTTTAAACTGGCTTTTTTCACCTATGTATACACAATCCAAACTTTGCCCCATCACAGATCTTGGCTGAGGATGTTTTTCTCAGTAGAGATTCTGTGACAATAACTTGAAGCTAGGATTTTTTTTTTGACTTTTTAATTAACCGCTCTTTTCAAACTTGCCTTGCTATTATTCTATTGTAGAATTTTGTGTAAAAGATAAAGAGAAGGTATGATAGCTTTTCAAACAATAAAAGATAAAAGTCATTAAAAATTTTGGCTAGTTCACAAAATTTCATCTTCCCATAGAAGCCAGCACTATCTGTAACTGGTTATTTTGACCCTTTGATATAGCACAATGGTTTACAATACCCCCATATTATCTGATATCAAATAAATGTCCAGTAGTATCTACAGACTTATTGTAATATTTCTTATTAATTCACAGAATCATAAATTTTAAAATGAAAGGGATCTTGGAAACCATCTATTCCAACACCATTCATTTTAGAAATCAGAAAGCTGAGGCCTCAGCATGTCAAATGATTTGCTTGGGGGCATGAAGTCACCGAGCAGCATCATATTAAGTTGTCTCAGAAGAAGGTGATCTAGGGCTGAATCCTGAGGAATGTGGCAACTTTGGATGGAAACAAGTCACCAAGTATTACATTAAGCCCACTGAAAGGGATCCTTAATGCCATCAGCAACCCTCCCAATTTACAGAGGAATAAAAGTCCATAGAGTTTTAGTGACTTGTCTAAAGTCACACCGTTAGAGATGGGATTTGAACCCAGATCTTCTGACTCCAGAACTCTTTTTGCTGGGGAACACAAAGAAAACCAACAACAAAAAAAAAACTTCTTTCAATGAACTCACAATCTAAAGAAGAGACAACATACAAATAACTATGTAAAAAAAAAAAAAGATCTACAGGGTAAATTAGAAATAATCTCAAAGGGAAAGTGCCAGAATTAAGAGAGATGTGGGGCGGGGGGAGGTTGCTTACAGATGTCTTTAGGTGACCGGCTGAAGGTCAAATGACAATGAAAACAAACAGGAGAGAACATTGTAAAATATAGCTCAGGTTTATTATTGTATTAGACTGAATAATTAGTCTGATTTCTTTTAGGATCAAACTAGTTTGTTTTAGGCCCAAGGCTTATGTTAATTTGTATGACTCAATTTAATTTAATTCAATTCAACAAGCATTTATTAAATGCCTACTAAAAAGTAAAGCTCCTGGCTAGCTGCTAGAAAGAGCTCACTTGTGTCATCAAGGGTTGGGAAGAGAGACAATACAATTTGAGTAAAGTTAAAAAAAAATGAGATAATCTGAGTACAGAGAAAACACTAACCACTAGAGGCATCAGGCAAGGCTTCTCACAAACAGTGGCATGAGCTGAGTTTGACAACCTTGACAAGAGCTGAGCCTAGCTAGACCAGGCTTGAAGAATACAATCAAAATAAAAATGTAAATTAGGTTCCTAAAGGTTGTCTAGCAGCTTCAGATTGACTGGAAAGTATAAATATCAAAAAATGGGGCAAGAATGCAGAAAAAAGACACAATGTAGAACAATACAACCATAAAGTAGCTACTTCTTTTTCAGAGTATATTTTAAGAGACAATCACTCGGGGTGACTAGGTGGCATAGTGGATAAAGCACTGGCCTTGGAGTCAGGAGTACCTGGGTTCAAATCGGTCTCAGACACTTACTAATTACTTAGCTGTGTGGCCTTGGGCAAGCCACTTAACCCCATCTGCCTTGCAAAAAAAAAAAAAAAAAAAAACTCTAAAAATAAGAGACAATCACTCATCAACTCAACTAGATATACTAGCCTAACAGTTTACATTATAGTTTTTCTGGAAAGCCTTCCTCAATACCAATATAGTAAAGTGGTCAAATCCATTATAAAGTATCCCATCCAAATATAATATATTTTTTACCTATTTTTTATTTTTTCATTCCTCTCTAGCTTTTTTTTTTTTAAATGAAAAGGCCTGTGTCACAGACATGTTTCCCTGGTTACCAGAATCACAAGCACATGTGTGGTTTCAAACACTTCCTTCTAGCTATCTTAAGACCACGTTTCTCTGGAACCTCTACAAAGTAGATCTTCTCCCTTTCCAGAGGAGTGAGTGATAAAGCAGATAATATCTCTCAGAGAACTGGAATGTCGGCTGTTTATTTGAAGCTACATTTATAGAAACAGAAAGACCAGCCGACTTGACAATGATGGAGAAGCAAAAGAGCCCTTAGATCATAAAGATATTAATGAGACACGACCTCATTCCCCCCCTCACAAATTGGATGACTTTTAATATTGTGCCATGTGGTATCACTCCACTATTTCTCACCTGTTGTTGACTCCCATCAGAGACTACTTCTCTGGGCAACTATGGGGAGCCCACCCAATGAAGGGGACATTGGACAATGCTTTGCAATACCACTGTCTTGGAAAGGGAAAGAATCATTTATCATTAGCACTACCTTAGCACTTATTTATAAGCTCCCTAATAGTGGTCCACAGCAAAGGAAGGGAGGGAGGGAGGAAAGGATAGAGGAAGGGAGGGAGAAAAGGAGGAAGGAAGGAAGGAAGGAAGGAAGGAAGGAAGGAAGGAAGGAAGGAAGGAAGGAAGGAAGGAAGGAAGGAAGGAAGGAAGGGAGGAAGGGAGGAAGGGAGGAAGGGAGGGGGGGAAGGGAAGGAGGGAGGAGGGGAGGAAAGAAGGGAGAGAAGGAGGGAGGGAGGGAGGGAGGAAGGGAAGAAGGAAGACACAATTTGGCTTGGTGGGAATGATACTGAACTGGGAATAAAAAAGATATGAAGATAGATTGGACTTCCTTTTCCTCATTTTCTTAGCAAGTGATATAATCCAGTGGAAGCAGAACTCAATTTTGGAGTCAGAGTCCCAGAGTTCAAATCTTGTTTATGTTATTTTGGGCAAGTCACAACAATCAAAGCTTGAATGCCCTCATATCTAAAATGAGGTAGTTGGACTAAATGACCTTTTCTTACTACAATTCCTACTGGAAAGAGTGAGTCAATCTACTGCTTAGTAGTTGACACATAGTAGACACTGTAAAGTACTCATTCCCTTCTTTTCCTCTCCATGGCTCACTTGTTGCTGTTCAATTGTTTCAGGTGTGACTGATCCTCACTTAGGGTCCTCTTAGCAAAGAGTGGTTTGCTTGCTGGAGTGGTTTGACATTCCCTTCTCCAAATCATTATTTTTTTGACAAATGAGGAAACTGAGACCAAGAGGGTGAAGGGACTCGTCCAGGGTCCCTCAGCTTGTTAAGTATCTGAGGTCAGATCTTCCTGATTCCAGGCCTGATTTTGGGGTTTGGAAAGTCATTCACCATCATTCCAATAACTATCCAAACCAAAATATTTTTCCTTTTCCACTATTCTCCTGTCTTTCCCAATTACTATGAAAGCTTCTTGAGAGCAGGAACAGATTCTGCCTTAGTTTTTGTATCTTCAGTGCCTAGCACCTTGCTAGATACATTGTAAGAATCTAATGAATACTTTTTTCATTCACCAATCTTTGGGGTCCTTACCATATCATAATCTATGATCCTATAATACCAATGGGTTACAATTCCTCTTCAAATATCTACAAGCCTGTAAGACCCCAGGAAAGTTCCTTAAAGTTTCTCAGCCTCAGTTTACTCAATTTATTCAATAAAATGGTGATAACACCTACCCACTCAGGACCTGAAGTCAGGAAGATCTGAGTTAGAATCCTGTCTCAATCATTTATCAGCTGTGCCCTGGGCAAGTTACTTAAATTCCCTTAGTATAAATTTCTTCATCTGCAAGATAAAGACAATAATAGCACCTGCCTCCCAGGGTAATAACAGGATGCAAATTAGAATGTTTATAAAGTGCATTGTGAATCTTAAAGTGCTTTATAAATATTAGCTATTAGATTTTATTATTACCTCCAAGGGTTGTTGTGAGAGTCAAATAAGATAACATATGAAATATGCTTTGCATAGCTTTGAGCACTGTGTGAATATTAGTTATGATCTGAAAAGCAGAGACAAATCATCTTCAAGGCACAGTTGAAGTGTGTATGATTTACACCTAAGAGGCCAACATTCAAAATAATAAGTTCACCATCTCCACATTAGGAATGTGTAGAGGATGTATATATTGAGTACTATATTATAATAGAACACTGAAAATATTCTATGAAAAAATGCAGCATTTTGGCAGAATGTATATACTGCAATGCCTAAATCCGCTTAAGGAAATAATACAGTTGCTTTTTCAAATTTTAAATTCCTAAGCTAGCATCAAACTGCATGCATGATCTTAAATCTGCTACTTAAAGCTAATATAGCCCATTGAGAGAAAGTTAAAGAGATAAAAATATATTCTGAAAACAAAATTCCCTCTGAAGTCACATGAAGATTGGAAGGCTAAAACTGTCTCAGAAACCTGACCATCTAGGAAAAAATCCTCACTAATATCTTCAACACTAAACCAATAAAAACTAGTACCAGTGGCCATTTTATGACCACATTTTTAATGACCATGCCCTCAAACATGGAAAAAACCATATTGAAAAATCCAAAGTTTGCAGACATTTTTCCTAATTAATAGAAGTCCAACATCCAGGCAAACCCAAAAACTAAATAAAAGGAATTTAGATCATTTCTTCTGAATTTTTTCACCTTTTTTTAATTGAGATAAACTGAGGTTATTAAAAACTCAAATGAGAGTTCTATCAACTCCATGAATTTCCTCTCAACTGTCTTTTCCCAATGTATTAAAATTTTTAGAAAAGATTAATCATAGGATAATAAGATCATGGATTTAGAGTTAGAAGAAATCTTACAAGACATTAGTCCAATCCCCTTATTTTATGGATGAGGAAACAGGCCAAAAGGGAGAAAAGTGACTCTCCTCAGAAAGTCAAGCAAACAAAATACAACCCACTACATTATCTCATACAAAGCTTCAAATGGCAAACATGAATCCCTTTTCTCCTGTTGGTGTCATTTCATAGGATCACAAACTTAAAACTGGAAGGAATCTAAGAAATCAAATCCAAATCCCTTAATTTATAGATGAGGTCATTAAGATTCAGAAAGCTTAACTCATTTACCTCTGGCAAGAGATAGTACCTGGTTTTAAATCTAAGACTCTTTTCCACTAAGCCACACTGCCTCTCCAGATTTTCTCTTATAGTCAATATAAATGACTGTCTAAAAGTCTGCCTGTTTACTAGCATTGTGAACCTTCAACAATTTTGTGAAGAAAAAAATGAGGTTGGTGATTTTGCACAACCTCCCCCTCACTTAAATCCAATTCATTTGCTAGTCAGGGCATCACATTCCTAATATTATGGTCCACTTCAAGAAGAGAAGACAAACTGACCCTCTAGTTAAAATCACACATATCCCACAATTTGAGAATGAATTAGATTTATTTGTTCAAATACTAGCACAAACTAACACCATCCAACTCATATATGTCCCTTCAGGGTGAGGAATTTCAACTTCTTATACTTATCTATGTAGGTCTTTGTTTTCTTCTTTATAAAACTGAGGAAATTTGCATATAATCTACTTCACAGAATTGTTATGAAGAAGGAATCCTGTAAATATAAACTGCTATAAAAATGTGATTCTAAAAGGTACTTGACTTCCTGTCAGCATAAAAGGGTAGGTAAAAATCATTTTTGTTCATAAACAATAAAACCCAAGTCTTTGGCTGGTAATGATGTGGGGCAGTGTTAGAGGGCTTCATCACATCTTCAGAAGCTCCAGTAAGATGATATAGACGCAAGTACTGGCTATAAAGAGTATATATGTTTCAGCATATCTACAAAATACCATTTAATTATGAAAAGTCATCAGTAACATAAGAAAGATCACAGGATTTCATTTTGTTTATCCATCCATCCATTCATTCATTCATTCATTTATTAATGTATTTATTTGTTAGCTTACTTTGGAGGCCAAATCTCCCTATCTCACTTACATGCGAATTTACAGCATCCACACAGAGGTTGATTTCAATTTGCATCAACATGGCTTTTTTAATTTACTGTTTTTCTGACCTGGGTCAGTTCACCCTTCCTTAGGTAGCCTGAAGGCTCTCTGCTCCCAGAGGTTCACCATATTGGTGCCAGACTTTTGAACCATAGTAGCTCAATGAAACCTAAATGAGTACAACCAGTCCCCTATTTTTCAGACACTCAATTTACAAATGACCAGCATATACAAATAAACAGTTGCAGCTGCCTGGACTCCACACCTCTACATCCCAGGGTAGTCCAGGAAGCCAAAGTCTGGGACAGGGCTCCAGCATAGCAGGAGCCTCTACCTTTCCTTCCCTGGGGATCCTCACAGAAGCACTAAAATATCCACCACTCCAGGGAAGACTACTGGACTTCCAGGTAGTCTTCCCACATCTCAGAGGCCACACCAGGGTAACTTATCTCCTCTCTTTTTTTCAATCACTTTAGTCCTGTCTGACTCTTCATGCTCCTGTTTGAGATTTTCTTGGCAGAGATACTGGAGTGGTTTGCCATTCCCTTCTCTAGCTTCTTCTACAAAAGAGGAAACTGAGGCAAACAGTTAAGTGACTTGCCCAGGGTTCCACAGCTAGTAAATATCTGAGGTCACATTTGAACTCAAGATGAGTCTTCCAAGTCCAGTGTTTTATGCACTACTCCAAGATCTGAATTCAAATCCAGCCTCAGTCACTTATTAGCTATGTTATCATGGGCAAGTAACTTAAACCTCTCATCATCTGTAAAAATAAGGTGGAGAAGGAAGTGGCAAATTACTCCAATATATTTGTAACAGTCAGAAACAATTCATAGCTCAACAACAGCAATAAAAAGGTTTCCTGATTCCCTAAGAAGTAGACCCTAAATCCAAATTCTTTTCAAAATACCATATTGCCTCCTATTTGTGAGTTGGGGAGGAGGGAATTAGGAGTCAAAGGGGAAGACCTTGAGAAAGATCACAAATTGGGTTCTTTGTATTCCTGACCAAACACTCAAATGAGAGGAAAAAAGAAAAGAAAGGGTCATTGGTTTAGGTTAGTGAACCCCTGAATTTAGTGGAAAGTGACAAAAATGTTCATATGAGACATATAATTTCACATTGCTCAGAAACAGACATCTTTTTCCACTAAAGTATGAGTGGCCATAATGGCTGTATTTACCCAAATGTTTTCTTTCCAGATTTTTTTTTAAGAGTTAAACCTTTTGATTAGTTCAACCTAAAGTTGCAAAAACTGAAATCCTGAAGTTGTCAAAGGGTATATCCTGTTTAAAACCCTTAAAAATTAAGTCTTTCTGTGAAAATGCTGATGAACTCTTTTTCAGTCCCAGGCCCTGAGAAGCCACTGAGGGGTAAGAGGTTTAACCATTCCTTTAGTTTGGGTTGACTACAGAGACTGGTGACTGGAATAAACTTAATGTTTTCCTTTAAAAAATAAAATATAATGAAACCTAAAAATATAACGAAAACTAAAGGATAAAGGAATGAAATAGCCTTTAAACGAAGGCCACATTAGTGATTCCACTGTTTGAAGTGGTGGCTGGATTTCAAAAATGTTGTGAAAGCAAAATGAAAGGAGAGGGGGGACTGCCTAGGCTAAAATGCTACTTAATGAAGTGGCTTTCTGACTTATAAAAATCACAAATAGGAAGTAGAAAGGCACTATGTTTGACCTCTAGACCTTTCCTTCTCATTAATGAAGAGAAGCTGATTTTTTTCCCAAACCGCCATTTTCAGCAAATCACATTACAGCTTAAGAAAGCCAGTTGACCTCATTAGCTGACCACAAACCACAACTTTGCACACACACACCTATCCCATCTCCCTCTTCCTTCAATGGTGTCCCAGTTCACCAGAGATGAGATGTCCAAAGGAAAAGTATACATATGCAAAGCAGCAAGCTTGATTTTTTTTTAAAATCTGCTTCTAAAGTCAATTATTTATATTATCTTTTAAAATAACTATTTTTATTTTCTTAAAGGCTGCATGACACAGTGGAGAAAGAAAACTGCATGAGTCAGGAAGATGTAGGCACAGGATTTAGGTCTGGCTATGTGAGTGGGCAAATCACAATCTCTTAAATGCTCTAGGGAACTAGGTTAAGACCCTAAGTATTGGGTTCAAGTCCGGTTCCTGAGACATACTTGGCTATGTAACCTTGGGCAAATCACTTAACCTCAGTTAACTGATAACTCTCTGATATGATAATTTAAGAAAAGAGGTTGATTTACATTCACAGAGTATTCCTCATTCTTTATGTCAGAAAAATAATAGAGCCAGTGAGGAAGCAAAGTGTCCTCAGTTATTTATTAACTAAATTCTACCTCCATGATATTTCCTCTATTTTCTCCAAGCACTTGTATTGTCAACTAACCTGAAGTTGGACTACAAGCCTAGCAAGAGATCATGTCAAACTCAATTTCCTCCCTCCCTGTTGATCAAAAAATGAACAAAAAAAATGCAGCAACAATTCTAGTACTTTTCTTTCCCCATTTCAGCTTTCTTTTAACAACCCCATAGTTTAATTATCACAGTGAAGTGTTGGGTTTATTGAGTCATTTCAGCTGTGTCTGACTCTTTTTGATCCCATTTGGGGTTTTCTTGGGAGAGATTATGGAGTGGTTTGCCATTTCCTTCTCCAAGGTAATGTACAGATGAGGAAACTGAGGAAAAATAGAAACTCATAAATGCTGTCTAATCAACCACCAGGGTATTCTCTAATATGGTAGATACCACTTCAAGGAAAATCTGCAGTTAACACTCAACTGAAATAAGAGCCACTTTCTTATATCCTTTCATTATCTAAAAAATAAACCTTTCCACAAATTCAAGAGTTCCAAATTAATTTTTTATGACAGCAAATCACTCAGCAGTTAGTAAATAAATGCATTAGGGCACCGTACTATGAACCATAGAGATGGGGGAACAAGGTGAGAAAAAAATAAACACAATCTCTGCTCTCCAAGGACTGAAAAATCCAACTGGAAAAAGAAGGAATATACAAAGTATAAGTTCTTGGCTCAGGCAGCCACTAGCTGGGTGACTCTGGGAAAGCTACTTAAAATCTCAGTCTCAGTTTTCTCATCTCTAATGGGAATAATAACAGCATCTACCACAAAAAAGTAGTTATAAGGATCAAATGGGATAATGTATTTAAAGATCACTAAATGACTGAGAGACTATTATTGAAGGCTGAATTGATTTCAGTATCATTACTTTAGAGGTCAGGTACCTCCCACACATTCAAAGATGAACAAATAAAAAGCAGTAAATAAATAACAAGTGAGCAGTATAGAGAATTATTGTATTATGCATTCAAGTAAAGAAAAGATGACCTCTTTTCACCTTATTTTTATACCAATGCCCCATAACACAACCCCCCAAGAATATTCTAAACTTTCTATGTGTGTAATTTTTATATCCAAACTGAATTTTCCTCCAGAAGAACACTACCCTGACAAATCCCAAGTTTTCTTATAAATGACTGTACAGCAGTTCAGAAAACAGTCCAGAATTGGGACCTAGAGATCCTGTCTCCTACCACCTCCTACCACCTCCTACCTGTGTGACCTTGGGAAAGTCACTTACCTACTGAGCCTCAAGTTTCCTAGCCTAATAATAAGAAAAAGCAACATTCTGAAGGTTTTTCAAACCTTACACATGATTTCATTAGCTACTCATAATATAAGTTAGACACTACTATTATTCCTATTTGACAAATGAGGAAAATGAGATTAAGAGAATTTAAGTACTTTGCCTAATAGCACCCAACTGGTATGCTTCTGAGGCAGAACCTGAACTCAAGTCTTTCTGACTTTTTGATTTCTTTTTTTTATGTTATTGTTTTAGTTTTTTGCAAGACAATGGGGTTATGTGACTTACTGAAGATCACACAGCTAGGTAATTATTAAGTGTCTGAGGCTGCTTTTGAACTCATGTCTTCCTGACTCCAGGGCCAGTGCTCTATCCACTGTACCACCTAGCTGCCCCTGACTTTTTGATTTCTACCCTGAATACCTATTTATAAAATGAAAGTTGGACTGCATTATCTCAAAATTCAGTTCTATATTCTGTAATCCAAACACACTTCAGAATCCAAGTCCAACATACTCCAAATGAAGGCATCTGATAGCCTAGAGCAAAGAGAGTGGCCCATTTCAACAATGGATAGAACCATTTCTTAAGTATCTACACAAATTTTCCACTTGCCTAAAATACAGAAGGGAACACCACAGATGTGGTGATATGTAATATCAGATATGTGATAGTAATAACAATGAGATGCTCTTGTGGATTCTTCAGACAATTGAAGCCAGGGCTATGGGGAACATGACCCATCGCCTCCAATACACAATACATAAGCTTAGGGAAAACCACATATCTTCTGATGAAAACTGCAAAGTAATTGAAGCACAATATGAGATAACCATGAATATACTCCATCCAACAGGATATGGAATGGAGAATGGAAGAGCATCCAGAGGAATTCATAAATAGAACCCTCAGGAAGCCCGTGTAGTTTATCTGTAGAAAAGTGACATATAGTTATCAGGCTTTTAGGAAAGAAATATGCTAAATTAATAAATTTTTGTTGTGGGGGACTGTAGGAAAGGGTGGGGAAGGAACAATCCATAATGCAAAGGAATAGTAAACCGATACTCCTAGAGGAGACACTGATTTTTTTAAGATGTTTCAACCTTACATTATCTTCTATAAATGGCTCACCAATATCATGAAAAGATGTCCAGGCTGGAGTTCTAAGAAAAGTATTCTCTACCAATGCCAAAGTTCCCTAATGTTCCTTTTTTGCAAATGACATTAATTACAATTAAGTTCATAACAGTCAAAGTCTAGGAAATATAAAGCAACCAGAAAGAAACTAAATTAACTATTCACATTAAAAAAAACAAAGTGGATGAAAAACATGTATTGGCTAATCAAATAACCCATCAACATGTAATCATGGGACAATCCTAAAATTGACAGTGAACTGACATTAACATTAAGAAAAGAAGCTATATAGCTCGGAAGGCAATTAGAAAATTATTCATGGCTTTGAAAAGTCATAAACTGCTTACAGCTGCAAAAGTCTAATTCTAATACAGGCAATCTCCTAGTAACACTATAAGGTTGTTAATCATCAATTACAAACAATCAAAAATACCAATAATTCAAGGAACAATGGAAAAGACTCCTGTGGGTGTAAAGAGGTGATAGCATGAAGTCAAATGTAACAGGCATAAGAGACATTACTGACAGGTAGGACTGGAAGAGAAAGAATGCAATATTTCCATAGCAAGACTGAAATAAATGTATAAGGGAGAGAGGGAAAAGAGGAGGAGGAACAAAGAGGAAGATGAAAAGGAAGGAAGGAAAAATCAAAGAGAGAAAGAGAGAGGGAAAGGGAAAGTGCTATTTGGACTTTTTTTTAAAAAGTAGGAAAGGGGCAACTAGGTGACACAGTGGATAGAGCACTGACCCTGGAGTCAGGAATACCTGAGTTCAAATCTGCCTCAGACACCTGATAATTACCTAGTTGTGTGGCCTTGGGCAAGCCACTTAACCCCATTGCCTTGCAAAAAAAAAAAAGAAACTAAAAAAAAAGTAGGAAACATGGAAAGGGGGCCAAAAGACAGAGTAAAGATCTCCCAATCTATTTTTTAAATTAATTATTTAATCCATAAATAAATGAACACATTGTAGAACAGAAATCTTTCATTTCTAGTGGAACACCTAGCAATCATCCCACAAGACAAAGATCTCCTATAAATAATATATTCCTATGCATGATGCAATGTAAAAAACTAACATGCAATGTTTTCAACTTCTCTATTTCTCTGTGTTGCTGTTGAGTCTTCATGACCCCATATGGGGTTTTCTTAGAAAAGACACTGGAGAGGTTTACCATTCCCTTCTCTAGTGGATTAGGCAAACAGTGGTTATTCTCAGAAGTATTGAGTGTCAAGTCCTTTGACAACCTTAAAACATGTCAGCCTATATTATTAAATTATTTTTTCATAATCAAGAAATCATTTGTTTGTAAATGAGCAAAATTTTAATGCAAATTAATATTTCTAGACAAACATAACAGGGAACTAAAGTAGGGCTAATCCAAGTTAATCAGTATAATTTATTGATGAAGATATTTTAGTGGTTTTCTACAAACAATAATAAATAATTATTTTTTACTGAACAGAGGACAAATTCAAACAAGTGACCTTAGGGATCTCAAAGCAGATCAGCAAGGTAACTGTATCACTGGCTAAATCTGTTTTTAAGAAGATGCTGGTTGCCAACTTTTAAAGAAAAAGAGAAACTGTAGTGTGTGTTTTGTTTGTTTGTGTCTGTGTGTGTGTGTGTGTGTGTGTGTGTGTGTGTGTTATGTGTGAGAGAGAGAGAGAAACAAAGACAGAGACAGAGAGAGACAGACAGAAGACAGATTTCAGGTAGAAAAAAGGGAATTCTCTAGCTCTTCTTCACAAGAAATAGGTCATTCTGCCACTAATTCTTCATCTTCTGGAGGAAAATGGTTGATTTTGTTTCATTTCTTTTTGTTGTTTTTGGCGTGTGCATTCACATTTCAGAAGGCAACTAAAACTCCTTAACAGGAAGCATAATGACTAATCAAAAAGGTAGACCTGATAGTTGCACAGGTCACACAACTAGAGTTCCCTTAATATCTCAGTCCCACAAAACATACTAAATTAAGTAAATACTTAGTCTATGAAGTAGATCAAAACATCTCCAGGGTCTTTTCCAGGTGTTCATGTTCTAAGGAGTTTCACTTTAGTTTCTTCCATGGTTTACCTTTCTCTAAACCTATTTTATATGTAGGTTCTAATTTACCCATTTTCTCCCAGTTTATATCTCCCAACAGTCATGGCTTTGTTTGTTTCTGCCTTTTTACCTTTCTTTGTATCCTTACACTATCACTGTGGCATAGTAAGCACTTAATAAATGTTTTGTTTTGATTTTAGGGAGTTTTATTTTTTTGACAAGGCAAACAGGTTAAGTGACTTGCCCAAGGTCACACAGCTAGATAATTATTAAGTGCCTGAGATAGGATTCAAACTCAGGTCCTCCTGACTCCAGTGCTCTATCCAATGCACCACCTAGCTGTCCTTAATATTGATTTAGTGTTTGATTCTCTTGGACATATTAAACTGAAGGGGGGGGCTTTGAAAATTAGATCCTGCAGGAAATTATTTAAAATATTAAGAAAAAAATTCATACACCAGACAAAACTGGATAAGTTAAAATTAAAGTATTCTTCCAAATAAATATGATAAAAAACTTCAAAATTATTGCCTTAATACTGTATAATTATCAAAGTTAGTGAGTTTGCATGTCGAAATATAAATTTGATATCTAATCAAAAATTTTTAAAACTATGTCTGCAGGGGCAGCTAGGTGACATAGTAGATAGAACATGGGCCCTGGAATCAGGAGTAAAAAATTCGGCTTCAGACACTTAACAATTACCTAGCTATGTGACCTTGGGCAAGTCACTTATCCCCATTGCCTTAAATAAATAAAAAATAAATAAAATTTTAAAAAACCATGTCTATACCATGTGTTTAAGAGAATGAATTTAGTCTAAAATTTGGTATAATAAATGGGAAAAGCATTGGCTCAGGAGTGAGACCAGGGTTCAAATCCTATGTTCAACATTAGTATCTGTGTTATTAAAAGCAAATCAATTCACAGTTTTGGGCCTCAGGATGTTCAAGTATAAAATGAAAAGGATATGCCTCTGAAGTCCCTTCTATTTCCGAGTTTATGACCCTATGATCAATGCCAACTAAAGCCAGGTTTGAAAGATCTGAAGTATATGGAGAGAAAGTACCAACTAGAATATAATATGCATGGGAATCTACGTTATGAATGCTTTCCTAAGTTAACTTTGACAGGCTGATTTACTAACAGGAGTATAAATTTTACTTTAAAAAAAAACAAGCTAATCAATTTATTTTCCCCACATTTTTCCCCAAACACAGTATAAGTTGGGTTGTTGCTGGTGAATCTAGTCAACTATAAACACTACATTCACAGTATCAGAAAGATCAATCATGCACTAAATTGCTCCTGAAAATATACTGTCTCTTCTGGCTTTATTTCTCCACATGACCAGCTGCTATTTTCTGCTATACATCTCTTACATATACCGCGGAACTGAATTTTGGAATGAGACATCGCCTTGCTATTGGCCTTTGGAAAAAGGATTCCACCCCCCCCCCCCCAGCACACATCCTAAAAATTCATGGTATCACAGGAGCAAAAGAGTTCCATACTTGAAAAGAAAACTTTCAGCTAAGGGAATGGAATTGAATCAGCTGGAGAAACCTTAACCTTAACTTTTGACTAGTAGAAGGAAGGTCCTGGGTACCCAGGATGGATTCCCAAAGACTTTCAGAAGCCAGGAATGGTTAGGCAACCAGAATTAATTGTTGAAGGGAATACCCAGATAGGCAAAACCACAAATAAATCCACTGAAATGAATACTATCAGGTCTAAGTGGAAAGGGAGAAGTGGGAATAGGACAATAAACATTTACTAAGTGCCTACTGTTTTCAAGGCACAATGTTCAGTGTTAGGGAGACAAAAAGAGGTTAAAGACAGTCTGTGCTCCCAAGGGGCTCATTTTCTAAAGGGGGACAAGAGTAAACAACTATGTACAAGCAAAATACATACAGGATAAATTGGACATAATCAACATAGGGAAGGCATTAGATTTCAGGTGGAAAGGTTTCGTTTAGAAAGTGAGAATGTGGAGAGTGGAATAAGGGGTAAGAAGACTAGAAAAGGGAGAAGGGGCCAGTGAGAAAGGTTTTAAAAGCCAAGGGGAAGATTTTATACTAGATCCTGGAAAAGACACCACTGAAGTTTATTAAGGAGGGTGATTTGGTCAGCTCTAAACTTTAGGGACTGCAGCTGTGAAAGTTAAAGTAGAGTGACAGGGAGATCACCTGCAGGTGATCTGCAATCGGCTACTGCAATAGAGCAGGCATGAGTTGAAGAGGATGTGAGGGAGGCATATGCTGATACCCTAATACCTAAAGCCAGAATCACAGGTAACTCCTGTGTAGTAACTGGCTAAAACTCCCAGAAGTTGATGCATCCAGATGGCAAAGTGCCAGTCCTGCAGTCAATAAGACTCATCTTCTTGAGTTCAAACTTGGACTCAGACACTTAACCAGCTGTGTGATCCTGGGCAAATCAGTTATCTTTTATTCTCAGTTTGCCTATTTGTAAAATGAGCTGGAGAAATAAATCGCAAATCACTCCAGCATGTTTGTCAAGAAAATCTCAAATTGGGATGGCTAGGTGGCGCAGTGGATGAAGCACCAGCCCTGGAGCCAGGTCTCAGACACTTAATAATTACCTAGCTGTGTGGCCTTGGGCAAGCCACTTAACCCCATTTGCCTTGCAAAAAAAAAAAAAAACCTAAAAAAAATACCTCAAATGGAGTCACAAAGAGTCAGACATGACTGAAAAATGACTGAAAAACAGCAAAAATCTGAAATTTGTACATATTCTATGAGTAGAGAGATATATACTGTGAAACTTTAACCTTTGAAAATTAGATGGAAATTTTTAGAACAGCTCTTTAAAATATTCCAAAGGATATTTGACTATAGAGAAAGAAGCTCAGGTAAGAGACCATTTTCATATTAATTGAAATGCTTTTTTATATTTTTTTTTAAAATTTCAATGTGATCTGTGCTTATTTCATGAGTTTATTTTGTATTTACTTCAAATTTTCCAAGGATCCATGATTTAATCCATTTCCATTTTTTCCTTCTACAGAAACAGCAATTCCTCCACTAAGATCTAAGTCTATACCCATGATCTTGGGCAGACAAGACAGTCTTTGGGGTCTTTGCATTCTGAGTAAAGCTAACTGACCTTCAGACAATAGAAATGATCTCTCACTGGTCCTTACAGGGTTTTCATTTTGTTTTGAAGGGCTAGGAGAGAGAAAAGGGAAAAGGAGTATTTATACAGCATGAGTGTTACAAATAATTTACAAATTATTTTTCATTTGAGTTACAAGCTTGAGAGGTTTTTAACCTCCATTTTACAGTTGGGGAAACTGAAGCAAATTGAGATTAAATGTTTTGTGCAGCTCTCAAAGCTTGTAAGTATCTGAATCTTTATTTGAACTAAGGTCTTCCTGACTTTAGGTCCAACAATGTAGTCACTTCACTAGCTAGTCTCTAATCCAAGTACTCCATATTACCTAGCTGCTTGGGAAGGGCCCAGGATCACTTTAATATTTGGAAGCAGCATCAGTGACACTTTTAGCAAACACTGACAGTATGTATATATTATATATGTGTATATTATACGTATATAATATACACATATATAAATACACTATTTTTCTTTTCTGCCTTACACTGACAGTATGTATATATTTATATATGTGTGTATATATATACACACATATATAAATACACTATTTTTCTTTTCTGCCTTACTCAATGTCTATTGGAAAGTTACTTGGGTTGGAACTAGAGCTGAATAAATTAAAGTTATTTGATGAGGAAATTTTCAATCACTCTCAAGTTACCCCAAATCACTCTCAAGTGACCCTCATTGCTCCCTAAAACTAATAACAGGCCGAAGTCTTCTCCAGTCTTGGAAACCAAAACAAGCTTTGGACAGAAGCAGCAAGGGTTGCTAAGACTGAATGTTTCAAAAGACCCTCCCCAGCTACTTTAGGTTATTTAAGTCACTTGAGCATAGAAAGTTTATTGGTAGAGGAGAATTCTATTAAGTAACCTTTGTTTATGAGATACTTGGTCAATTGTGAGAGCAACCCAAGAATTTCTCAATAATCTACCTTCCTCTAGGGAAAAGGGGGACAGAGTTAGGTCATCTCATTCATTGTTTGGAATCTGAGGAATCTGCAAAAGAATCTTGAGCAATGGGCTCCCTAGGAATTATTCATTGAAATGGAGAGGCCATGACAATAGCTACCCACTGTGACCTAGCAAGGCCATTCCATTCATCAATGCCATCATGCTATACCAGTTCTAGCTCTTGCCAGGGTAACATTAGTGTTGTAAAACTTCAAATAATCACCACATGTTAATATTCTCAGGAGAACCCTGAAATCCCCTCACTCCATAAAAATCAAAATACAGCAAAAAAAAAAATCTCTTTTAAAAAGGGGCATGCAAAAACTTTGTGTTTTACATAATCAAAAAGGTTCCAAAAAAGTGTGAGCCATACATGTGAAATATCAGATATGAATCATAAGGGTAATTATGAATTCTTATATTGTCTCCTTTTTGTGTCTGGAATGGTCATTCTTCAATGCTGAGAAGATGGAAATTTTGCTCAGGTCAAAAATGCCCTCAAAGTTACTATACAAGTCTCAGCCACTCAGTTCAGTAACAACCACTTCATATCTTCAATAACATTTTTCTATACTGTTCAAGGAGCCTTAACACCCACATAACAGCACTAGGGATTTCTTAGTGAGTTCTGAAAAGAAGAATCAACTTCAGAGGCAAAACTCCATTTTCTACATTTATCCTTCAATACCCTATTTTCAAACTAATTTTTTAAACTAGTCTTTTGGAGAGAGGAGCTTCAACAATCTGCTCATGGGGCTAAAAGTTTTTTTTTTAATAATTTTTTCCTCTAGACTACATTGTTCTTTTAAGGAACAAAATAAATGATTTTTCCTTAAGCAAGTAATTAAATATCAATTATTTTGTTTTAATCTCATGTCATCCCAAGTTAGTTCTCTTCCCTTCTCTCTCCTGATCAAGAAGAGAAAACAACTTCAAAACCTTCAATTCAATTGGGGAAGTTTCCAACTCTTTCACTCACTGGTTCTCTGTACTATCCCTCCCAAGCCAAAATTATGTATTCCCATTTCCACACTATTCCCTTCTCTTTTTAAATTTTTTTATTTACTTAAAGCCATGGGGTTAAGTGACTTGCCCAAGGTCACACAGCTAGGCAATTATTAAGTATCTGAGGCCCCTCAGGTCCTCCTGACTCCAGGGTGGGTAATCTATGCACTTCGCCACCTAGCTGACCCACAGATCCCTTCTCTTAAACCATCTCCTCTCTTTGTATAAGGAGTGAAATATCAGTTACTTAATACATATAAAAAATAAAAATGTTTTCTTAGGTAGGTTTTGGCTTCTTTACAAATAAATCTCCAATGTTCTAGACAGGAGAGTAAGATTAAAAATTGCAGAGAAATAAAAGACCATAAAGGGATGGAATAACCTTAGCTCTATCTAGAAGTTAAGGCTCCTTCACTAAAGTACAAACCATCTACTTTTCTTAACTTTCTCCTACCCCTATTATTCCCTTCCAAAATGATCTTTTTTTTTTTTGCAAGGCAAATGGGGTTAAGTGGCTTGCCCAAGGCCACACAGCTAGGTAATTATTAAGTGTCTGAGACCGGATTTGAACCCAGGTATTCCTGACTCCAGGGCCGGTGCTTTATCCACCTAGCCACCCTCAAAATGATCTTTATCAGGATTGGTCATGAAATTACATTATCTTTTCTTCTCCTTAGGCACTCCTATTTTGTCTTTTTACCATCAAGGGAAAGGGACAAATGAAATAATTTACTGTCTTGTATTAGCAAACTTGATCTATTACAGGAAAATATTAGGCTCAATTAGGGTTTTGAAAGATGAAATTCTTTTAAGGCCTAGAATTTATTCTGGTGATCTTCCCAGTATCTTGCTACCTGAAACGACCTGATATAAAATCACACATAGATAGTTAAACAGAATGGGTGAGAAAACACCATAACATCTTAACTAGCAAGCACCACACCACTAGAGACCTAATCTTATTAACAATGCCCAGGGAATCACTCTCTAACTCATTTGGGAGAAGATGAAGGAAGTAAATGAACTTAATAGCAATTGACTAGTTTCCAAGAATAATATCCCAGGAAGGGTTTCATTCACCATCTGGGTAGATGCTATGTTCACAATTTGCTTATCTCTTTATAATATATGTGGCTCCTAATATTTACCAACATTGAATACTTTTTAGTTATATGCACACAAATAGACATTAAAAAAAGATAACCAGGGTCAAAGAAGAAATACTCTATTGGATTGAAGATATCAACTAAAAGGAAATCGCAGTATGTCCAAGGTGAAAGGTACCTTCAAATCATTTACTCCAACCAGTGTCTGAACAGGTGAAACTTCCTTGCAACATACCCAACAAAGAGGCTTGTCAGACTCTATTTCAATGAAATCTACTCTACCTTTGGAAGGAGGTCTGTTTTGTTTTTTTTCCCTTAGATGGAGCCCAAATTTGTTCTTACACCACTTTTACCCTTAAGGTCACCTAATGAAGTTTGGATGATCATGCACCAAAGATGTCAAGAATGAATTCCTGTATCATGTGGGAGGTCAGACTAGAAAGCATCTAATGTCCCTTCCATCACTAAGATTATAACAATGATTCATTAACCTATTAAAAAATCAGAAAAACTGAATACCAGACAAGTAAAGAGCCTGAAGGCAAACTTTGTGTGTGCTTCCAGTTTTGGCTAAGGAATGTTCGCTTGGTGGGCTTGGCAGACATTTTCCTAGAGTGGAGGAGGGTGACTCATACTAGCAAGTTGTATGAGAATACCTGCTTACAAATATTCACCTCCCTGATGCTACTTCCAAATACTTTTCATTCAATTAAGATAAATATTTATTAAACATCTACAATGTACAGGGTATGTGCTATGACAAAGCTGAAAAATTTCACAGTTCTTCCCTTTATTTTAGGGTCTAGTGGTGGGGATGAGAAGTACACAAATAACTATAATTTTTCATTTATCTGGCCTTGGATAAACCATCTAATCTCTGAATCTCAATTTATAATTGACAAATTAAGAAAATAAATGAATTAGGTGGTTGAACTAGTCAAGCTCAAATGTCCCTTCCAGCTTTGAATTATATGATACCTATGTTACAAAACAGTTAAGAGCAGGGAGGCTCAAGAAGCCACTTCTACAAGACTCTACAATTTAGTTTCCTGAAACTAAGCCCTTGAATAGAGACAGAGAAACAGCAACCCTGACATTGCTTTATAATAAAAGTATATATGATTCAAAGTTTGCTTATTCCATTAAACACATGAGGAAGCTCACTAAAGTTAAGTAGTGTATTTTTTTTAAAAAACAAAACTGGGCTAAAAAACAAAACAACCAAAGCAGACCTGGAGTAGTTAGCACAGTGGATAGAGTGGAGACTCTGGACCCAAATGCAAATGGGGCTTCAGGCACTTGACACTTAACAGCTGTGTGACAACACAATTGCCTCACAAAAAGCCAAAAAAGTAAAAATAAAAATAAAATGCAGACCCCAAGTCAGTCAGACTGGTATTAAAATCCAAGGGGACTTACTTAACCCCAAGTCCTTTGTAGGGGGCCACTGTACTTATCCAGATCACTCTATCCCTTCCCTAGGAACTCTCTACTATTCCATTTAAATTCAAGGAAAAGTGTGTCTTGGCTAAGGACTCATACCATATAATTCCCACCATTCCTTTAACAGAAAAGGTCCCAACACCGGTTTAACCATTTAGGAGCTGTGGGAAGCAATGCTGGTCCATAAACAAAACTAATGATCATCATTCAACATTAGAGTACTAAATTAAGGAAGGAATATATGGACAGTGTTTATTCTGGAGGAAGATCAAGGGAGTGAGTAGACTAGACTTCTCTTACACTTTCTCTAGGAAGATTGGGTCTGAGCCATAAGTCCTGTGGAGCCATGTGAAAACCAGGCAGAGGAAAATGTCAACAGAAGACTCCAGGTAAACTCTACCTTCTTATCCCACTCCCCACCCTCCTACTCCCAACATAAACCCCTGCCAAAGGATTAGGTGCTTTAAGTGTACTAGCTTTTCATTTTCATTAAAATCTTTAGAAAGAATATTCCTAAAGAAGCACATCAAGGGGGCAGCTAGGTGGTGTAGTGGATAAAGCACCAGCCCTGGAGTCAGGAGTTCCTGGGTTCAAATCCGGTCTCAGACACTTAATAATTACCTAGCCCTGTGGCCTTGGGCAAGCCACTTAACCCCAGTTGCCTTGCAAAAAACCCTAAAAAAAAAAAAAAAAAGCACATCAAAAAGCTATTCCACTTGGGAAATGATAACAAGTTCCAGTTGGGAGTCTGACTATTTTAATCTCATCTCCAATCCTTACTAATGGTGTGATATAGATAGTCACTTTATCTTCCTTTATCTTTTTCTTGCACTTTTCTCATCTGTAAAATAGGAAAAAGAATACTTATATTACCTACATAAAGGTTGTTGGAATGAAAGGATTTTGGTCCTTCTTCCTTATTAATTTTTTGCTATATTTACTTATTTAATACATGATGTATAAATGCACCTCCCAACATACACACACCACACACCACACACACACACACACACTCTTTATCACTAGCATCTACCAAAGTACGTTAGCCATGGAAGGGATGTGATAAATGTCTTTTAAACTTATAAGTTCTACATAAATATGAAGGATACAAAAAAGCATGGAAGACTTATATGAACTGAGGCAAAGTGAAGTAATCAGAAGCAGGAATACAATACAAACTCACCACAATGTAAACTGGAAGAGAAAAATAAAAAATTGAACCTTATAATACCTAAATTTGACCCCTAAAAGGAAATGAAAAAATATATCTTTATTAGTAGATAAAGGGAGTGTTTCGATGTGGAATATTGAACAGATTGTCAGACTCAGTTGATGTATTGTAAGGATTTCCTTCACCTCTTCTTCCTTTGTGACAAGCAGTGGTTGGAGGATAGGAAAATATTGAATGTGTTACAAAAATTAAAAAAGAGGAACAAAAAACTTTATAAAGAATTCTTTTAGAAATATTTAAGTACAAGTGAGTTAGCACAGCAGAAATACTACTAGACTTGGAATACAACCAGGGTTCAAATCCTGCCATTTGATAGATACCCAGGTGACCTTGGACAAGTCATTTCATGTCCCTAGGACTAAGATCTAGATAAAACTAGATGATGGTCCCTACATCCATGAACACATGAAACTTATTACTCAAACTATCAATATTCTTCCTAATGGGGTAGAAAACATAACAATAACAAAAAAAAATTATTAGTTTGAGGTGTGAACTAAAAATATGTTCATAGCTAAGCTCCATTCTGGCAACTTAGAAATGATTTCAAGACAGCCCCCCTCAAAATTTAGAGATTTAGAATTTATTTTTAAATTAGAATTTCGATAGCATTACCAAAGCCTTGATTGTGGTAAAGATCTTAGGATCTCTACCTGGATTAAGCCCACTTTTCCCCAAGTCATTTCCATTTATACTTGGCCTAAATACTGGCCCAAAGAGAAATAATACTTAATTCTTCAAATCAGATTCAAATTAAATACTAAATATTGTGTATAACTGGCCTTTATAAGTAGGTACCTAATATTTTTACCTTTCAAAGAGATTGCAACATAATAATATTCAGATTAATGTGGTTTGGGAAGCCCATTAATTCAGAATTTTTAGACATCCAAAACAGCCATTTTCTATCTGAAGAGGAATATCATGAATAGTAGAATGTCATGGCCCATAGAACTGCTACAACAAAAACATGGATATAGTTCAAACTTTTTGCATTTTTATATTTATTACATATTATATATATATGATCATAAAATTCCAGCTGCATCATGTATCATGTACCTGTAAAGGGAATAGGGTACAGGGAGGGTAAGTTTTACTTATCCTACTTGGACCTCAGTTTCCTTTTCCATAAAATGAGTGAGTTCAACTAAATGATCTAAGGACCCTTCTAGCTCTAAATCTATGAATTGTTCTCATCTTGCATATGTATGTATCTTACTTATAACTAAATAATGTATAACATTGAATATATATATCCATATTCATCTATAATCTGGGGTTAAGATAATCAGTACAGCACTATATAAAAATGAATATAAGTTATGATGTGAGTTACTGATGACCTCAAATACAAATATCCACACCTCTATTCCCAGAAAAGAAAACATATACATTCTCCTGTTCATAAAAAATAATTATTTTATAAGATCATCTCATGTTAGTCCAATGTACATAACTGATAAGCTTTAATGTGGGACATTCTCAAGGCTATTTGGATTTTTCACAGGGGAAGCTTTTGTTTAGCTCTAGTCAAAGTTCTAATTATAGAATTGTGAGCATCAGTCTTAAGCAGCGTGGGTGGTTATATTTCAGGGGGTTGAGGAGACTCCCACGGTTGGCTAAACTAAAGCCCCTAATATGGGGAACAGACACCTCCCAGTTTTTTAGACTTATCAGGTACCTAGGAGGAAGTTGATTACCACTTATCATCTTAACCTTTCCATCTGTTTCACATTATTGAGACTTCCCCATGTGTATATTATGCAATGGATGAGAGGAGAGGTAGGGAGAGAAGGAAGACATCTAAATTATTAAACCAAAGACTATTCTAACCTTTTATAACAGTATATTGAACCCACACATATTAGAACACTAATGTATGCTTTTCCATGATCTAAAAGGTGAGAACATATAGATATGGATGTTTATATGTTATTACATTTATTAAGGATGCATATGTGTGTGTGTAACTCACAGTCTAATTCCAACAGATCTATGTTTGAATTGTTATGTGTATTCCCTCCAATAACACAAATTTCAGTCATCTATGTAACTTGTTCATGTCCTACAGCAATTCATTCATGAAGGGGCTCATATAACATGATGAGGGATTTTCTCCAGATCACGGTACATTGCAGATTCCAATGGAACATAAGGGCTGTATACTAATCATTACTCAGAATTACCTTGTGACCACTCTATCTTGTTTTTTTTTTTCCCCTGGCTATACATTTTTCCTTTACACCCCTTTTATTTGAATAATTTGTTATTTGTACTGTGTTGTAGCTTGCTCTCACCCACCATTACACCCCTCCATTGCCCTATAGGTAATGCCCAACTTCAGTTCTTCATGACTACAGCCATACAACACTGGTGTTAGAAGGATACCTTTAGGGAGTATAATATATAACTGGACAATGATCCATGTATAACATTTTCCTAAATAACTAAATTAATTTTTACTCTGGTTTTGAAATGGAAGAACTTTATGAATTTTTCTTGGTTTTTAATTTCTCAGGCAACCCTCAGCAATAAAAAGGTCCCCATTTCCTCATATTATACAAGACTTCTTTCATTTGTTTCTTTCTGAAACTGTGATCTCATTACTTTACCCCCCATATTGATTAGCAAATCAATCACCTTAGAGAATTGTATAGAGCTCTAAGTAACCAAGCAAGTTAGGCTTAAGGGAGGCAACTGTCCATCCAGGTTATTGAATCTTATTTTATAGTTGAAAAAACTAAGGGATCAAAAAAAAATTTCAAAAAAAATTTATCCAAGGAGACACAGAAAAGCCAGTATTTGAACCCTGGTCCTTTTGACTTCCAATCCAACACTCCATTATTCAGTGTAGTTTCATGGCTGATACATTTCGGGGGTAGTATTTCTATTCAAATATAGATCTTCTCAACCCTGGTTGGCTATCTGCTAGTACACCACTGCTACTCTCTTAGAATAGTTTAAGACAAGCATTCTTAAAATTTTTTTGTATGCTATGGTCCCTTTTAGTAACCTGGTAAAACCTCTTAACAGAATATTGTTTTTAAATGCATAAAATAAAATATATTGTATTACAAAGGTTAACAATTATATCAAAATATAGTTATCAACTATATTTTTTAAAAGGTCACAGGGTTTAAAAAATCCTACCAAGGTTTCCAAAAGTTTCACAACAACCCAGTATAGTTTAGGCAGCCTAGTAGATAAACTGTTGGGACTTTGAAGTCAGAAGACCTTAGGTTTAATCCTGTCTCAAGACACTGACTCTGGGTCCCTGCATGTCAACTTAATATTCCCAGGGTTCCACTTAAAATGAAGGAATTGGACTCAGTGGTTCAGCTAAATCTTAGATTCCAAGAGATATATCCTTAGAATACTTTCACTTCCTAAGACTTTGCCACACCTTCCCTTGGGGAAGAAAAGGTATAAAGAAGCTGAATAGGGAGGAACCCAATCAATAGGTGAGTAATGTGGAATAAATTACCTTGTGAGTATAGTACTTATACAAAATGAGAAAGGATTTTTCCTGATTTAGCCAATCACCAATAAGTTCATTTGTTACCTAGTTAGGCAAAAGACTCGTGGGAAATAGTTCATAACTCACTAAATTTGGTCTCAAGTGGCAACTGTATTTAGAATGTTACAGACATTTCTACAACTGGTCCATCCTACAAAGATTATCCAAAGAAGTAGTTCTGTGATTGAGGAGTGGCCAGCATGGCCCCCTTCAAATTTTGGTTTCATTACCACAGATATTTTTTTTCTAGGTCATGAAGCAGCTCAGCCCTGGTTTCAAAGAAGCTATAATTAAGAGGTGTATAACCTTAGGCAATGTAGGGGCTGCACCAACATGTCCTTAAACAAGCTCTACCACCACCCAGTTCAGCTGCTGCATATGAAAGTCTAAGTCTGTGTACAGCAGGGCTGTTATTCACACCTCAGCTCCTCTGTCATCTGGGGGTAACGTCTGCCTTTCCCTTTCTTTACACCAAAAAGGGAATTTGAAAGCATACACAGAAACAGTTTCAAAAATGCAAATTCCATAGGGAATGTTATTTGCAGACACATATTTTGTTCTGTTCCAAAAGAAAAAAAAACCTCACCAAGTGAAATGTGGATAAAGGGAAACAGTGGAATCATAGAAGAGATTAAATCCCAAAGAAAGGTGATTAAGTCACAAATATTAAATATTAAATAACATTCCATCAGTGTGCCCTGGAAATCACAGCTTGTCAGAGGTAAGAGTATTTTCCCAGTTGGAAGTTTCTAAAAGTGAGTGCCCAATTCTTCCTTGACTTACAGTAATTACACTTGGTAATCCCTCTCTGTTACATGTATGTATATATGGATGTGTTTGTATATGTGCAATGTGTGTTTTATATACATATATATAAAATATATATGTATATACAAATCTATACATATGTGCATATATATTCCAAACCATCAAATAGAACTTTCTAGTCACCCTTTCTTTTTCTATCCCTTAAACCACTTTTTCTATCCCTTAGCTGAGACCATTAGAAGTTCACCATAAAAATCATTTAAAAAAAAAAAAGGTAGCTCAAACATCATTCCCTAGCTCAATTCTTTCTTCACTAGTCTCTGCTGTCCATTCCCTCTCACTTCTCTGTCCATTCTGTCCAAAAGGATGTTAGTCCAATACAGTTAAAGATTCATTTTGTACCACTTTCCTAGTTCAAAAACTTTTCCAAAGTCAATAAGCCAAAACATCAGTTCCTTAGTCAAGCAGTTAAGATCCCACCTCAATTACTCCCAGTCAACCTTTCCTAATCCCTCAAATAAGACTCCCAAAAAGCAAGCATTCTAATGTTCCTACTCATCCTAATTATCAGTTCCCCAAATACAGATAGATGGGGCTTTCCAATTCCCCATCTTTATTTATGATTTCTTCTATCTTCCTATCTCATCTTCACCTAATAGAATTCTACTCATGGAGGCTTTCAGGAGAGGTAGCCTTAGAATAGTTCTGGTGGTATGGATGTGTTTAAGGATAGGCAGTAACTGCATCCAGAACAATGGTGGGAGGCTCCAAGGGTTGTTTTGAATTGAGGGTAGCCTTTAATTTTGGGTTCATTTTATTTTTGGTTTAAAAACTGCTAGTATTTTGGATACATAAAAAGTAAGTTAACAAAAAGGTCAAATACTTTCTCCTGGATTCATGGAATTTGTAGTAGTATAGAATCACACCAAGACAAAAAGAACCTCAGTTTCACTACATATATATATATATATATATATATATATATAAAACCTTGACCATGTCAGCATCAATAAGCATTAACAATCAGTCAAAAAGTATTAAGAACCTACAATATGCTAGTGATATCCACAGGAAAATAACAAAAATAAATATATTTCTTCTCTGACCTCAAATTCCTAATCTGTCAAATAAAGAAAAGAATTAATAAAGAGAAGACACTAAATGTCCAGACTATAACAAGTTCCAAAATTTCTTCTTGCCTGAAGTGGAAAATTAAATATGCCTTCCTCCTGATAAATTTAAGAATCAAAAACCAAAAGAAAATCATCTGAAATGAGCAATCATCATCATGAGCAATCCAAAAATCACTGAGTTTTGATGTTTGTTCCTTTCACTGTAAAAAGGGCATATTCTAGGTTGTACTGGGGAACCACAGTAAATGGGAAGTGAGTCTGGATCTTCCACTAATGATTTCCTGAGCTTTGGTCAAAGGTCAGCTTCAGTGTCACTAATCCATACAGAAAACCTTTTCCTTTTCCTATTCCTTTGGCTGCTCATACACTACCAGGTCTTGGCTGCCAAAATTACTGCTAAAATATATATGGTATTGACTTACATGTGTTCATGTAAACTCCTTGCAGGCAAAAGACAGTTCTGTTTCACTTTTCCATCTTCCAGCACCTTGCACAGTTTTATTTGCAGCCACCCTAGGTGATCCCTATAATTCCCTGAGCCTGCTAAAACATAACTAAAGCAGATGGTGCTAGTCAGATTTTACTAATTAAAAAAAAGAAAGAAAAGTTATGGTGAGTTTTAAAATGTTTTCATTGGTTTGAAAGAAAAAGAAATAAAACTTTCAATTGATGTTGTTTGTTTTTTATACAGGAAAAAGAAATCCCTCAGAAAAGTTCCAGAAAAAAAACTGATTCAGAAATCTCAGAGCATTATTTTTTAAAAATCCCCACTTGTCACTTCTCTAATATACATTCATTTTCTAAAAATGAACAAGGGACACCTGACATTTATGCTTTGACACTTCTTTTACAACCTATTTCACATATTACCTGCCTCTCACAAAGCCCTTTCCCAGTTCATTTCTGAATTTCAATAGAATTTTAGACCTGGAGTACTTTGCAGTTCAAAGTGCTTTCACATACATTATCTCATTTGATTTTGATTCTCACAACAACCATCTAAGATGGGAAACAACCTAGCATGTCCTTCTCAGAGTACTTGTTCATATTTAAAATGTTATATTTCTCTTGCCTAATCCATTTTATTTTCACTGCCAAATACACCACAGCAAGTTAATCTTTCATCCTAAGTTCAGAAAGATTCTACTACCACATATTACTAAATTGCTACAAATTTTAAAGCTAAAATAGAAAAAGAAAAACAATTTGTGAGAGCAACTTCCTCTTGGATTTATCCCCTTTGATATTCCAAGCAGAAGCAAATAACTCAAACCTCTGCCATGAATGGAAAATGCAGAGGAAACACATTTTAGCAGTCCACTGCTACTATGAAAAAGGGAAGAGGAGAGAGGGGAAATGGATTACTGTAATGTCAGTATTTTATCTATGCATGAACAGCACCAATTAGGTGTTAAACACATTTTTTTAACAGTCAACAAGGCAGTGGAAATTGATAATTTCATCAAAACATCAAGTCTTTTTAAAACAAAGGTGTATCTACATAATCACTATGCATGCACTCAGACAAACACATATTGTTTAGCATTTATCCTATTTCATATTTTCAGGTTCATTCATTTAGAAGCAAGAAAAGTCAAAACTGAACTGAAACTTATAGAATGTACCTTTTTGAAACATCAACTTAGTTCTTTCCCTCCTCCCAATCAAAAAATGTTAAAGCATTTTTTATGCTTTTCTAGTCTAAATCGCTATTGATGCAAGTCTGTTGAGGCAATGTTCAAAATGTTTAGATTCCATGACCGCGGCATTCCCTGGTGTTCCTACCACATGCTGATGCTTTACTCTCTTTTGGCTTGAAACTAATTGCTTTACTTTTCTGTGAGAACAATGAGTGGTTAGTTTAACCAAGCCAAAGCTTCAAAACTCTAATCTGGCTGCCAATTCAATAGTGACTCTGTTGATTACACTTTTTAAAAAACAATCCATGTATGGGTACCAGGTCCTCACATGTCAAATTAAAAAGAATTTTTGTAGCCAATTTTTCAGCTAGAAAGTAATTTTTTGAATGCTATATTTTATATACTTTTATGCCTTCTTCAAAAGTTTTGTTTTTGTTTTAACTGAACCTCTGATTTCATTGATGCTGGGATCTCCCAGAGAGAAATTTCCCTCTACCAATGAAGACTAAAAGAGGCTCTACCATTTATAATACTGGAGAACAGTCTTCGGGGCACTAAGTTAAAGACTTATGTATAAATTTTGTTCTGGTCACAAAAGTCAGTATGTGTCAGACAGGACTTGAATCTGGGTATTCCAAGGTTGTACTTTCTAAAAACCATGCTGTCTTTCCTTATTAATTAATGAAAATGAATAATCATCATGATAGAATGGAAAGCTATCCACCAAACATGGAAATCTCAGTTTTTAGTCCTGGCTATTCCACTAACTAGTTATATCACTTAGCCAAGTCAAGTCATTTAAGCTCTTGGTCTCAATTTCCCCATCTGTAAAATGGAGATACATCTAGAACAGTAAAATGTTATATGGGAGCTATAAGACCCCATAATGACTTCATTCAATTTTTTAAAAGCCTCTAGCTATACTTTTTGAAAATGTTGTGCCTTCCACATGAGCCAACTCATAAAAAGTCTCTCAAAGAAGGCACAAAAAGACTGATGAAATGACTTGCTGCATGATGCCAAATAATCATAGCCATCAAAATTTCACAAAATGAAGCAAACCATCCAAAATGCCACTTCAGGGTGAGAGAGAGAGAGAGAGAGAGAGAGAGAGAGAGAGAGAGAGAGAGAGAGAGAGAGAGTTTTCCAGGCATGGATGATGTAATTTATTTTAGATCATTCTATGCATTTTAATAATTTTTTTAAAAATCCATTCCATATCAGATTACCTTTATCTGTGAAACAATACTCAAAAAAATAACAATTCTTTAAAGAATTCTACTATACATATATATATACATACACACACATATATATATATGCTTAAGATTCTAGGAAAGATTAGAAAGTTAAAGTAATCATACTCAGTGATTTGATTTGGTTTGCATTCTGGATTAATTTCTCTTTTCACAAGAGGTAGTTTGTGTTCTTCTTCTACAAAACCCTATGGCTCTGTTTTTGCTCCAAGAACTTTTTATATCTTCCTGAAAAAAGTACTCTCTTTGACAAATATTGGCCAGGCTTTAATCTGCTCCACTAAAGACCAAAGTAGCAAGGAGATCAATACTGATTAGAAATTATGAAAATTATTCCCCAATTACAGGAATTACAAAACAAGCAAACTAGCAAGATAGGATCTGGGCAGGCCTAAAGGTAATTACTTTAGATTCTCAGAAAGTAATTATTAAAGCCAGAGATTTTTATCTTGTCAGAGACTACTTTTGTTCATTTTTCAAAAAAACAAAAAGTTTATTGGTGTTTTTTTACTATTAAGATCACAGTCATGTCCTATCTGGTATCCTTGCTTTCTCCCTAATTTCCCCTCCCCATCACTTATTGTTATATTCTTACTGGTTTTCTGACATTCACAAGTTCCATACTTTACACTTTGCCAATAACTAATCAATTTTTTTAATTGAAAAAGACAAGTAGGGTCATTTCTGCAGAGGTCATCACATTTACCTTGTGTTTCTGTGCAGAAACATTTAATGAGAAACTGTCTGGTTTGAGAGAAAAGGATTAAGCTGGAAATCAAGAATCGTGAATTTCAGTCCTGACTTTGCCACTCAGTACTAGCATTGGGTCTCCCGGAGCCTTAGTTGTTATTTATGAAATGAAGGGAATGGAATTGATTGAGAATTTCTAAAGATCTCTTCCATCTTCTAATTCTATGAAATTAAATCTCCTTATAATTATTAACCCTGGAAGTATCTAGCAGGACTTGACTTTAAAAGGCAGAGGAAGCAATTTCCCATTAGCAACTTAAAGGTCAGATTCTTCCTTTCAATTTAACAAACTTCCATATTACAGATATAGTCTTGAATTTGCTTTTGTCCATGTGTTTCAGAAGTTTACACAGTTCCATAATATTAAAGATAACAGAATCTAGAGTGGGATATCTCAACTGTGTGTGCCTGTGCTGGTGGATGGGTATGGTGTGAACTCCACTGGCAGACTGGTGTGAACTTCACTGGGAGACTGAGAAGGTCTATGACCCCTTCTCAGAAGAATATTTTTAAATATATACAACAAAATACATAGGATTATGAAGAAAAGTAATTATATAGAAATACAATTAATAAGTTGTATGAATTTTTTTTCATTTTACAGACCCCAGGTTAAAAATCCCAGGTTTCCACAAACATCTTTTATAATATCATAACTTACCACAGGTATAAGTGATTGGCTAGAATGTGCTACCAAAAATCTCTGTTACAATTGACTAAAGAAGATGAAACTTAGGGTGGCCTACTTTAAGTTCCCCTTTCTCAGAAACATTTTCTTTTTTCTTTTATAAAGTTACAGAAAGATATTTCAGTGACCATAATGGTCCAGAAACAGTTTTTTTGCCTTCATTTTTTTAATGTGTTGATACAACTGGCAAAGATACCAATACATGGGTTAAAAAGAGGGTTTGGCCTGGAAAGACAGCACATTAGACATCTATGTACCAGTTTCACACTGTGATATTACAGTATCTTTTAATATTTCATTCGTATAAGAACTGTTTTTGGTTTTTAAAAATAAGTAGATTTTTCACAATTTTATTACATATCTACGGAAAGATGTTATGTTTGTAATACAAGAAGAATATTTTTATTCCCAGGCTATGAAAACTATTTAAACTTTATCACCAAGCCCCTGGTTAAATATTATTACTACTAGTTAACATCAACATTTCAAAATATCTTAGAGTTTCAATACTGTTTGGTTGCTTTTTTCCTTGTTGTTTAAAATTGTTTAAACTTTACTATTTTAGTAATTAAAATTAATTGCTATCAATATCAAGAATTTCAAGAGAGGTAATTATAAATATCCTAAGGTGGACATGTGTGTTCTCCGTATATATAAATGTACGTACTATGTTTAAAAATAGTCTCTATTTTAAGGAGAGTACATTCAAATATAGAAGATATCATTTACATACATATATAACTCCATACCCACCCTTGATTTAAATTTCTTAGGGCATTAGTGTACATATAAGCACAAGATGAGAAAGGCACATTTTAGAGACAGAGAAATTGTATTTGTATAATTCCAAAATTTTCAGTAAGAGAATCCAGTTTGCTACTAAGATATCAATAAAAGATGTAATACTTTTCCAAAAGTTTTGTCTGAGGGTAAGATCTTAAAGCTCCCCATTTTGTCTCTGCTGTACATAACAATAGGCAGGTATGAAAGCCACAACTGCATTGGAATAGAGAACTTCAATTATTTCTTCCACATGGAGGGGGGTTAAGAACAGTGTGCCCCACAAACCAGAAAATCAGCATAAATTTTTTGACCCTCCTTTGTATAGAGAAGTCTATCTGAATTATGGTATTAAAAGATAAAATATGCTGATATTATGCAATACTATATATATATATGTTGGCCTTTGTGTATTGTCTGTGACTTCTACAAAACTTTTCCATTTCCCAAAAAGTTCCCATTTAATTTTTTATGCCTACTAGAGATACTGGAACCAAGATGGGATGGAATGTGGAAGGGATAACTGTAATAGTCAAAGAAACTCCCTCTACCAATGCAGGTTGACATCTTCTCTTCAATTTACAATCTTTAAGAGTTTCCTGGAGCACTGAGAGGTTAAGTGATTTGCCCAGGGTCACCTAGCTCATCAGTCTTCCTGGTTATAGGCTAGCTCTCTATCCACTTCATCACACTGCCTCCTCTACTGAAAATAACCTAAAAGAAACTGTAACTTATTAAAAAGGAAAAACAATGTACAGGAATCACCGAATCACTAAAAGCTGCTAAGCCAATTTTAGAGGTTAAGACAAAAGGGAGATGGACAGTAGCTGTTTGCAAATCAGTCTTCTTCAGTGGATGATGGGTTAATTTTCCTCCTTCAGGCAGGATTTAAAGGACTCATGCTCTCTTCCTGCAGGGAAAAGATTCTCTAGAGGAAACCTGTCCCCAACCATCAAGCAAGACATTACATCAAAATGTTTGCCTGGTTATACAATATCACTATTAGATTGTGATTTTAATGTTCCTGAGTAAGGAAAAAATAAAAAATAAATCCTATATTCTGACCTGACCTTTATAGATAGAATGCTAATGTGTTTGTTTTCAAACTGTTCAGAGTTTTTATGAACAAAATGCTCTCTCATAACAGTCATCTTTGTGGGTACAGTACACTTGTACTGCAAAAATAGGACTTAAATAAATAAAAATGGTGTCAGTAAAAAGCTACTTTAGTTTGTAAATGACTCAGTCAAGATCTGTAAATGGAAGGCAGTACATTTTGCAAAGTCTGTCAGCATTCCTATCTTAAAGGACTGAATAAATAATTGAAGAATAAATAATTGTGCCAGAGCCTAGTCTCATGGGCCACTTTTATAGATTGCCATATAATGATAGTACCATCTGTGACACTGTATTAATATAGGATAAAATTACATAGGTCTTTGTTTCTCCTCATTATATGATGTTCTGATGTCACATAATATTATCTAGAATAGAAGCTAAAAGCATTGGCATCAAAAAGTTTGTATGTGTGCTTTGCTTGTGTGTGTGTGTGTGTGTGTGTGTGTGTGTGAGAGAGAGAGAGAGAGAGAGAGAGAGAGAGAGAGAGAGAGAGAGAGAGAGAGAATGAATGAGAATGAGAATAAATAATCAGGAAAAACTAGGGTTAGAATGGTTTGCAGGATGTTGGGATTCCCCATTTCTCAGACATTCACCATTAAAGCATTATAAAAAGAAGAGGGGATAAAGGCTTTTTCCTGACTTTAAGAGAACACCTTAAGAGGTCAGAGTCCTTGGTTTTGAAGTCACTCCTTCAGAGTGATAAATATTGTTTTATCATCCAGTTTTTAAAATTGATTTGCCCCAGTAGAATGTAAGCTTTTAATCCCCATCATTTAGCCTACATTGACTAGGTCACAGCAGCTTTTTTAATGAGTGCTTTGTTGAATTGGACCATGTTCCACCAAGACCTAATCAAAATATCTAAAATTAAATATATAATTAATGCAGAATATAAAATGTAATTTAATTATATGATATAATTATATCATATAACTTAATTTGTTATATAATGTAATTTAATTATGCTACATTTGACATAATATGTAATTTAACATAAAAATAAACAGAAACTTTTACAAAAAACCTCTCAGAATTAAAGAATTTCTTAATTCTTATCAACTAACCCAGGTATCCTTTGAAAACTTAAAGGAAGAGGAAGTTACATACACATATACTTTCTTTTAAAAGACAGAAAATTCATGATTGGACATGTACAACCTATTATCAGATTGTTTGCTGCCATGGGAAATGGAGAGGGAAAGAAGGGCAGTAGAAAAATGTGGAACTCAAAAATATTGCAAAAGGATGAATATTGAAAACTATCTTTGCATATAATTAGAAAAAAATAAATGAAGACAAGAAATTATTTTTGAAAAGAAGCATAATTTCATGATTTTGATCACTTTGGGGAATATTATTAATGATTTAGATTCCTAAATTGCTAAAATTTAGGAATCTAAGGGACATTAGTTAAGAGAGATAGCTATATGATGCCAGTAGATAGAATCCTGTATTGCAGTCAGGAAGATCTAAATTCAAATCTTGACTCCGATTGCATGGTCAAGTAAGTTATCATCTGTAAAATGGGGATACCAGCACCTATCTCTCAGGGTTGCTGTGAGGTTCAAATAAATTAAAGTATATAAAGTGTTATTAAACTTTAAAGCACTCCATAAATTCTAGTTATTGTTGTGACCATTATTATTTTTACTAGGGTCCTAAAAACAGCATGAGAAATCAAAATAGGAGATCACTTTCTCATCTTATCACACTTATCTTTAATGAATACAGTGCTTTTCACACAGCAGACACTTAGAAGACACTTTTTAAACAATAAGATTATTTTTACAAATTGTCTCAAATTCTTTCATGAATCTAAGTCATGTCTTCCCAAGACACTAAACTGCTCAGGGACTGAGACAATTTCATACTAGAAACTGGAAATGAATAAAGAATTCCATCAATGTCATTTCCACGGCACCCCGAGCCTTTTCCTCCATCAATGTTTGGGCTCTTAATAAATTCTTGTTGACTTGACATCAATTAATATTTATAGTGAAAGGCCTCATTACAGAGACATAATTGGATGAGACTTAAAGCCACCTGAAAATTAGTTTGCCCTAGAGTTTGGAGCAGATTGCATATGTTTGCTGTCCATATAGCATAGATGTGTCAAAATTCATTCACAAGTGCCAGCTATAAGCCTTTTCACTTCTTTCAAGCTGAGTTGCTAACAATTTGGAAGTAGCAATGCTTACCTAAAGTTAAATAGATTAGATTACATGTCAAGCAATTCCTAAGCCCCTAGTGCTTAGAGAAAAAAAGATAGGGTCATATCCAAGGATTTCAGGGAAAAATGAGTCGATGAGCTACCCTCAACTAAAAATTTGTCTCATTCTGGACAATAATCCATACTCTTTCAAATGTTCTTCGAATTTTCCATCACTTTTAGATTGCAATTTTGGAATCTGTGAGAGAGTAAATGATACTCATATCTGAAATTTATACAGCACCCAGAATATATTGTCTTATTTAAGCTATGCTAATCCCCATAAAGTAGATACTATACATGTTAATTTCCCCCATTTTACAGATGAGAAATTTGAGATTCAAGACCATCAAGTTACTTAGCCAAGGTCACACAGTGAATGTCAAGCCCAGATTTGAGCTAAGATCTTCCTGAATTAGGTAGCACAGTGCCTTTGAATCAGGAAGACTCATCTTCCTGGGTTGAAATCTGGCCTCAGACTCAAGTTGTATTACCCTGGGCAAGTCATTTCACAATCTCCCCATCTATAAAATGAACTTGAAAAGGAAATGGCAAACCACTCTATTATCTTTGCCAAGAAAACTTGAAAAATCAGACATGAATGAAAACAACCAAACAACTTCTTAAATCACATCCTCTTTCAGTCTGTTTCCTAAAATATAAAATGAATAAGTTTGGACTATGAGACTTGTACAGCTCTTCTGACTTGAAATCTATGATGCTATGAACTCTTGAATCTAGTCATTCTATCTAATGGTGTGAGCCATCTCTAAATAATTCGGTTCTTTTCTCTACTCCATGACTTCACTATACTAAGCCAAGAACAAACTAACACAGGAATCAAAATGAAGATGGAAGGTGGGACAATTGTGTAACTAAATCACCTTGGATAAATGGAAAGAAGAGAATGAGAAGATGTAGGTGACCAATAGGAAAAAACACATTATCTACAGCAAAAATAGAAAGTTCAGAGACTGCCCCAAATGCAGTAAATCTTTTAGGGTCTTCAAAAGTCATTCTTTCTTCCAGACATTCCATTTTTTCCTATTGGAAATAGAAAGGGGCTAGTGACCCATGAAGTGTCAAGAATTCATCTGGTCCCTGGGCAGCTATTGTGCAGAAGTGAAGTTCAAACGCAAATCCTGTCCAGAAAGGCGACGCTGATTGGTCCAGCTGGTAGAGAAGGGGGATGGAGAGGAGAAAGTAGGGGGAAGGGAAGAGAAGAGAAAAGGAGAAAGGGAAAAACACATACTCACACTTAGGCCTTTGCCAAGTTACAGAAGGAGGGGGTAGGAGTAAAAGAAAGAACAAGTCCACAATGGCATTAGGGTAAACTTTCTCACAGCTACAGCTGAAAAACATTTTTTTAAAAAAAACAAGGATGGGAGGAGGGGATGAAAAAGCAAAGGGGAGGGAGAAGGAAAGCACTGATGGGGTCGGGACTTTGTAATGAGTGAGCCAAGTGTTGCTTTCTTGAAAGGCCAAAGGGTGAGGGGCTGAGAGATTTACATTTATCAAAGGCGACAGAGGGAGAGGTTTTTGGGTTCTGTTTTGGGGTTTTTTTGTTGTTTTTTTTTTTTAAGAAAGAAAGGAGAAAAGGAAAACAAACTGCTCTCCACATTAAATATTCATGACAGCAGCTTGGGTGAGGCTAATGGAAAGCACATAAATCCCTAAACAACTTTGTTAAATGCAAAAAAGACCAGTGAGGGTCAGAGCTCCCTTTGGGGGCAAATTTGAAGCTGGGCCCCAATCTGTCAAAAAAGGGTGGGGGGAGGCTAAGTAAGGGATAGATACTACTGTCAAACAGTTGGAATAGGTGTGTATGTAGACAATATGAATTTTGTCATCTTAAAATTAAGCAGTACTAATCCAAGTTGAGTTTTCAACAATAAGTTCTACTGTTCCCTAAAAGATTAGAACCCTTCCTAAAAACTTTTTCAGAAACCAAGACCATGATTACAGACATGCTTTGACTTGAGGTCAGTCATCTGATGTACATCATAGATCTGATGAGGTCTGAGGATCTATCATAAGTTTAAATGGTGAGTCCTCAAGCAAAAAAAAAAAAATTAGGAACAGCCCGTGACCTTTTGTTAATCACAAAATGAACTTTTAAATGGAGAGTCACTTCTTTTCCTGGTCTCCAATCCAAATCCAAGGATGGTTCAGGGTCTGTATCAAGGCAATAAAGTCAGAGGGAAACCCCCACACCTCTACCTGGATTCTGGCATGCTGGGGTTTAGAAAAAGGACAAGGAGAATTCCAAGTCTCTAAAAATTCGCAAATAACAGAGCAGATACCTGACACAGAACTGGACTAGCTGATAGGGATTCACAGGGGCATCACTGGAGAGAATTCAGTTTTATTCTTTACTGACACCTGAAAATAAGTATGAATGAGGAGGAACTATAATTGTTTCAAAGTATTCTCTTGGCAATTTTGCACATTTTGTTTCTAGTGATAGGATGTTACCTGTTAAATATTTCTTAGGAACATACAATGAAGCAAGTTCTTTGTTGGTGAAGTGTTCATTAGGAAAAAATATGTACAAGAAAAAATATTTTAAAAGGCACCAATTGTGGGGCGGCTAGGTGGTGTAGTGGATAAAGCACAGGCCTTGGAGTCAGGAGTACTTGGGTTCAAATCCTGTCTCAGATACTTAATAATTACCTAGCTGTGTGGCCTTGGGTGAGCCACTTAACCCCATTTGCCTTGTAAAAACCTAAAAAAAAAAAAACCAATTTTTGGTTTAAAGGACTGAATTATTCTCTCTTCCTCTATTTCCTGTGTTAGAATTCTCAGAGCACAGACCTGAACCAAACCACAGAAGTAATTCCAAAAGGCAACTGGTGAATTTTGACCCTCATGGAAAACATGGAATTTGAGATCCAAAGTGGTGTGTAGCCAAGGTCAACATTCTTATCATTACTTGTGGTCTCAGGTCTCAAAGGTTACACAAAGACACCTAACTTAGCTGCCTAATATGTAATATAGCACCTTTAATAAGGTTTCAAATTCAAAATTTGTTTTCCTAATTAGATTTCCAATCTATTTTCTGCAGTTATGTCAGTATCATAACACTGTACAGACTAATTCTAAAGAGACTTATTTTATCAGATTCCATTGTCTAATTTAACAATTTGAGGATGAGGGTTCTACTCTGCACATACTTTAAAATACACATACTCTTACACATGTGGTTACAGTTATTCAAAAACACAATCACTTTAGTCAATTAGATAGAGGGATCATGGCGTAATGGGTAGAGACCAGGACTTAAAGTCAGTTAAGACCTGAATTCAAATCCAGCTTCAGTTTGATGATAATGATGATGATGTTTGTCCTTAGTTCTAGAAGACCATGACCTCAGGAAGGTGATGCCATGACAAGCACATGAATTGAATTTGAGTGAGGGAGTGCTATGCTAAGTCACCAGCCTCATTTTCTTCTCCAGAGCCATCTGGATCCTGTGACCAGATATGAATCAGGACAACTAGAGATGAGAGGCAATCAGGGTTAAGTGACTTGCCAAGGTCACACAGTGCGTACCAAGTGTCTGAGGCTGGTTTAGAACTCTCATTCTCCTGACTCCAAGACCTGTGGCATATTGGATGGAGCACACTGAAGTCAGGAAGGTCTAGGTTCAAATGTTACTTCAGAAACTGGGTGACCCTGGATAAGCTTCAGTTTATACAATTCCTGTATGACTAAGGGCAAATCACTTAACCTTTCAAGTAACCCAAGGTTATAAGTCAGAAAACCTATCTGCACAGAGAGCTCCTTACACCAACAAAATCCCAGATCCATTTTTCTAAAACTGTCATTTAATTTTGGTCCCATAGCTTAGAATGGAATGGATCATCTTCCCATTTATGTAAATCAAGCTGACTAGTACATACAAGTGAATTGCTTAAAGAATATTTAATTATGAGGGTGGAGAAGGGAAATGTTATTTTCCTTCCCTCTTAATTATCAAAAAATAAATAAAAGCAGAGGAAATCTCCATAAATCTCCCTTTTAATTTAAAATTCTATTCAGAAACACATATGGAGAATTGTGCCCAGACAGTTAAATATAAGTTCAAGCCAATTTACTTTTATTTTGAATAAAAATATATACACAAGTTTCCTACAAAGGCCAGAATTGTTAGTAGGTTTAAAAAAAAAGAATTCCAAGACCTAGATTTACATGGAAAAAGTAGGAGCTTAGCTTGCTGCCTCAGGCATTTTAAAGTTTGTAAGTACTCTTAGAACCCCACAACACTAAGCTCAGGACCCACCTGGAAGCTGAGCTGCACAGGTTAAAAAAGAAAGTTATTCTTAAGGAAGGATTCCACAAGTCCGGATTCAATCACATTATTGATGCCAGATTCTAACAAAATAGAACCAAGATTCTCATGTTTTAGTCCAAATAAGGCAAAGTTCTCAAGTCCTCAGGATTTGCACTACAGAAATCAAGCATAATGAAGTTCCTAAGCAATGATAGCAAAAATGATATGATCACAAAAACAAAATAAGTACCTACTGTGGACAGAAAGAACATGAGACTGTTTCTAAAAGAGTTGAGGTCTAAAGAAAAGAAGTCAGTACACTGGTGAAATTTATCACCAAAATAGGCAATATTGTGCAGTAGGCAATATTAGCAAACAAAGTGTTATATGGGGGCTGAGGATTGTAAATTAGAGAATTTACCAGTTTAGGCTAATTTCTGAGTTGCATCTGAACAAGGCAGTGAGATACAGTGTGAAAAAGTGCTGGATTTGGTGCAAAAGGATCTAGGTTCGAATGCCAGCTCTACAATTCAATAGCTTGGGCAAGTCATTTATCCCCTACAAACCAATGTTTCACTACTTATAAAATGACATGGATCCCTGAGGTGACTTCTAACATTAAATCTGTGGTCCTAAGAATAACAAAAGAACAATATGTGGCATATAGAGAGAGAGATTAAAAGTTTGGATGGTAATTTACAAATCTCACTGGAACTTCACAAATAAATAAATACTAAAAGCACTTACTCTGGCTCAGGGCAGTAAACTGACTCAGCTACAAAATATAGTGGATGGTAGAATTTGAACCCAGAATATATAATCCAAAATGCTCATAAAAAATCCAAATGACAAAAAAAAAAATCCAAATGATTATAAGAGGACCTGGATGCCATGCAATCTACCTACCTACCTACCTAATCAACCCTACTAAAGGAATAATAGCAAGGTTGGAGTAATTTCATTATTTATCTAACACAATTTCACTAGCTAATGAAATATAAATATTTCATGTATATATATATATGTGTGTGTGTGTGTGTGTGTGTGTGTGTATGTGTGTATGCATACATACATTTTGTATATGTATATTTTTTAAACTTTACACTTCTGTATTACAATGAGTTCTTAATATACGTATGCTTTGTACTCGCACAGTTATGAGCCCATTAGGATTAAAATTAAAACATTCCCTTTGGTCACCGATGAAAATTAAAACCTTCTTAATGTTTTTTGCCTTTGCTTTGCAAAGCAATGAAAGATGTAATATTTGGAACTTGAGGACCTGGGAATATACCAAGTCTGTCACCTTTTAATTGTGTGAGACTATACTAGTCACTTAACCTCCATCAACCTCAGTTTCCTCATCTACAAAAAGGTAAGCTAGATAACCAAGTCATCTATGAAAATCACACTTAATATAATTAAATTAGCATAAGAGAATGCTGGTTTAGTGGTGAGGATCCATCTTCCCTGTCAGAATGCCTGAGTTTAATGCTACCTCAAAGATTTCAAGTTACAGATAAACTTGTAATCTATACCACTGAAGAGAATTTCCACACGAAATCAGTCAAGTCAATGAGTATTTACTAATCACTTCCTATGGAGCAGGTACTGTGCAAAGTATAGAAGGAGAACAAACAGACAGACATTAAGGGGGGGGGAAGGAAGGAAGGAAGGAAGGAAGGAAGGAAGGAAGGAAGGAAGGAAGGAAGGAAGGAAGGAAGGAAGGAAGGAAGGAAGGAAGGAAGAAGGGAGGGAGGTGGTGATTCTCTATTCTGGTTCACACAGCTCCCACCCTGAAACAGAAACTCAGCTCTTCCTCTTCATTCAGAATTTCTTGATTTCTATACTCTTGTTCCTAAAGGTTCTGCACTAGCCACTTTCTAGATCTTCAGCTGCTTCCATCATTCCTATCCCTAGACCACATGATTGGTTCCATGGAAGAGTAATACTGTTACACTGCAAGAGAGCAGCTCCCCTCTATCCTGTCCCACCTCCTTTCTTCAGAAGCTTTATGGCATCAATTTAAATATCAATTCCAAGTATATAACTCAGATTTGTATTATTAAAAAAAATGAACTTAAGTTGGCATGCACTTGCATTTATTTGTCTCAAATAGAAGTAGGTCCCTAGAAGGTAGGAATTGTTTGGATTTTGTCTTTATATCACTTTTATCCATTTAGGCAGTTTAAGGTTTCTTTTTTCTTTTTTTTTTGCCCAAGGCCACACAGCTAGGTAATTATTAAGTGTCTAAGGCCGAATTTGAACTCAGGTACTACTGACTCCAGGGCCAGTGCTCTATCCACTGCACCACCTAGCCCACCCCCCCCCCCCCCCCCCCCCCCCCGCTTAAGGTTTCTTAACTGATAATCATTAAGGTAATATCTTTAATACACCTTTTATGGGGCCTTCAACTAGCCAGGACGCATGAGACCATTGGACCTAATTATTCTTATCTGCCCATTCTGCCAGAGAACTCTTCACATGCTTGCGTAGATATCCATCCCCCTAACTCACCAATGAGCAGTCAGTTATCCTCAAGTAGTTTAGCCCATCAACTGAAAGGGTTTACCAGGGTGTGGCTGATGGGCAGCTTCTCGGAGCCATAGGTGAGAATTGGGTAAAAGATGGACACCAAAGGTGGATGGGCAACCATGAGAAGGATTGAGAAAGCCATTATACCAGAGGTACAAATCCTCAGATATATGAGGACATGATCAATAAATAAGTTAATATTTCATAGTTGACATCCTTGCCAAGACCAAACAGTAACATTTTGGTGAATTCACTGTCTCCCTTGAAATATAGTAGTATCTTTAACCTAAGAAGGGAAATATTTGATACAACTAAAATTCAGTTTTAAGAATCTGATTTCTTAAAATCATTGATTTTTAGAATTCAATGAAATCCTAAACTAGTCCAACCCTCAACATGCACATAAATCCTCTCTAAAACATGGTTAATAAGAGAAGTCTAACCTCTTTAATATAGGCAAATAGGTAACACAGAGGATAGAGACCCAGATTTGGAGTCAGAAGACCTAAATTCAAATTGAGTCACAGACACTTATTAGCTTAGTTGTGGCCTAGGACAAGTCACTTAACCTGTTTATCTCATTTTACTTAACTGAAAAATGGAAGAAATAATAACACCTATCTCACAAAGTGACTGTAAGGATCAAATGGGATACTATGTTAAATGTTTAGTAAAATGCCTAGCACAATAGCACATGCTACATATTCCCTTTCCCTAACCCATCTTGACTCTCTTTACTCTTCTCTTGAATCTTGTTAAACATTCTTCAATCAGCCCTCATACACCATGGTTGCCCACTTCTTATGCCTACTCCATTGTCCATAGCCTTTCTAAAACACAGCACCCAGAACTGAATACTTCAAATATGGGATAACACACAAGTTGCAAAGTTTCATTAAAAAAATATACACACAGGGGCAGCTAGGTGGCACAGTGGATAGAGCACTGGCCTTGGAGTCAGGAGTACCTGAGTTCAAATCCAGCCTCAGACATTTAATAATTACCTAGCTGTGTGGCCTTGGGCAAGCCACTTAACCCCATTTGCCCTGCAAAAACTAAAAAAAAAAATACACACACACACACACACACACACACACACACAGCATCTGACAATGAGTTTACTTTCTATATTAGGGCAGTTCTGGGACCTCCAAATGAAAAGATAGAAGCACATAAGACTCTTCCAATTCTAGATCTTGTTACACTATTAAGTAGGCAAAGAAGACAGTCACCAAAAGTGCAATGGGGTAGAAGTGAGACAAGACCTGCACTTGAAAATGTGTTGTGCTGTATTGTTCTGCGTTGTAGATGTACATATTTTAATTAACAGAATATTTGGCACTTAAATATCAAATTTTGTGAAAAATTAAGTCCACATATAGTGAAGGTTTAACCCAAGAGCATTTCCATGGGAAATCCAATTCTTCAAATCATGCCCTACATATATCTATACCTTGTTCAAGAGTTGAAAGTATTCTACAGATTAAAAATAGAGCAAATCTGTATCATGTCCAAAGAAGTAAGATGACTGGTGTGTCTGTATTCTATTATTTAAACCTGAATAGGGTAACTCTATAGCAATCATTATCAATGCAAATAAAGAGCAAATTTAATGCAGATGACCAGCTGCAGAAAATCTGAGAACATGGTGTGAGTGGTGGAGGTGGGGGGATTGGTCAAATTTTCAGCAATAGAGTTGGCATCTTGGAAACCTTATCCCAGTGGAGTTCATGGCGTAACAATTCAGAACATCTCCATATATAATTTCCACTTTACTGATAAAAGCAATGGATCAAAATGTTTAGAGCAAAATTTTAGAGCCCAAACTTGCATAATATACAACTTAAGTTTCTAAATGTTTGAGTTAAAAATGAAAGAGAACTTTCATTTAGGATGTTCATATATACAGATACTAAAATTAATAGTTTAGAGAGCATACTGGAAATTTATTTTTGTTTCTCAACAATCCTTTCAAAGTGCCCCCCCCAAATATATATAGTCAAATTCAAATATTATAAAAGAAAAAAATGAAGATTATGGAAATTATTAAACTACTGCCATTTTTCCTTAAGAAAATAAATTCCCATAACTCAAGGGTCCAACTAAACAAATTAAATAAAAAAAACATTTACCTTCTATTCACAACCCTAGTATCAGTAGCTCTGTACATTGCATGTAATAATTACACTGTTGAAGCATTTTTGATAGTATGGGGGAAAATCCTTTTCATGTTAAAGACATAGGTTTGAAAGGTCAGCATTATTGCATATAAGGATTTTGCCTGGAAAAACCCTTTTCTAAATTTCATTTTAGAATATATTTGATTTTCAAAGGTTTGTCCAGTGTCAATTGCTAAATCTGATGGTATTTGAGTACTTTCCTTAAGGGTCTATTCAGACAGGTGACAAAATATCCATCTTATCACCAAGGGGAAACACTCCTGAGAGAAACATTTTCTCCAAACTCAAAGAACTCTATGCATTCCATTGATATTTGGGTGGGGGTGTTTTCCTCAGAGGGAAAGAGGGCTACAATAAAAGTTGCTCAAAATTCTAAAAGTCTAAATAAAAGGAACTGTTCAAAGTTAAACATAACCAATGTCATATATTTTCAAAATCCACTGGCATTAAAAAAATTTTTATTTCATTTTTGTTTTGTTTTTAAGTAGTTAAACTTAAGCTCATGGATAGATATAGGCAAAAATACTGTCAACTGGTTTGAGCAGAAATAAGGAGTAATAACAAAATGGTTTAAAGAAACTTCAATTCACATATGTAAAACACAAACACATATGGTTGTACTTCTTAATATATTTGCTTTCCTGGATACTTCAGGGGTCATTTGTAGAGGAAGACAGAGATACATGTCCAAAGGAGAGGACTTAAAGGAAAAAAAGAAATTTTCCTCACTATTAAAATTTATCTTGCTTCTTGCCTTGTTTATCTGACCAACACAACCTTCTTAATAAGACTAAGAAGGTTCTAGAGTTTGATCTAATTTCTGCTCCCTTCAAGGAATATAGGGGATGCATATTATTTAAGAACTAAGGATTCCTAATGGCTACCACTGTTCTTTATATTCAGGACTATTTCCCTTTGGGAGATTATGAATGACCTAAGTAAATAATTATATTTTCCTTACTTCCATGTAAATTGGAACCAGTCATCAGCAAATGAACTCAATTTCCCTTGAAGAAGGTCTGATGGAGACTAAAACATTAGTCTTTGAGTTAGGTTGGTTTTAATTAAATACTTGTCCTTTTATATCATTTGATTTTTAAATGGTATTCTGCAAGCCTTGGGGATAATCAAAACTTTTTAATTTTTCTCTGGAGGTTGTTCTCCTCTGAGAACACTGGCAAAGAAATGCCTTCAGATTAGAGAATCCCCTAATCAAAGAGTCTTGAGCAAAGAAAATCTTTCCTGTTTTTTTTTTCTTTTTCTGAACTTTACCAACATTAACATGTTTAAATGAATGAATAAAGAATTTATAAGCCCTTAACTATGTGTGGAGTACTGTGGGATACAAACAGAAACTGAAGACATTTCTAGATCTCTAGGAACTCACATTCTAAAGGGGGAGACAGACGATTTGGGCTACACATCAAATAAAATTGCCCCCATAGTCCTAAAGGTAAGTGTTGTATTTCAACATACAACAAATAAGAGCACTGAATAAAAAAATTATGAGTTTGCTAAATACAGTTTGAGTTTTTTATGTACATTAAATTAAATCAACAGTATCAACACTACCCTGCTTGCCTAAGTCATCTTCTGAAGTTCTTTCTATTCTCTTCTGTGATTATTTAATTGATGTTCTTTTCTTTCTTCTTTTGTTCATTACTATTAATACCCACCAATTCACACAGATAATACAGATACACATACACACACACACACATACACACACACACACACACACACACACACACACACACACACACACACCCCTCAAAAAGTCCCTTCCTATATAATCATAAGTTTAGTCAACTAAAACAAATTCACACATTGTCCCTGGCTGAAAATACATGTTTCATTCACCACCTCTAGTCTATTACCCCTTTGCCAAGAGGTGGAAAATATGTTTTATCTTCAGTCTTCTGAAGTTCTGAAGCCTTTCAAAATTATTTTCCTCTGCATTTCTTTGATCAGCAAATCAAGAAATCCTAATACTTATTGGACTTATTTAGTAAAAACCCTAATTTTATGTCATATGGAAGTCATGGGAAGAATGGCCTTAAAAAAACCCATCAAATAGATTAACACTTTTAGTCACCTTTTTTACAAATCAGGCAACTAAGACACAGATCAACTCAATGGACCTTTATTGAATAGCTACAATTTGAAAGGCACAAAACAGCTGAGGAAATAAGGATGAAAAGAGACAACTTATAATTAGAGTATACAAATTGTAAACCAAGATTCAAGGTAGAATGTAGTCAGGGAAGTTAAACTGTTAAGAAAATCTGAGAGGGAGAGAGAGAGAGATCAGTTTTGGTTAAAGAAGCCTGAGGAAGACTTCACTGCAAAGATGGTAGCATCTGAGCTAGGTGCTGGAGTAAGAAAAGAATTTTAACAAATGGAGATATGGAGAAAATCTCACAGGGATGAAAAGGCCAGGGAAGGGGTATCCAAATGGATGAATGTCATAGATGTGGGGAAAGTACTCTCTACTACAGGGGGACAGAAATCAGAGACATCTGCGTATGTACTCAGTCTAGTTCGACTGGAATATGTCATGAAATAATGTTGGAAAGGTACATTGTCCCATACTGAAAGTGAAAACCAATAACAATATCTAATAATAACTAACATGTTTAGCACTTTTATTTTTATAAACCACCTTACATTCATGATCTCATTTTATCCTAACAATTCTGTATAAGAAATACTATTTATAATCATCATTTTATAGATCTAGAAGTTTGAAGTAGAGATAAGTTAAGTGACCTGATGATATAACAAATTTTAGTAAATATCTGAGGCAGGATTCAAATACAGGCCTATCTTTATTCCATCCATTACAGGACATTGCCTACTCTCAGCTTCTCCATGGCAAAATGATGATTAGAACACATCTAAAACAACCAAGAGCTCCTTAGCTCCTTTACCATACAATGTGTGGGATTAGGTTAAATATTTTTAAGTAACTCTTTATTTGCCATTCCCATAATGCCTGGAATCACAAAAAGGCTATTGAAAAGCCCAACTGAATTATTTTAACTCTAATTTAGAATGGGTATTCCTAGCATTATCAAAAGGAAATGTTAGAAGAGGGAACTAGAGAGAGAGAGAGAGAGAGAGAGAGAGAGAGAGAGAGAGAGAGAGAGAGAGAGAGAGAGAGAGAGAGAGAAATGCTTTGTGGAAAGAGAATATTGGATTTGGAATGAAAGGACCCAAATTCCGGTGCCCTTGATCAAGGCACTTAACCTCTCTGGATCTCAGTTACCTCATCTGAAAAAAAAAAAAGGCTAGATAACTTCTAAGATCCTCACCAGCCCTAACCTAAAAAATACCACAAGATAGAATCAGGAGACCTGGATTCTGAGACTGGCTCTGCCACAAGTCAGTTATGAGGCCTCCAGCAAATCATGAAAATCCTGAGTCTTTTCTATAAAATGAGAGAGCTCTTTTCTACCTTTGACCTTTTATGACACTCCAAAAAAAGAAGTTCCCTTATAAAATCCACAGAAGGATGAACCAATCTGTATAATTTCCCTTCAGATTGTGATTTTAGCATATTGGATATAATGATAATTTTTAGGAAGATTCTTCACCTTGGAAACAGTGGCCAAAAAATAAAAAAAGAAAGAAAGAAAGAATGAAAAAGATACCTTATGAATAAGTAACCCACAGGGACTCCCTCTCTCCCCTCCTCCCTCCTCCCAGGTCTTTCTTCCATCCATATGGGGTCTCCCAAGAGCAGGAAGTAGAAAGGGGACACAAGAAACCTCCATTGTCTTTAATGAATTGACTCAGTCATGCTCTTAACAGACTCATTTAATTGTACAGTAGTATTGGCTTCTGAACTCCTCCCAGTATTAATGTAATAACTATCTTCTCCAGCCCCAGAGGAATTACCACTGCTCAATTTTCACCACCTTCTGCAGTCTCTGCTCTACTTGTCTTCCTCTTAAGACTGTTACAAAAGCTGAGAACAAAAAAAAAAATTACAGGATTTTAGCTAGGTATTATTTAGGCATATTAAATTATAGCATTTAACTCCAGAAGGGGAAGGAGGGGGGCGGGGAGTATTCTTGGAAAAAGAAATGTGATTAATTGTATAAAAATAATAGAGTTGCTTTTTTGATCCAAGGGTGAAGAAACATTAATTTTCAGTTATTTAAAGCTATATATAACATCACCAAGTCAATATGCCAGCACTGGTGTCTACCAATGACCTCAGATGGAGGCAGCTGAATTTTATCCAAACATACTTCATTCCATGACCCTCTCTCCAACATAAACTATGTCAAGAATAGCAAAATGAATTAAAAATAGTAGATGTTCTACTAAGGTTTAAAGCTAGGGGAGTAAATTTATTCCAACACTTTGCATCATTCTAAATAATACAATGCAGCCAGGCAACATTCACCAGTCTCTAGCTTCTCATTGTCCCCACAAGAAGTGCTTTGTTTTCCCCCACCAAAAAAGAAAAAAAAAACCCAAAACCTAGCTTCTTAATCAGAGGTCAGGAGTGATTAGTGGAAACTTTAGATTACAGCTTGAAACCATTTGGCATGGTTATTATTTGGGGAACATTGGTTTTATTTTCCCACTAAGATTTGTCTGGGTTTGTCTGCAAGTTTCCCCAAACAATACATCAACTGAAAGCTCAGAATAGGCAGTTAGTATTAGAAATTCAGAGTAAAATCAAGCATCATAAATGAGGACATAAACTCATTCTCTCACTGCAAGGAAGTGATAGGCTAATTAAAGAAAATGCAGGACCTCAATGTTTTGTATAATAAGGGAGGAAAAAATCCAAGTTTAGTATAGATGATACAGCCCAAGGCATAAATGTGGGTTAATAGCTTATGTAGCCTTGTGCTGAGTTGACAAGTTAAGAAAGTTAGAATTTTCTCTAGGTGATATCTACTAACCTCCCTTCTCTCCCACACTCCCATTTCAGTCCAAGAAATTCTTTATAATCAAATTTTCCCAATTTATTAAGAGCTGGGAGACATTTTACATGTTCATGTGAAATTGACACTAGGAAAATATAAAGAAATAAGTCTAAAAATTAGAAAAGGAAACCAGGGGACTAGGAGGAAAAAAAGGCCTGTTTGATCATAAACCATGCCTTAAAATCAATCTTTCCATATATCAATGGGATGATGTTTTATAACATATATTTATGCTCAATAAAATGCTACATAAAGTAGACTGAAGAAAGAAATATTAAATGAGGGAAAGGGAATGTAATATCTAACATATTGGTAAAATATACCTGAACAAAATTCTTACAGAAATCTTCATACTTTTACTAAACCAAATTCTAAATTAAGAGCATTCTACCAAAAAAAGAGTAGTCCTTATATTTACAGAATTTGGTGGCGCTGTACCATTATTTTGCTACCTGCTATTTTGTTCAACTATTAGGGTCCACCTGCCCTAAGGTCTGGAGGAGCTAAGTTCAAATATGGCCTCAGACACTTATTAGTTATGTGACCTTAGGCAAGTCACATCCAGGACTATCTCCAGTCCACCTGATTCATAGCTGACCATTGAACCCAGCTGGCTCCTGAAGAGAAAGTGAGGCTGGTGACTTAGCACAGGACCCCTCACTCAGATCTAATTTATGTGCTTGTCATGGTATCACCCTCCTGATGTCATGTCTTCTTCAAGAACCAAGGTACCAGCAGGGTACCTGAACGATATTCATCAACATTTGAAACCAAATTGATAGAGACTAAGAAGAAGAATCAACCTCAACTGTATTTATTTTCTAAGCCAAGCTTCCTTGATGAGACTAGTTGCCAATAAAATTCTAGTACTGGTCTTGAGGCCTAATTCCCCTGGACCACTCACCATGTGTGCATTTATTTTAGCCAAAAGTAGCTTCCATTCAGCCCAATACTGCTGAAGTTTATTATTGACCTACCATGTGTCAGACAGTTACAATCCATTAAGAGAAAATGAATACCCAAATATAAACATTATGAAAGGTGGAACAATGACATGAGCCTAAAGGAGAGATGTAGAGAAAATAAGAAAACTGAAGGGAAGAGGAGATGATTTCCAGCCTAGGTGGAAAAGGAAGGCGAACAGGGAAGTCTCTTGTAGGAGCTGGTACCTAAATGGACTCATAAAGGAAGAAAATTTCACTATGTAGAGATAAGGAAAGAGTATTTTTCTAGACTTGAGAGGTAGGGAAGGCCAGGGAGAAGCCTACAAAGACCATGGATTTGAAAGGATACAAAATGCATTCAGCTAATCAGCTGGTTTAATAATCCAGATTGGCTGAAACACTAAGTGAATTAAGTAGAGTAATGTGAAATGAGTCTCTAAAAATGTATTAGAACAGATTGTTTGGGGCCTTCAGCAAACGGTCAAGCTGTTTGGCCCACAACTACAGGACCCTAAAGGGTTTTTTTGGGGGGGTTGGTTTTTCATTGTTTTCTTTTATGGGTTATTTTTTGTTTTGTTTTTTCCTAAGCAGAGAAGACATGGTCAGATTTTGGCAAAGGACTAATTAGAAAGGGTTAAACTGGAGGTAGAGAGACCAAGTGAAAAAGATTACAATTTAAGGTGACAGAGAAGATGACAGAGGAGAGCAATGCTACAGAGGTAGAATCAATAGAATTTGACAAATGATTGGATGTAGGAATGGTGAGATCAGGGAAAGGACAGTTTAGGGCTGAGTATTTAGGAAGAGCTGATAATTAATAGAAACAGGTTTATGGGTAGGGGGAGGCTGAAAAGAAAATGAATATTAAGCACTGTGCTTGCCTTTACCTTAATTTTAAAATCTTGGGATTGATCATCACTATCTCAATAAGAAAACAGAGTGCAGAAAATGTAATAACAGAAGATAGTTACAGAAAAGCAAAGTGTACCTGGATATGAAAAAAAGATTTAACAATTTTGTTTTTATTCAAAATCCAATGTGTGTTTTCTTGGCAAAGATACTAGAATGGCTTGCCATTTTCTTGTCTAGATAAATTTGCAGATGAGGAAACTGAGTCAAACAGGATGAAGTGACTTGTCTAGAATCAAATAGCTAATAAGTGTTTAAGTCTAGATTTGAATTCAGTAATTTGAATCATCCTGACTCCAGGTCCAGTGCTCTATTCATTTTACCACCTAGCTGTCCCCAACTTCACCATTTCAACTGTCCCAAAGTGAAATGGTAACCTAAAGAACTAGCAAAGATTCGAGGTCTTCAGAAGGGAAGCAATTAATCAGAGAATCTTAGATGTTAGAGCTTGAAGGCACCTCAGATGTGATCTGATTCAAATATGACTGAGGAAATTAAAGTCTTGAGATAGGAAGGAATTTTCCCAAGATTATAAGGGAGGTAACCAATAGAGTCAGGATTTGAACACAGTTCCTTTGGATCCAAATTCAACATCTTTTTTTTTCTTTTAGAAAAATATTTATCACATTAAAAATCATTACCAAAATTCAAAAAAATCATAATAGAACAATATCCTCTGTGAGATATATATATACCCCTTATCAGTTAAAACACTGGCCCAACTGGACTAGATAACCTTTGAAGTTTCTTCTAACTCAGGGATTCTGCATAGTTATTCTGGCTCTATCCAGTGAATGACTTCCTGACCCATGCCTCTTAACCTCAGTAGAGGAGGATCTAAAATTTCAAATACAGTACCTGGACATGGAACTGTAGTGGATTTTCCTTTGCTCACTGTTTTATGGAAACAAAAATCCCAACTTGTAGGAGAAAGCTTGATCATGCTCTGCACAAGAATAGGTCTGGGGGGAAGGGAAGAAGAGAAAACCCTAAAGGGTCACTAGTCTTAAGTTAAACAAATAAATCATTCATTTGGGAATGACCCAAATGAGATGAGATAAGGGGTGAAGTGATAAAATGTTGGGAAAAAAAAAAAAACCTTGGTCTTAGACTTGAGAGTTCAAGTTCTAAGTTTTTTACTTAATACCTATATGAGTGATTTCATCTATGTAAAGGAGAAGATAATATCTCCTTTACCTGCTTCACAGAATTATTGTGGGACAAGTTTTCTATGAACCTCTAAAAACTCTAAAAATCTGAGTGGTTATTATCATAAGTTGTATTGGACATCTTCATACTTACCTTTATAATACAGCTATCATCTCTCCTCCAAGAAACTCTAATGAACTGTGTGACTGTTTATCAGGACATGATGTCTAGAAAGAAGTCAAGTGAGTACAGAAGAGGAAGGGAAGTGGGGAAATGGGGGGGGGGGAGATAGACAGAGGTAAGCAACAAAGCAAGTTTAGAAACTTTTTTTTTTGGCAAAGCAATTAGAATTAAGCGATTTGCCCAGGGACACACTGTCAAATATCTGAGGTTATACTTAAACTCAGATCCCCTGATTCCAAGGCCAAAGCTCTATCCACTGCATCACACCCACTGTGCAATTTCAAAAGGTTTCTTGTATGTTTTTAATTCAGATGTCATGATGTCCTAGAGTTAACTTCTTTTTTTCAGGGAATTGAGGGAGAGAGTATACACATCTAATTTTCCAGAAGTCACTGGGGTAATAATTGCATTAACAGAAATTTGCTTTACAAAAAAAAAAGAAAGGCAATGTGGTAGGGGGAAATAGAGCTGGACTTGGAGGCAAAAGACAAGGGTTCTACTCTTATTTCTGGCATTTACTGCATATGTAGCCTTGGGCAATTAAGGCCTCAGCTTCCTCATTTGTAAAATAAGAAGGCTGGTCTGGTGACTTTTAAGGTCCATTCCAGTTCTGAATGAATAAAAAGCATCTCTGTGTATGGATAGGTGGATAGGTGTGGGGTGGAGGGAGGGAATGTTATATACACATATGAACCCCATGTGAATTGCACATGTGCAATGTTTATTTAAGCAAAAAGCAATGTGTTCTGGGGGGGGCAAAGTGTTTTGGGGTTTTAAGCTATTTGTTTTGATGTTGTTGCTATTGTTATTTTTCTTGTTACAGATCTCTGATTTTATTGATATGGGAAGACTCAAGATGCCTCCAATTGGTAATTTCTTCTATAACTCCATTTCAGAGAGGTTCCTGAGGACATTGAAGTTAATAGTTTTACCCAAGGTCACAAAGACAGTGTGTAGCAGAAGTAAGATTTGCACCTAAGACTTCCTGAATTCTAGGCCATCTCTAACTGCTAGGACAACCAGACATCTCATTAGTACTTTTGGATTATAGTTGCCTAGTCTTCAAAAAGCTCTAATCTTTCTTTTGCTGTGTATATATTTTCACAGGCCAGAAATTTCCTAAATAACCTACCATCAAGATCATCTGTTTTTAAAGAATATTCTGAGAATGAATGAAATAATAAAATAAAAAAAATAAAAATTCTTAGGTGAATCCATTAAGTAGCTTACTCTTTTTTATTTTATTAATAAATACTACAAACTTATAAATATATACACTCATCCTATTTATCTCAAGGAATAAGAGCTTTAAAAAAAAGACAGAACTAGTAATTTTCTGACACATCTTGATTTTTTTTCAGTTAGATAAAATAATTTTTAAAAAAATCCTAAGGTATGAGATCAAATCTTACAACAGTACCAGATATTTTTCATTACTTTGAAAAGTTGCATGGTCCAGTGTTCTCTCCACTGGACTTGGGGTCAAGAAGACCTAAGTTTGCATCCTACTCAAACACTTACAGCTATATGGACTGAAACAGTATTTTAACTTCTTGTAAGTCTTAGAAGAATAATAAAAGCTAACAGCATTATTGCAAGGATGAAATGATGAAACAAACGCAAAGTGTTCTTTAAATCTATTAATATTTTTATTAGTTTATTTGGTACTGATTTAGCAGAAAAAGCACTGGATTTGGAGACAGAAAACCTAAATTGAAGTCTGGACTCTGCCTGTTCAGCTCTGGGCAAGGTATTTAACCTGTATGGACTCAGTCTCCTCACATAGAAAAGGAAAGGTTGAGACTATTCAACCCATATAAAGTCCCTTTCAGTTCTAAATTTTTCACCTTATGATTCTGCAAACAAGAGTCTATATCAAAGGTGTTTGGTACATACCTGGTTGGCCCAGTCCACAGCACTACTGAGAGTAGTACAAACCAGATTAAAATGTTATTGGGAAAAATTTAACGAAATAGGCAAAAATACAATAAAACATAGGCAATATTATGCTTTAAAACTAAGTCAATAAGCTTTGTGGTCCTCAGGACTCCTTATGCATAGATCACTTTCTAAATAAGTTTAACACCACTATAAATATTCACTACTTTGAATATTAGGCATAATACCATTGGGGTATGGGTGTACCCATTGCTTTCTTAATTTGGACTTATTGTCCATACAGGAAATACTCAGATTTCTCAAGGACTTGCTATATATCCAACAAGCTTCCTTTTTAAAAAAAAAATACTAAGTTCTCATGACTGCATCTAGAGTAAGAAATACCCCTTTCACACTTAATATTTGTGTAACCTTGACCAGGTAAATCACTTAACATCTTAGGGCCTCAGTTTCATTCTCTGTAAAATGAGGTATTTAGACAAAATTGCCATTAAGGTTCATTCTGACTCTAGCTAACTGATCCTATGTCCTTTAAAAATGCCATTTTAAATAAAGCTACCTCAGATGTAGACATAACAGTCTCTTTCTGGAGAAAGAACTAATAACTGCATCAATCAGTAATAAGACATATTTTGCCTTATATTTTCAAGGCATATTATTACTTCAATTATATGTTTCAAATATATAAAGTAAATTTCAAGTTTTGCATACCCATGAGGAAGGACTCTGTAAGGTCAGTATAGGTCTTATTATCCACACTTTATAAGAGAGGAAACTGTGACAATGTGGTCATATGCTTTTGTTGTTCAATCATTTCAGTCATATCTGACTTTCCATAACACCATTTAGGGTTTTCTTGGCAAAGACATTGGAATGGTTTGCTATTTCCTTCTCTAGCTCATTTTACAGATGAGGAAACTAAGGCCAACAAGAATAAGAGTCTTGCCCAGGGACATACAGCATGTCTGGCAGATTTGAACTCAGGTCTTCCTGACTCCAAGTTCAGTGCTCTATCTACTGTACCAATTACCTGTCCTTCAATCACATTTACAGATAAGGAAACTGTGGCCTCAAGGTCAAATGACTTAGCTTTTTCATAATCAAACTACTAGCAAGTATTAACATTGGGAATAGATAGCAAATAATCATTTCTTTATTTGATCTTCATATTCATAACGTGTCAGCACACCCCCTAAACAAATGATATTAAAAATGGACTATGACTCTCTAATTAGAACCTCCCACTCTGGATAAAGTGTATATAAATGTTATATTGTATTCCTTCCAGTTCTTGTCAACAGTCAATTATGACATAAAGCATTAAAAAAACTACTTGGGGGACCAATTTTTTTTTTCCAATAGTGTATCCAGTGATTCTCAAAGCTCCTCTTCCCTGGTAAAAATGTCTCTGCTTTTATTTGGAAGAAAAAGGTAGATATCATATACAAGACCTTGCAACATCACCCAAACACATAAAACCGTCATCATGAAATATGGCACTGCTGCATGATTCTGTGGCTTCTTCCTTTATTTTAGCAGTAGTGGACATCCAAACTCTCAGGACAGGATCTGATCACCACTTCAAATCACATGCCCAGTACCAAATGGAAACAGTGAAGACAGTCTTGGAGCATTCACCCTTAGGGATGCAAACACTGCTGCTGAATCAGATACAGGACCCTCACTGCATAATAATTCCTTTTCTATACAGGCATTAAATTACTTAGTGAGAGGAGAACATTCCACAATTCATAGGAAGAAGCCCAAGTGGGAAATCATAAGCAAATATTTTAGCCAGTAAGCAATTTTTTGTTAGCAATAACCCATTAAAGATAACATTACTTCTATCCTTCCCTCATTCAACAACCATTTATTATTCACCTTTCTGGTCCTCAGTTTCTTCCTCCGTGAAATGAGCAAGTAGGACTACATGATCTCTAAGGAAGTTTCCAGCTCTAAACCTATGATCTCGAGGCCATGAACTCAACTTTCAACAAAATCTTGGACAAATCCATAGTTCAGGAGTTAAGTGTGGAGCGCTATGTAAATCGAAAGACACAAAGAACAAAAAAAAAAGGAAATATGTTGCTTCTCTCTGAAGTCCGTTACATAGACAATGAAGCTTTGAAAAAGTTTTATCATCAATAGCATCCTTTGGAAAGATCCTTGTTCAGGGACAAGCACACTCACCCAAGCAAAGAGAACTTCAAATAATGGCCATGCAAATAGCAGAGAAAGGAGTTGGAAGTATTTTTGTTGTTGCTGTTTAATTTACAAAGGGATCCTTTATCCTATGAGTAGATTTCAAAACAAGGTAGAAACAAGCCCATTCTCAGCTTTTATAGATAATTATGTTTTATTACTCTTCATTTTATGGGGATTGTACTATACAAAACAAATACCAGATGCCTGTTTGTTTTATTCATTTCAGGGGGAAAAAATTCTACAAGTGCCGTTGTGAACAGAACTGCTTTTAATTAAACACAATGCACAATGAGCACATAAAAATTAATACTGTTTGAAACCAGCAGGTAGAAAGTAAATGTATCGAACTGTAACTGCTGAATACCCCCATCGCCTTAGAGTCAGCCCTGCAAGAGCCAGTATTCATCTCCTTATTACTTAGGTGCTGAAATTAGCTTGAACCTATGCTCTTCTTACTCAAGGTCATTTACAGATTTCATTTTGGGGAAAATTAATGACAATTTTCATGGAAATCTACCTGAAGAAAGGGGGGGGGAATCAATGTGCTTTTACCAGCATCTGTGTTAAACCAGGTCAGGTAGTAGTAGCATCCTCTTGGTAAATGAGATCTGCTGCTCCTTAAGCCATTCGGGCAAGTGGTTCACATAGAATGAATGAAGTACATTTCTGCCATATCAGAAAAATGCAAAGTGATTTCTGGCATGAATCAGACTGGATCTGAAAACAGTTTAACACAGAAGGAAGTGTCAAGAGCGTCTGGGTTCTGATTAATACAGTTGTACTTTCCAGAAAAATAAAGGGGAGAGGAGAGAAGGAAAGATGCATGGAGCAGAGAGCAGACCAGCCTATATTTGCCAGGTTCCTTGTTGACCCTAAAGAAATAAGTTCTATCTATAAAAATGTCAGTTATTATCAGATCAAGGAAAATTCAACATGCACCATTTTAATATCACAATGGAAAGAATGACACATCTCTTTTTTTCTTCCTTCGTTTCCTTTTTTATCATATATTAAGATCCTTAGTCTTAGACTTGGATATCATGCGATCAGTTGTGATATGAACTCAAAACCTACTGTGAAAAGACAAAATGTAGGGACATTTTAAAACCCACTGGAGCAATAAATGTAAAGTAGCTTAAAAAGACAGATGATAACTGACATTTAAATGGAGTTTTTAACCTTAGACCTATGAGATTTTTAGAAATATATGCTTATATAAGTATGTGTATATAAATATATAATTGCATTTAAATATAATTAATTTCCTTTGTAATCATATGAATTTTATTTTATGTATTTTAAAAGCATTATTCTAAGGAGTCCATATGTTTCACCAGACTGACAAAGGGTTCCATCTAAATAAAGCTAAGAACTTTTAATTTAAAGCTTGCAAAACATTTTCTCTCTTTGATTTCATTTGACCCTCAAAACTTCCTTTGCACCATTTTGCAGATTAGAAAACTAAGGCTTGGGAAGGTCTAAGAAACTTGCCCACAATGACACCCAGTTAGTAAAATGGAATTCAAAGTGGTGGCATCCTGGCTTCAAGTCCAAAACATTAACCACACAGCCTCTCATACAAACACATAGTCCTGAACAGCATGATCTTTACTATTATAGCTCTCAGAGTTTTACTAACTCTGGATAAGAGTCATTAATCTCAGAATGACTTTTTCTTAAATTATACATGAAATCATGTGTATGACTAGAATGCACACTTATTTCTTAAAAAAAGACTATAGTAAAGGGGTGAAATGGGGAGGGGGTCTATAATTTTGTTATCAAAAAATTGGTTCCATAAATGTTCATGTTTTTACCTAATGAAAACAAAGAAACAACACAAGAAAATAAAAGTTCATTTTACCACCAGCCTAAGAATGGGAGTAGCCCTAAATAACACAAGTAATAATGAGTAATAATAACAATAATGTATGTTAATTTATTTGATATTTACAAAAACCCTGTGAGGTAAGTGCTAAAATTATTCTTCTGTTACAGATGATTAAACTAAGCAACAGGGAATTTAAATGATTTGCCCAGAGTCACACAGGGAGTGTCTGAGAAAGGATCCAAACTCACATCTTTCAGACACCAAGTCCTGTATTCTTTCTACAGAGCCCTATAGTTGCCTGAATAGGGTTTTAAATGCTTGATTGATTGATTGGTTCTTGTTGGAAGGGGAAGGTAATAGTAAAGAAAAGGAATGAAAATAGTTATTTTCTTGAAAAATTAGTCTTAAGAAAAGTTTCAAAAAGAACCGCACTTAAGACTTCAAAGATCTTAGGTTTTCTTGGTGTGATCACAACCTTCAACAACTATGGCCAAAGAACAAAGTAAATGATACTTGTGAGATGTTGCTATTGGGAGAAAGTAAAGTCATCCAGGAACCAACTTTCTGTAGATAAGCTTCCTTGAACTTAGGTTGGGCTTTGGACAATCCAATGCCAGGCCCATTCTCAAACATAATATTCTATTACAAATTTCTTGTTTTTACATTATCTTTTTAAGGCAGACAATCAGGGACTGAGGTACAGAGAAACAAAAAAAGAAAAACTTATAATTAATGAACAAAAACACTAACAAAGTATACTAGAGAAATGATAAAGAAGTAATAAGATGCACCATATTTCATATACACAATTCTAGTTTTCAATTCAGAGACTGATTCTGTAAAATATAACCCACCATAGTCACTCCAGTTTAACCTGTAGTTGTACTATAGACCAAAAAACAATGTTAAGGTAGGATCTGGATATACTCCTTTCTTGCAATGGGACTGACTGACATGGAACGGTACAATGTGGCAATACCAAGCCCACAAGGCAAGAAGTGTAAGCCCATTGGGGAAGGGAAAGGGATAATGAAAAAACAAAAAAAGAAATTTTTTAAAAAGTAGAAGCAGAGTGAGATAATCTGATCCAAGTAAGAGAGAAGCAGTAAGAGGTCAAAAATGAATTGAAGATCCAGCCAAGCAATAGGCAGTGGTGTATCTGGAAAGACTTACAGACTTGACCGGTTAATGAGCTATTGTAACAGTATTCAGGGGGAGTCATCAGGTCAGAGTTCAGAAAGCTGCAAAGAGGGAAGTTTGAACCTTAAGTCCAACAAGAAAGAACAGCCTAAAAACAAGTGAGAAGCATGAGCCAACCTAGGGGGAAAGCATGGGAGAATTAAAAAAAAAAAATCTAATCTTTGAGTTAAACGATGCCAAGACAAAGTCAAGAAATAAAGAAGTACTGGAAGTCAACTATATGCCAGACCCTGTATTAAGTCTAGGGGAACAAAAACCAAAATAAGATAGCCCTTACCATGGAGGAGATGGCATCCAAATGGAATTAAATAAAAGAGTTCATAGTCCAGTATTTTGGAAAAGAATTATACATCAAGTCAAATGAGGTATCCAATTTGATGCTTGCTTCTCATACTTAATACTGGACCATAGTCACAACCTCTTAATCTCACTCATTATCTATAAAATTGGAATAATGATTATCTATAGGATTATTTTGAGGATCAAGTCCAGGGGTCTTAAAAGTCAAGGAAGATTTCTACCATTCTCAGTACTACCCACCTGCACAGTCTAGTGAAATTTTCTTACTCTGTAATTTTTTTTTTATTTTAACCAACTAATGAATATATATAATAATAATTCTTTAAAATCCATTAATTAAATGCTTACTATTTACCAAGCACTATGCCAAAGTAATGAAGAAATTTATGATATAATGATGATCAACTACAAAAGACCTGAAAAACAGGAGAAAATTTTGAAAAACAGGAAGTTTTAATCATAATTTAAAAAGTGACCTCCTTTCTTCCCCCATTCTTTTGGGCAGTACAATGGAAAGAGCACTGATTCTGAGTCAAAGGTCCTAAATTTAAACCCCACTTCTGATACTTGTTAGCTACATGACCTCATGTAAGTATTTTAACCAATGTGGGCCTCCAGTTTTTCATGCATAAAATGAAGGATATCTCTTCTAGACTAAATCTAGGATCCTATCATCATAACTAGAGGTTAAATGCACACTGCTTAACTGTGGCCCTGCTAGTTTTCTCAGTTTCTCACCTTTCATAATAAGTCCATTGCCTCTCTTTGCCTAAGGGAAGCCAACCTACAAAAGTAACTATGACTTTGGCTGGCCTGGAATTTCAGCCACCTTAGGCAATACAAGTTAGAATAGACATTAAGTCCTAGCAGTGCCATAAGACAAACCTTTAAATATGTTACAAAGCTAGACCTGGAAGCTTACTTATAACCGGAACAGCAAAGTTCCAAATTCTTGCAAAGCTATGATGATTTCCTAGCTTGAATGAACTTTCCTAGCCAACACTCTACTGAGATGAAAGAATGACCTCTAATTTTTTTCACGAAGCCAGTATTGTGTCATTTGCTCCAATAAATTGAAGAATGGGGACAGGGGAGGTGTAGGAGGAGGGTACTACACTTTTAACTATAAAGATTTATTACTACTATTACTACTACTACTACTACTACTACTACTACTACTACTACTACTACTACTACAACTACTACTAAATAGCAAAGACATCCTGAATCCTTCCCACCTCTACTTCCTGAATTCCTTTAGACTAAGCTCAAAGGGGCAGCTAGGTGACACTGACCCTATAATCAGGAGGACCTGAGTTCAAATTCAGATTCAGACACTTAATAATTACCTAGATGTGTGGCCTTGGGCAAGTCACTTCACCCCACTGCCTTACAAAAAAAAAAACCAAAAACAAAAAAGACTAAGCTCAAATCCCAGGCTTGGCAGAAGGCCATTCTTGCTCCCTACTACTAGTGCTTTCTTCTGAGACCATTTCCCATTTACATTTGTATATATTTTGTATATACATAATTATATGTACATCAGAATATGAGTTCCTTGAGGGTAGGGATCAGTTTTTGCCTTTCTTTTTATTTCTAGCTCTTAGCACTGTGACTAATAAATAGTAGCTGCCTAAATAAATAGACTCAATAGCACTCCCAGCCTCAAGCCAGATTCAAATGTAATTGGGAAATACTGAACAAAATAAATGAAAATACAATAAAATGTAGATAATATTACAATTTATTACCCACAGGGATCCATATCCATGGATTAGTGGTTCCCATTGCTTTATGAGTTTGACAGTCCTACAGGCCATTCCCAAACCTAGACTCATCAAATGTGAAATGAGAGGCAGGTAGGTGGCACAGTGGATAAAGCACTGGCCCTGAAGTCAGGAAGACCTAAGTTCAAATCCAACCTCAAACACTTAATAGTTACTTAGCTGTGTGACCTTGGGCAAGTCACTTAACCCCATTACCCTGCAAAAATCAAAAAACCAAAACCAAAACCTGAAATGATATGAGGCACTAAATTAATGTGCTTAATGGGAGGTAGAGTAGAGGACTAAAGATCACCCCTCTCTCCCAGTGAACCTGTTTAGTATATATAAGCTTTTCCAGAGCAGGAACTAAATAGTTCTAAATAGGACTAAGAGAGATGCATAATAAATGCTTTTGGTTGATAATAGTGATAACCAGTGTACACCCTGGGCTGTAGGGCATGCCAAATGGCCAGGTGATTTACACTCTGCTATCTGAAAAAATCACTAGACCATTTTTATGACCCCAGAGGGAAACTAAAATGACAGGTTTCAAATAATAGGTCTTACACTATGTCCTGAATATGAGGAAACCCAGGTGCTGCCAGGCCACAGCACAATGGGAATTCCGAAAATGAATATTATACACCTCTACAGACATGTCAGAAAATCCAATTAATTCATCTAATCTAATTAAATGAATAAATTAGAAATACAATGCAGCATTTTATCGCACCATTACTTGAATCTACAGGTCAGCCTAATATTTGAAATAAAGGTGTAAAAGGAGATGGGAAGAGATTTAAAAAAAAATAACATGAAGGGAAGAGTAAGGAAAAGGCAATATGGCATCCTTTTACAATGCAGCAAAGGTTCTTAACATTTTTTTTTCCCATAGACCCCTTTGGCAGTCAGGCAAAGTACACAGTACCTCTTCTCAGAACAATGTTTTTTAAAGGCAAAAAAAAATAAAATACATAGAATTGTAAAGGAAAACAATTAGGTTAAAAATAGTTATCCAAAAGATTTTAAAGGCACAAGTTTAAGGACTCCAGGAATAAAATGTCAGGTCCCTGCTTTAAGAATATTCCTAGAAAAGATGAACTCAGATGTATAGGTCATAGATACACCTCTTATACAAATATGCTTGAATTTAACATAAGATTGGGAGGAGGGGGAGAGAGAAGGACCTCCTTACTTGACTAAAAAAGTCATCATGCAGATATGGAGAGGGTAGCCAAGTCTAAGTGCTATAATCCTTCAAGATAAGACTATTATTACATATAGTTATGCTTCCAGGGAGAATCTGACCTAAAGTGTTGCCTAATAATTATGAACCATGTTACCATGGGGCTTGACTGTATCTGTTATGATTCAGACAACATCTGAATTTGGTATCAAGGCAAGTATTAGAGAAAATATAATATGCTTGTACTTGCCTGAATCTGTGCCCCTTGGGAGAAAGAATGAAAATATAGGTTACAATTGTATGAACAGTCTTTGGTCTCGAAAATAACATCTTAAAATTCCACCTTAACTGTCACCTTGACTGCTATTAGAATGTTATCACCCATGATAAGAGAATATCACCTGAACTTAATATGCAAGGAAAGTACATAGGACCAGGTCCTGCTACCACAGATAATGCCATCCTAAAAGGAAAAGTCATCAATTGTTAATAGCCATGTAAATTGTTCAAAGAGGAAAGTTATTCATAGTCATCTCATTATGATTTGATAAGTGTCCATGCCTGATGTGATCACTTACTTTACTACTCAAATTACTGAGGAATAAAATAGACTTTTATCTTCCATATTCCAAGAAGGTTTCTACCAGAAAATCATTTTAGATGATTATAGTGACACATCTGGTAATATTCAGTGGTATAGCATTTTTTTCCAAGAGGCATAAATAAAACCAAATACTCCAAGTACATTCACTGAGAAATGGTCATTTTTAAATAACTGATGAATGCTATACATATACAAATCAATAATAGTTTATATATAGGCAAAATTCTTCAGAACTGAAAACCTAGTTTGCTTATGCAATAATTCCCTAGATGATGCTTTCAAGCAGCAGGATATAATAGAAAAACATCAGAATTGATTTACCTGTGTGACTTTGAATAAGTCACTTAACTCTCTTTCTTTCTAGATCTTCAAATTAAGGAGATTGGCTATACTTAATATCAGAAACAAAGCACTTTCATAATAACAGCCTAGCATGCAGTAGTAGCAACTGTAGTGGACATATGGTAAGGAAGAACTGAGCTCAAATTTCTGCCTCTGCAACTGCTGGAAAGTTACTGAGGCTTCTTCTTGGGTAAATAAGGACAGCTAGGTGGTTCGAAAGCTAAAGCACTGAGTTTGGGATTATCCTGAGTTCAAATCCAGTCTCAGACACATTTAGCAGCTATGTGATTCTGGGCAAGTTATTTAATCCTATTTCCCTGAGTTCCTCATCTATAAAATGAGATACTCCAGTATCTTCCTCTATCTATTCTTAGGTCCCTAAGATTAAAGGAAAATTATAAAGGAAAAATAGCTAATAATGGCTAATAGTAATTAATAGCTAAAATGTAGAAAGTACTTTATGGTTTGCAAAGTACTATCTAACTATCTCATTTTATTCTCACAACAAACATGGGATGTGAGTGCTATTATTACCACCATTTTACAGATGAGGAAACTGAGGCAGGCATAGTTCAAGTAACTTGCCCAAGGTCATGTGGCTATTAATTGTCTGAAGCTGAATTTGAACTCAGGTCTTCCTGACTCCAGGCCCATAGCTCTATCCGCTGTGTCATTCAACTGCCCCATATCTACCTTACAGTATACTTATACAAGAGGTATAAAGTATCAAAAATACACTAAAGAATTCATCCAACCCTTCTGGAGAGCAATTTGGAATTACACCCAAAGGGCAATAAAAATGTGCATACCCTTTGATTCAGCAATACCACTACTGGACCTACACACCCTGAAGAGATGGTGAAAAAGATTAAAAACATCACTTGTACAAATATATTCCCAGAAGCTCTGTTTGTGGTGGCAAAGAATGGGAAATTGAGTGAATGTCCATCAATTGAGGAATGGCTGAACAAATTGTGGTATATGTATGTTATGGAACACTATTGTTCTATTAGAAGGGATGGGAATTCAGAGAAGCCTGGAAGGATTTGCATGAATTGAGCCTGAGCAAGATGAGCAAAACCAGAAGAACATTGTATACCATAACAGCATCATGGGGTTGATCACCAATCTTACTGGAATTGCTCATTCCATCACTGCAACAATCAGGGACAATTTTGGGGTATCTGCAATGGAGAATACCATCTGTATCCAGAGAAAGAATTGTGAAGTTTTTTGAGTCTCTTTTTTGTTTATTTATTTGTTTTTTTGAAAGACAACAGGGTTAAATGACTTGCCCAAGGTCACACAGCTACGTAATCATTTAAGTGAATGAGGGGTCGCATTTGAACTCAGGTCCTCCTGACTCCAGGGCTGGTGCTCTATCCACTGCACCACCCACTTGTCCCAGAATTGTGGAGTTTGAACAAAAACCAAAGACTATTACCTTTAATTTTTTTTAAAAAATGTTATCTTATTATGTAATTTTGCTTTCCCTTATATTTTATTTTTTTTTCCCCTTAAGGATATGATTCCTCTCTCAACCCATTCCACTTAGATCAGTGTATAGCATGGAAACAAGGTAATGAATAACAGACTGCCCTCTGAGGGGTGGGGGGAGGGAATCAATATTAAAGGGAAAATTGTAAAATTCAAAAATAAATAAATAAATATTTTAAAATGCACCAAAAACCTAACAACTCTAGAGCTTAAAGGTACCCTCTAGATTATTTAGTACAATCTCTATCCCCACTTTAAAGATGAGGAAAGGGAAGCAAGAGAATTTAAGGGACTTTCCCTGTCCAACAGGCAGTGAATATCAGAGGCAAGATATGATGCCATGAAATCTTCTATTTCCTAAGAAAGTACTCTTTTTTTTTTGCTATACCATGCTCCTTGCTTCTCTCATACTGTGAAAGCACTTTTTAAAAACTGTTAAGCACTATACAAATGTATTTCTATTACTATAAACTTCTGAAATCTAATTTGACACTTTATCTAAATGGGTTTATTTGTTAGTGTTTTATTTTTAACAGAAATCTAAGTTACATTATGTATTTAAGTCTTTTTCACGATTTTAACTTAGAGGATACCAAAAGATCTAACTGCTTTATTGATGTTATAAAGTATTAAGGCACTCAAGGCTTATGTTAATATAAAAGCATGTATTATTAAAAAGAAAACTTTTAATGTGCTTTTCCCATGTAAACAAAATAATACTGCCTACGTTGTCATTATGTGAATCAAAGAAATTCAGACTGCTCATTCTTCATAAGTTCCTCAAATTACACTTACATACTTAAAGATGCAGTTATCACCCAAGGTGCCAATTTAATGCAGGCCTTATTTAATGCAGTGTGAATTTTAATGTGACCTATATGAGTAATGATACTTTCAAGAAATATTTATTCTCTCCCTCTCAATAAAGAAAAGGCATTTTTATATTGGATTAGATACTTTCTCATTTCGTTTTCAAATTTAGCAGATTCAAATAATTTGGGGAAATGATTTGACTTTGCTCTGTAACCATAAAACATCATCTAGAAATAATTAAGTGCCATAAGGTCACCTGAGTCAATATTTCACAACTAAAAGGTTAGCTAATTTGATGTGTTATCACTACAAGTTATTTGGGGGGGGGGGAACAGAGTCTCTGCCCCCACCTTTGTTTCAACATACTATATGCTCCTCCTAAAATAAGGACTTCTGATTTAACAGGCAAATCAAAAAATACTTATTAAGTATCCCATGTGCTAGGGATACAAACAGAAAAATGAATTAGTCCCCTGACCTCAAGCAGTTTACATTCTATTTCAGAAGAAAACACAACCACATACACAAAATAAATCCATTTTTATTTGAGGGAAGACACTGAGTGTCTTCTGAAGCCGAAAATTCCAACATCTTTCTAGTCAATGTTCGGGCAATAAACTGAATCCTGAGCAGTGCTAGCCCTAGCCAACTCCTGTTGCACTCCAAGCATTACATATTTAAAACCTATATGACTTGGTCAGATCACAGGCTGATGCAGAGTCATCAGGAGAAAATCTTTTTTTTTTTTTAGATTTTTCAAGGCAATGGGGTTAAGTGGCTTGCCCAAGGCCACAGGGCTAGGTAATTATTAAGTGTCTGAGGTCGGATTTGAATCCAGGTACTCCTGACTCCAAGGCCGGTACTCTATTCACTACACCAACTAGCCACCCCTGGAGAAAATCTTAATAGAAATTATTCTATCATGTGTTTCCCTAGCCTAGCTGAGAGAGAGGCAAAGATATTACTTACATCCATCAACAAGCACTTATTAAACACCTACTATGCCAGGTGCTGTCTTTTTAATGCGATTAATTTCAAAAGACTCCAAAGAAGTTCTATATTGCCTAGGATAATCAAATTTTACTTGAAAATCAGTTGACAAAATTTAGATATAACAGATGTAGAAAGAAGGAAAAACCTCCAAATTTACAACTTGGGAAAAGGAGAACTTTGAACTGATTTTTCAGTTAGCAAAAAGTCTTGATCACTGGAGGGAAGGTGAGAAGTCTTTTATTTTGCCCCCTTTCCAATTACCTGTTCCAAAGCTAAGGACATTGGACCACTTGAACCCCAAGAGCTTAGAAAAATATATCCCCCTGGGATATTTCCAAAAGAACCTATGTATAGTAATAGGCATATTCACCTTGAAATGATCAAATTCTTTACCTTTGCTCCTACCCAACACATTTCCCCCCAAAAGGAAAAGGATAAATGAAGATGACACGTTGGAAACACTCCAAAAATCCTGGCCTAGAAGGGTATAGTGTCTCCCAAAGCTCTATTTGGTTTTCTGAATTCTTCCATAAAAGGTATTGGTTAGTCAGAGCCACACTCCACAACACTGCCTATTGGCTCCTCGTGGGATTACATTTTTTTTTCCTTTTTCCTTTTTTTAAAAATCAATTTCAGGCATTGGTTCTTCTGATGGTGTAATAATATCACTGAAATCTAATTGAGTCAGTGGCAAATTAAAATATTAAAGACAACTAAAGTAAAACCTCAGCTACACAGAATCCCTAGGGAATGAGGATAATTTTTTCCCTTAAAATAAATATTTTTTAAAAATAAAAAAGGCTTTTTTTTTAACAATTTTGGGCTAAAGTCTTTCCACATTGTTCTTTTTTTATGTACTTCTCTGCCTTCTGGAACAGAAGCTAAATCAGTCTATCAATAATCATTTATTAAGTGCCTACTAGACACTAGGAATTGTGCTAAGAGTTGGGGATACAAAAAGAGGGAAAAGATAGTCTCTGGTGTCAAGTAGTTCACAATGTAATACTAAACACAATTTGGTCTTTATTTATCATTCAAGATGATCAATACTCTTAATTAAATAGCTAGCCTAACTTAGAAAAAAGAGAGCAAAAGACTTGACTCATTAGAAACCCAGGTTCTAAGTCTACTTCCTATACTTACTAGTCAAGTCATTGTAGATAAACCACTTCACCAAGCCTCCATTTTCTCATTAATAAAATGGAATAAAAGCACCTATTTTATAAGACTATTATAAGAATCAAATAAGATAGCATATAAAGGGTATCCAGTTTTACTACAGATCATTCCCCTTTATATACATTTTACAGTTCCTCAAATGACATTCCATCTCTTCTCTCCAGGTCTTTGCCCAGGATAATCCTCGTGCCTGAAATGAACTGACTCCTAGTAATCATATCTGAATCTTCCTGCAAAACTCAGTTAAAAGTCACTTCATTATTAAGTCAGGGCTTTGAGGTAGTGTAGTAAATAAAGCATTGGCCTTGGAGTCAGAAGAATAAGAGTTCAAATCTGGCCTCAGACACTTGATTCTTACTAGTTGTATAATCTTGGTCAAGTCACTTAACCCTGATTGCCTCATATCCTGGGTCCTGGAAGATGGCTCTGGGGGAGAAAGTGAGGCTGGTAACTTAGCACAGCACCCCCTCACTTAAATCCAATTCATGTGCTTGCCATGTCTTCACTTCCTGATATTGTGGTCTTCTTTGAAAATGAAGGACAAACATTTTTATTGTCATTTCTACCCCTCAAATCATGCCTCATTGCCCATACCTCCACCAAATAATCCTGTCTTTATTTTTGTATATTTTGTGTATACTTGTATGTCTACTTGCTACTTCCTCTGACAAGATGCAGTAAGATCCCCTGAGGACAGGAAAGGGCTTCATTTTTGTCTTTGTATGCCCAGCCTATCTAGTAAAGTGCCTGACTCATAGTAGGGGCTTAATAAATCTTTTTTTGATATTTGATGTGACTTATCAGAAAAACTTACAAATTATGCAAGCTTAGGGCTAGATGGAACTCAAAAGAAATATCAAGAAATTAGTTACTTCCAGTGAGAGGTATCTCTGGGTCAGGATTCAAGGAAATCTGCATTGCTACCAGAGGAACCAACATCTTTCAGGACAATAAGACAACCAAGGTACTAAAGGGAAGGAATTGAAACATAGTAAGCCTCTCTTCCATCTATTACAATTGTTTGGATCCTCTGAGACAGCTCTTAATAGAACATCTACATGGAAGCACAGTCACAACTCATCCTCTCCTTGACTCTAGCATGTGAGCTGTGGCCAGTGCAGCTGGTAAGTGGGCTTCATAGGGTACCTGTCAGTGGAAAGCTGCTATACCCCTGAGAGACACTGTGTGCATTGATCTAATTTCCTGTAGAGTTAAATCAAGTGGCATGTCAAGCTCTTCAGCTAAGAATAGCTAATAGAAGCACCACTGTTGATTTTTTTTTACAGTAGATGGATTTTAAAACAAAAGCTAATCAGATAGCTTTAAAGGTGAGAAAAATGCACTGGCATTTTTTTAAAAAGTTGAGTAAGCATTGCTTAATGAAAACCTTATTAGGAAATGATTTGATGGGTTGGTGTAATTGATCATTAGATGGGCTGGTGGACTCACCATTAACCAAACTAAAATGATCCAGTGAAAATTGGTCATGTGAACATTCTGGCTACAGCAAATTCATGCAAAAATAATGCTGATAAGATATATAAACTTGAAGAATGCAATACTGAAATGACTTCTCTAAATCCTCATTATATTGTAGTGATTAGGCTCCTTGTAATTTATTTTAGCCCTTATCAACTTTATCTACTGAGACATATAACTAATGAAAATTAATTAGATATGTGTCATATAGATGGATGTTTTAATATAACACTGTATGTTTGAGCCAAAAAAATGCCTTTATATAAGAGGAAGAATCTTCCTTCATTTTCTTTACTTTCAATAATCAGTTATTGATTAATAAGAAAGTACAATTCAAAAGGAATCCAGATTTGGCATTCAGTATTGCTTTATCTTTACCCAATATTAAGTTTTAGTCATTAAAGATTAATTCTTTTCCCTCAGTGAATGCATTTTCCATAATTTCCTGATCTGAAAATGTCATTTTCAAGTCTCCATCCTAATCACTATACTCTGAAGCTATCAACTTTAAAGAAAAGTCAAAACAAGGTTAGAAGGTAGGTTGGTGAAACTGAGGCCTACTTTCATATATATATATATATATATATATATATATATATATATATATATATATATATATATACACACCTATTAAAATGGGGGGGAAGGTATAATGAAAATTGATCTTAACATCCTTGGGCTTTTATAGACATTACCAAATGAATCCCCAGAGCCCTATTGGGAGGGCGGTATTATACTACCCAGTAAAAATCTGGCTTAGTTATTGCAACTGACTAAAGGTCACACATTCATCAGTATTACAAAAACTTCTAGACCACTGATTCCACCAGCTCATGACATCTCCTTTCTCATCATCCCAAGAGAAATGAATTTTACTTGGATAGTTCTGCATGGCTGGACACTATTTCACATATATTAAATTTGTTTCTGGAAGGTGGACATTTTATTTCACATCAATAAATAAATAATACAGTTGCTTTATTTGTTCAATAAAACCAGTAAATAATAATACTGCTATGGGCCTAACAGGCATATTTTTTGACATCTTCCTTACTCATTAAACATTTAGAAGTTATCAGACGTAAATGGCATCACTGCCAGGAAAACACCATTTTTCCATAGGCACACACTTTAGAAAACCCACTGGGAGAGAATGAAGTAAAGCTTCTACTCTACTACCCCACTAACAAATGTAAATTATCAGAACTTACAAATTATGCAAGCTTAGGGCTAGATGGAACTCAAAAGAAATATCAAGGAATTAGTTACTTCCAGTCCCTGGGTCAGGATTCAAGGAAATCTGCATTGCTACCAGAGGAACCATCATCTTTCAGATAAGATCAGATTTCCCCAGGTCCTGACCCCTTGTGGTCTTTAAAAAGATGTCCTAACACTTCCCCCAAGAGTTCAGGTGTCAGTAGTGGTCTCCTAGTATGATTCCAAGAAGAATCATTGCTAGTAAAAGGAAATGAACAAAACTGGAGTTTTAAGGGAACACACCCCTTTCTCCTTCCTAACCATTCCTCCCGTGTTAAAATGCTCCACATAGTCTCTTACATTAAAACTAAGAAATAATTTAGTCTTTTTCGTTGATAGCAAAAATGTGGTTGTAACACTGAATTGTGTGTGTGTATATATATATATGTGTGTATATGTATATATATATGTATGTATGTATGTATGTATAAAATCTAGTGAACTATGGAATTCAGATTTCCTAAGGTGAAATTCCAGGTATACCTCATTTAAAAGAATTTAAAAGCACCATGCTCCTCCTACAGAATTCAATAAGATTGCCTTAGAAGACACTGAAAGGTTAAACTTCATCTCCAATTACTCCGCCAAGAGCCAAACAAAGAAATTCCTCAAAGGCTAGGAACATTTTCTTTTCCAAAAACCCACAGGAATAGGTTAATTTAAATATAGCATAAACAAAGCAATCCATTCCTAGAGATAGTTTAAGTTTATAGGTTCTTTCATGAGAAAAGCAAATAAACTTATTTAAATTGTACTTAATCTTTAAACATTATTGAACCAGAAGTAATAATTATTCCCTTATTATCATGATTTCCCCAATCTTAGAAAGTAAGAAAGAAGATTCTTCTTTCACCACAATTTTCAGTGAAAACTGTAAGCACACTTGGTTTAGCTCACTGAATTCCCTCATCAAAAACCAAGGAAATCCTAGAGAGAGAAACCAGGTCGAGACATCTTAGTGAACAATGCTATCCCTGCAGTTTTCATCATTCTTTCCCTCCCCCCCCTTCCTATTCCCCTTCTCTATCAGCTTCTTGGAAAGGTTGGGGTTTCCCCAACACTGCATTCCATAATTCAGCTTCAAACTCTGCCAACCTCTGGCAGGTCCTCTTTCATTTTCAGCTTGGGTTCCCAGGCTCTTGGTAGAACAAGGCTGCTCTGGTTTCTTAACTGGTACACTGTGGAAATGCACTGTAACCAGATAGTGCTAACTCTTAGCTGTGATGACCAACCAGCTGCTAATGTGACTTGTTTAAAAGTGTACCACTAATCTGTGCAGTTAGAGAGGGAGGCTTCTTCAAAGTTCATTGTGTAAAATAAAATAAAGTGTATCAGTTATTAATGGGGGGGAGGATAGTAACAAAGTAACTAGCCAAGTTACTTAGCAACTAAGTAAAACTTGTATCAACATAGTGGTGCTCCTTATCCTCATCATCCTCTTGAAGTCATGCAACTGCTATAAAGTATATAATGGTATAAGTGCAAATAAAAGAAGACACTAGATACCGGGAAGTCAAAATTACAGTCTTTAAGGCTATTCTTGCCCGAGAAGGGATAGGACCACAGGGGAACACTGATTTCCCCCCATCAGGACAGTTGTCAAAATTTTAATGTAAGAAAGAAAAAAAATAAAAAAGTGTGGGTGTGTTTCATTACTAAATTAAGCACCCCCTTCTAACTCCCCCCAAAACAAAGTAAGGCTCTTGCATCATACATAGCAAGCTTTGAGGTGGAGGAAACTTTAGGACTGTGACATAAAGGTCAAGAGAACCAATAGAAACAGTTAACCTGAAGAGATCCTCACAATCAGGACACACAATAAATTATTGCTGGGCTATCAAGCCCCCCTCCCCAAAAGCATCTCCTTTGCTCTGGTCTGTGGTCAAAGGGAGAAGCTATAACCACAGAATCTCCAGTGTTCCCTATTAGGAGGTCCAGCATCTCCACATTCAGAACAGCTGAAGAGCCAACAGTTGCCAAAGGAGAAGCCACCATCCATCGTCCTCCTCCACAAAGGAGAGAGAGCTGTGAGGTGACCAACCAACTCCCTAAAGAAATGGAAAGATTCCCCTTGTCCCGGACCATGAAACTTACACTAGATGGCAAAGAAAACAAAGCCCCCCCCCCCCCCCACCTTTAGAGTTGAAACTTATCTCTGAAGGAGGAGTGAGGGAACTTGGGAGTTTTCCGTGGCTCCTCACACTCCCACCCCCAACACCATCCCTACCTCTCGCACACCTGTATGGCAAAAGATGTCACAAACTGCTCAGGAGAAGCATGGGGCACTTACTTTTCGTATTCTGTGTTGTCTTTGTCACAACGAGAGTCTTTGTGCTTTTGCCAGTCTTTGCCATGCTTGCAAGTGGTTAAGAGGACCACATCCTCCCCGTTATGGACGTGATATAAGGCATTCCTGGTGTCTGACCCAATCCCTGTCAGGTACCTTTTCCCCTTGAATACCAACATGTACTTCCTGAGAGGAGGGATAGTGTTAAACCTCAAAAATCCCTTCTCCCCTCCTGTCCTGGGATGATCCTTAGAAAAGAGGGGAATAGAAACATCAAAATTAGGTCTGAAGTTTTCAGTACTGATGCTGGCTTTGGCCAGCATCGCCTGGCCAATGTCAAACCCCACATCTTCGGTGTAGTCAGGCCAGGTGCCGGAATATAAATTAAAAATTAAATGATTTCTACCATTGTTCCACAAGTGGAGACTCTGCACTTTTGATTTCAAATTGTGTACATACTGAGGTGACAATTGGTCTCTGTCTAAAGTATCCAAGCTCAGGACAAACAGGCACGCCTGGCTGGGGTCCGAAGTGTAGAACCTGGAGCCTTCGATGGCCGCTAGAATATTTTGGTAACTTTCTGCGATTTTCTCCCCTTTCTGCTGCGGGTAGACGTAGACTTTGAAGCCGTTTTTCTTGCAAAGGGTGAAATCGAAGCAGGACTCCATGCGACACCTCTTGCCTTTGTAGAGGCTGGAATTGCCGTCTCGCTTCTGCTTGGGGGCCACGGGCACGTTGTCATCTTCGCTCTCCAACTGATCCCACGGCACGAAAGGGCGCAAAGCGTCCGGGAACTGGGGCCAAAAATGATCCGGGCTGGGGTGGTGCAAGCCATTCCGACTACTGTGCTCCTCTCTCCTGCTTTGGTTTCTGGACGCCCTAAACTGCAAGCCTCCGAAATAAAACAAAAGGACGAGACAAGTACCGGCTGAGAGCAGGATGAAATAGCGTTTTTTGGCCTGCATGTGTCCTGCCTGGGTCAAGATAATTGTCAATAAACACAAGAATCGCCCAAGTTTCCCAATCAACACTTTCAGCTCCAGTCCGCCATCTTCCCGCCTGTAAAGACTTTAAACTCTCTTCTGCCACCTTCTCTTTATTCCTTTCCCGAAGCCGTGGACTGATCCAGCGCATGTGGGCGATTTCCTTAACTTTCTCCCCTCCGGTCTTTCATCTTCGGCTTGCACAATAGACGGGGGGAGAGCGGCCGGAGCGAACGGCGGCCAGAGGCGGCAGCTCTCTGGCATGCAACAAGACGGAGGGAAGGAGAGAGAAGAAGAAGAAGAAGAAGGAGAAGAAGAAGAGGAAGAAGAAGAAGGGAGGGGGGGGAAGAAGAGGAGGAGGGGGGAGAAGAAGGGGAGGGGGGCGCTCCGGACGGGCGATCGATGGCCAGCCGGAGCGGTTCCCTCGCCTCCAGGGTGGCCCTGGGCAGGTCGGGCAGGAGCGGCGGCGCGGAGACTTCAACTCATCCGCACGCTGGCACGGAGCAGCCCGGCTGGCACTAGGCGGCGGGTCCTCACATCCCCCAGCTCGGGCGCCGTAACCTCACGAATCCCTGCATCTCTCTGGGCGCCCCTCCGCAGCGGCTGCCAGCTCCGGCGGTGTTTACTCCTCCAGCTCAGTGAATGGCCCCCGGGACGGCGGCGGCGGCGGCGGCGGCGGCACGAGCAGCAGCGTCGGAGGCGGCGGCGGCGGCGGCGGCGGCGGCGGCGGCGCCTCCTCCCCCCGGCCGGCGGCGGCCCCGAGCTGCCAGCCCCGGCGAGCTGCCCTGGCCGCCCCCCTCCCCCGCCCGGCCCCGTTCGAACGTCGCCGATCGCGGAGTTCGATCGCCGAATGTTACCCGGTTCTGAATGTTACACTTACACATTCCATTCCCGACACGACAGCGCTGACCTCATCTATCCACGCAGCCGGCCCTGCCATTGGCCGGGCGTCACGTCCGGGGTGGGCGGTGCTTCCGCTGCGCCCATTCATAACCCCCCAGCCGGCGGGGCGCTCGCTGCAGTCCGGGGCCGGGCGGGGAAGGAGCGGCCGCGGGCCCACGCGCGTCCCCGGCCCGCCGGCGGCGCGGGAGGAGCAGCGCCCCCCAGAGGCCCCGCCTCGCCCGGCCCTTTGATTTCTTTCTTTTTTTAGTTTTTGCTATGCACTGGGGCTGAGTGGCGTGCCCAAGGGAATTGCTAAGTGTCCGAGGCCGGATTTGAACTCGGGTCCTCCTGACTCCAGGGCCGGTGCCCTATCCACTACGCCACCTAGCCGCCCCCCGTTTGATTTCTAAAGAAAGCCGCGGTCTCGGCGATCCCGGGGTCCGGAAAGGGGTCTTGCCCGCCTGCTCCCTGCACAGCCACACACACGCGTGTCCGGGAGGCCCAGCTCCTCCTGCGCGCCACCTCTGCCCGCTCCTGCCACTTAGCTCCTTTCTTTTGGCATCGGGTCCCCGAAGAAAAGAGGACATTTCCCAGGTGTTCCGGGATGCTCTCCTCCTTTTCCCCCACCCAAAGTACCCAAAAAAGTGCCCTACTGAAAGAGTCCTAGCTGTGGTTATTCTCTCCAATAAAACGCAGGTCCCTTGAAAGCATGCTTTTTTTTTTTCCTTTTTTTGATGAACCTTTTTTTTTTCAGGGAAGAGAACTGGAGGCCTAAAGTTAGAAAGACTGGAGTTCAATTCTGACTCCTAGTGGTTATGTGCCCTGAACAAGTCACTTCACCTCTGCTTCAGCTTCCTCACCTGTAAATGGGTGCAATAGTAGCAGCTACCTCCTCCCGGGGTTGCTGTGAGGACCAAAGCGGAAAAGAACCGTAAAGCGCTTAGCCCGGTGTCTGGTCCACGCCAGGTGTCACCTGAGCTATGAGCTATTCTTTCCACCACCACCACCACCAGCACCCCAAGTACCTAAGCGATAAACCAATAACTACATTCGCCTGGCTTCATTTGGGAGTATAGAAAGTTGAACTGGAAGAGATCTTTGCGGTTATTTCGCAATTTAAAAAAAAAAGAGGAAATTGAGGAATGAATGAATGAAAAAAATCTGTATTAGGCACTTGTATCAGGAACTGCGCTGAGAAGCAGAGATGCTAACAAGCGAGGAAACCCTCTAGAAGCTTACTTTTCTAGTGAAGAAACATCATACACAAAGTCGAACAAGCTTAGAAGAGGAATGGGGAGGATGGGAGGGGGGGGGTGATGAAGAGGCTTGTTTTGCCCAAAGTCACATAGGTGGCAAGTGAACCCACGTCTAGGTCTTTGATTCCCTGTCCAGGGCGCTTTCCACTGCACCTTTTGTAGTACAGCTTCTATAGAGAGTCGGGTGGAGGTGGCTAGGTTTCACAGTGGATAGAGCCCCGACCCTGGAGTCAGGAGTACCTGAGTTCAAATTCGAACTCATACACTTAATAATGACCTAGCTGTGTGGCCTTGGGCAAGCCACTTAACCCCATTGCCTTGCAAAAAAATTTAAAAAGCCCTAAAAAAAAGAGTGGGGTGACTACCAGGGCAGGTACCCCCCATAAAATAGAATCCACTTTTGCAAATGGATGAATAAACAATAACGATTGTCCTCATACTTAAATTGATCTTACTGCTCTGTCCTCTACTTTTTACAAAAATTCCTTTAAATGAGAAGTGTTTGGAAAGTGAATTGATATTGAAATTTTTCTGGGAATTTCTGACCAAAATATTTTACGCAACAAGTTATACTGAATATTGGGAAGAGGAAATGACCCTACGTATAAGTGATGTTTGTTGGCATTTTTTAAAAATCTTACTGAGGTTTAAAGAGTCTTTCAGAGTACATTTTAATAGCATCCATCAAGGTATTGAATAGGATACTAAAGGAAAAGAAAGATTTAAAACTGAAAAGGATCTTAATACTATCTAATCACATAGGTTTCCATTTACAGGCTAGGAAACTAAGGCCAAGTAACTTTTCCTAAGCTCACTTTTTCCTAAATTCATGAATCACACATGAGCTGAGATTTAAAACCAGATCCTCTTGACTAATTCCAACACTCTATTCACAGCCCAAGGTTCTTTTCTATAAGGAGGCTACTACAACTTCAAGAGCCTTATGGAGAGAGAAAGGAAGAAGGGGGAGGGGGAAAGGGAGGAAGGAAGGAAGGAAGGAAGGAAGGAAGGAAGGAAGGAAGGAAGGAAGGAAGGAAGGAAGGAAGGAAGGAAAGAAGGAACAAAGGAAGGTTGCCCTGGTGAAAAGATCTAGAAAGAGTTCTTTTCCTTTTAACCAAATTTACAAAGTCAGTAGCCTCTACTTCTGAATTATATACTTTGCTGAGCATTATGCTCAGATTATCTCTCACCCTTTTCTCCCAGTGGAAAACTGCAGGTCCTATGCTAACTGGCCAGGCAGTTGCCTAGGGCAGCAAACTGTTTAGTGATTGTTTATTATGGGAGTGACTGTCTGTGAGGGACAGACACTTTCCATTTTCCCTCAGGCACTAACAATCCCAGCAGAGCGGAAGCAGGGTATGGTTTTAACAGCAAGGGGTGAAAGGTTTGGACTGGAAAATTTAAAATAGGGTTCAGAGTTGTTGGGGATTTTTTTAAAGTTTTGTTTTAATAAGCAAGAGGAAAAGAAAACTGTGCCTAGTTCTGACACACCCAGAATGAGATATCTCTTTTGGCTCCAATTCCTTTCCCACCCCTCCTCTAAGGCTTGAAGAACCCCTGGGATAGGAATCATGACCTAGTCATCTTCCAAACCCAATGACTGAATTACAAGAGTTGCAGCCACATGTGAACACTTTTCTAATGCCCTGCCCTGACCCTACTTCCCTTGCCCCACCACATATTCTCAAATCCAGAGTTACCCTGGGCTATTAGTTTTGAAATACCTAAAATAAAATATATAAAATCATGATTGCAAAGGACATCAATGTTATGGAATTACAGTTCAAGAACCCTAGATTAAGAACATTTAGTTTGGGGCGGGGGGCAAGTAGGTGGTACAGTGAATAGAGCACTGGCCCGGAGTCAGGAGGACTTATCTGTGGGACCTTGGGGAAGTCAGTTAGCCCTATTGCTTTGCAAAAACCAAGTTGTGTTAGAGGCTACAGGACATAACAACCATATCTTTCTTGGTAATTCAATGTTGCAGTTACACAGTTGAGTCTTTCTCCATCATTTGCTGTATTATACAGTATAGGTTTAATCAAAATCCTGAAAACTCATCCTGTCATCTTAGGATAGGATATAGTTCTTCAGTGCTAAAAGAGAACTCAGATTTCATCTGGTTCAAGCCCTCATTTTGCAGATGAGGAATCAGTCAACCAACAAAATTTACTAGGAACTGTGCCAGGCTTTGGGCCCTCGTGGAACTTACAATGGAATTCAGGAGACAATATACTAATAAAGATGTATAAAACCAACTATATAGAGAATAACTAGGAAATAATTAACAGAGGAAAGATACTAGAATTAGAAAGATTGGGGAAACTTTATAGTAAAATATGGGACATTAGTTGGGACACAGAGGAAGCTAAAGGTGTCAATGGGTAGAAGTAAGGAGGGAGAATTTTCCAGACATAAAGAATATCCAGAGAAAATGTCTGGAGCCAAGAGATGAAGTGTCTTGTTCATGGAATAGTCAAGGGATCAGTTTCACTGGATCATAAAGTATATGTCCAAGAATATGTGTTGGAGATAAAGATGTAAGAAGTCTGAAAAAGTGGAAGGGAATGAGTTATGAAAAGTTTTGAATGCTAAATATTTTGTATTTGATCCATTGGGCAATAGGGAGCCAGAGAAATTTATTAAATTGCTGGGGAGCTGGTAAGATAGTGAGGAATCCAAGAAGACTTTTAGGTTGTGAGTCTTAAAGACTTCTATAGTAAGAGGGAAGGTAGGAAAGAGGAAGGGTTTCTGTTGTAGGAAAATGAGACTCAGAGAAGTCACTAAGTGACACGCTTAGGTTCCACACAAAGTTTGTAATAGAACCAAGACTAGAAACCAGGCTTCTAGAATCACAGCCCAGGTTCTTCCCACTATACCTTAAACTCTTTTATCTTATAAACCCCTTGTCACTCAGTATAGCCAAGCAATATAGTCAATTCCCAGTTTCTATTATTCATTTATTCAACAAGCATTTATTGAGAACCTACAAAAAGAAAAAAAATCGTCCCTGCTCTCAAAGAATTTATGTTCTATTGGGGGAAATCAGCAGGTACAAATATAAGTCACCCCGCCCCAAATAAGTGCAAAGTAATTTCAGGGAGGTGGGGTGAGGTACTGGCAATTGGGAATAACAAGCTAGATCTCTTATAGGAAATGGAATTTGAGATGAACCTTAAAGAAAGAAAAATATTCTGAGTTAAAGAGGTTAGGAAAGAGTGCAATCTGGGAGTCAAAGACACTCTATGCCAGATTGGAAACAGGATCCAGGCCACTTTGGCTTATAGAATGTATGAAAGGGAAACAAGTCTGATTTTCCATGTTGTGGAGGACTTTAAATGCCAAACAGAGGAGTTCATAGTTTATCCTCAAGACAATAGGGAGCCATGTTTCTATTTGGTCATCTAATTGGAATTTACAAATTCTTCTCCATTCTACTTTCTTGACCCCAGAGTAGGAGTAGGAGAAGAGGGCTGAGAGGACTTGAAAGTAAAACTTGGAGGTTCTTATTTGTGGAAGTACTGTTACTAACCAGGAATATGGGAGTGCAAAGGCAGTCTTTCAGAATCCCAGAAGTCACTTGTCTGACCCCGTGATCTATAAAGCCAAAGGGAATTGTTAGTAAGTGTGAGAATATCCAAGGATTTTGTTTTTTAAAAAAAGCCAAAATGTGTGAGAAACACTCATAGAACACCAGCAAGAATGCTATAGCAATCCTCCCGTAAGAGGGGGAGTGAAACTTTTGCAATTTCTTTTCTGAATTGTAAGACTTGTCCCATTCTCCTTTCTTCTCCCTTTCATGTCACCCTGCCCCTACCAAAAAAAAAATCTTGCACAAAATTAAGATATGTTCATATGAAAATACTGAAGGGACAAGCACACATGCTCATACATGAATACTAAGAGGTATAATCATTCACAGAGAGTGTCAGAGGCACCATAATTCACAGGTACTTTAAAGTCACTGACTCAGTCATTTCAGTGACCTTTTTTTTTTAGGCCTAGTCATAGCAAGGCAAATAGGTGATGAAGAGACTGAGTCACAGTTGGAAAGAAACAAGAGGATTATGGAGAGATGCCTGTGAATGGTGGGAAATGGCAAAGAGAGGTAGAAGCATCATGGGGTTTGTGCAAAGAAAACTGGAAGTTAGGAGGCCTGGTTGTTATTGTGAATGAGGCTCATGTGATCTTGAACTTTATCATTTTATTATTCTGTGACTCAGTTTCCTTATCTGTAAAATGACACCCTATAATTCTGTATGTAGGAGAATTGATTTGAAGGAAGGTCTGAGAAAAAATAAAGGGTGAAAGATACCACCTGCAAGGAAGGAAAGTTAGAGAGAACACCATGAGCAGTAGGGAAGAGGGAAAGTCTAAACAGATTAGAAAAGAGAGGAGAAGAAAGAGATGGTGGTAGTATATTTAATTTCCGGTTCTAAAAAAGCCACCATTATCTCTACCAGGATATACCAAAATTTTAGCAATGGTTTATTCATCTCAGGCAAGACAGAATCTAAATTTCCCCAGAATTCCAAGGCAATCCAGTATAGTGGAGTTTTCCATTTATAGTGATCTAAATCCAAATACTAAGAAGCTGTCCAAGTCACTTCCCTTCTCTGGATTTCAGTTTCCTCATCTGTAAAATGGAGTTGGTCTAAAGTGCTTCTAAGATTCTAAGATTGAACATACATCTTTGATTTCCAAGGATCTTATTGATATGTGATGTTAACAATAATCCATTCCTTGAAATATCCCTGTGAAAAGCGTAGAGAAAAGGAAAACTATATTAATGAAAAATATCTGTTTATGATTGGTGCCTGTCCTTCATTATAAAGGAAGACCAAAAAGATGTCACTATGTTTGAGACAAATTATAATATGTCCTACAGTGGTTGATCAGACCAATACAAGCTCTAAATGCTCTACCACAGGTTGGGCACAAATAGTCCATGTGAACACCTGGGATGGGTATGCTACCAAATGCCACATTTAGAAACAGAGGGGCCACATTTAGAAACAGAGGGAGTAGAACTTTGTTGATAAAAGAGTGGGACTTACTGGCAAAGGCTGAATCAGGAATTCTAGGTTTGATTCATGACTTTTGTCATTGATAGTAGGTAAATCACTTTCTTCTTTTAGTGATCCCACTCTCATACATTGGGGAAAAGGGTCCACATAAATCCCCATTTGGTAGAATTGATCTTTCTATATGTTCCACTAGAAGACAGTCCATTTGTTCAAGATTTTGCCATCATATGATGGCAATTGGATTCCTTATAATTTTTTTTCATAATTAATATGGTGACTTTAAGGCATACTGAGTTACCAACTGTATATCAATCTGATTGGTGTTACTTTATTTTATTTTTAATTACAAAATGAATTATGGGATAGAATTTTAGAGATACAATAATAATGATGACAATAAAAATAAATTTTATCTATATTTATTATTACCTTATATTATCTCCATCTTGCAATAGTCTATTAAATATAAAACAATAACAGAACTTCTCACAGCTCTATTTCTATATGAATTCTTTTGAAAAAAATAAGAACAAGATGATGCTGATATTAGTAAGAGTAATTATAATAGCCTTCACTTATAGTGTTTTAAGGTTGCCAAAGTCCTCTACATAATACTATCTTATTTCTTTCTGATTTTAGAGATACAATAGAACAGAAAGCTGAAGCAATTGTATTATGGTCACACAGTAAGACAATAGCAAAAGTAATATAACTCGCTACATATTCATTTGAAATATATATTATCTGATAATCTGTTTTGTGACTCAAGGTCTAGTGCCTGGTCTACTGATTGTCAAAGCTCTCTTATACAATGTTTTAGCAATGTCAGTTTTTGATTAGGCTTCTGGAAGAAAGTAGAAATAAAAATTCAATGACATCTTCCCCCATCAAAAAAAAAAAATTTCCACAACTGTAAATATGGAATTAACATTGGGTGGCAGAGGGCAAAATGACTTAGAAGCCAGATTGAGAAAAGGATGAAAAAGATGGAATCTTGAACAAATAGACTGCCCTCTAGTGGAACAAATAGAAGACTCACTATACCAACCAGGGATTTGTTAGGACCCTTTCCCTTATTATGTGGGTAGGATGACTGAAAGAAGAAAGTGATGAAAATAATTATCATCATTGATAATTATTTTCATCACTTTCTTCTTTCAGGAAGTGAAACCATAATTCCTGAATTAACCTCTCCCATTTTCTCCTACTCTTTATTAAAGCTATCAAAGCTTATTTGAGCTTAATTTTGTAAGTTTTTGTTAAGTAATTAACTCTGATTTTTCAAATGACTGTCACCAGAAATTTCAACTAACTGGCACATCCTTATATTTTTTTCAAATTTTTTTTCTTTAAAAATGTTTTATTGATTTTTTCACATCTTTGACATTTTCTAATATCATCTCCAAAAGAAACCCCTCTCTTGAGATAAAGAAAATTGAAAAAATAAAACTAATTAGTGACCATGTCTGAGAAGCATATACTTCATTCTGTACCACTTTTATAATGAAAAGAATCAAGATTTGTCATTGCATTGGCACATTTATATTTCCATAGTACAATAGATCATTCTTTTTAAAGTTGGTGTTCTGGAAAAATTGTAAGGTCCTGAGGGAACTTCTGAATCATATAAGAAAAGTTTAAATAGGTTCAAATGAGTCTTACCTAACCACTATCTAATCTAAGGATTTATTAAATACTTATTATGTGCAGACCCCATGCTAGATCCCAGGAATGGAAGAACAAAATGAAACAATTTCTGCTCTCAAAGAATTTATATTTTATCAGGGAATTCAACAAATACCTATTATAAATATCTAAATGACCCTTGGCAGAAAAAAAGGTTCCACCACTTCTGATGTAGAAGGTGGTCCTTGATATGAGGTTTTAAAGAAAATAGGGTTTAGAGAAACATAGGTGATGAGGGCTGGCATTTTGGGTATGGAGAAAGATTGGTACAAAGACATAGCTACAGGAGATGGAATGTCTTGTGTGAGGAAGAGAGCAAGAAGGCCTGCCTGGCTGGAGCATAAAGTGCAGGAAAGGAAATAGCATATAATGAATCTGAAAAGGTAGACCAGGGACTATTACAGCATTACTGAAGCATTTTGAATAGCAGACTTCACTATACAATGAATCTCTTCTGTGTACAGACAATTGAGTCTAGAAATATATGCCCTCTACCATGACAGAATATGAAGTAGGTTAACATGCATGAATATGAACATGTACAATGATAATAAAAAGCATTTCAGACTCCTAGTATATGCATGATATAATGCACGTAAGTTTGTATATGTTACCTTTGAAAAGCACTTTGACATTTTATTGACTTTTTTGAATTTTAAAAATGTCTTGGCTACTTTCTACCTATATCTCCAGACTTGTGACAAAAAACTCTGTTGAATAAAAACATCTAATCCATAATCTATAGATAATGATGTATTACAGTTTTCTGTCCTATTTCTCTCCATCTCTCTGCTATGAGAGAAGTATATTTTATCATTCCTTCTCCAGGATATTTATCTTTTTCACATTATACATACATATATATATATAAAACAATGATAACTAGAATTTATATGTTCTAAATTTTATATGTAACAACAATAACATTAACTAGAATTTATATAACACTTTAAGGTTTGTAAAGCACTTAAATATGTTTTCTCATTTGATATTCACAATTACCTTGTAAAGTTAGTCCTATAGTTATTTCCATTTTATATAAACTTATACTAAGACTGTGGGAGGCTAAGTGACTTACCCAGGATCATAACACTGGTAAGAATCTAAGGCAAGATTCAAACTCAAGTCTTTCTGACTGTAACCTCTCTACACTCTATGTCAGCCATGTATGCATATATGTATGCATCTACATGTAATATACTTATATCCATACATGGTTCTTTCAGCTTTAAATATATGAACTTATGAAAAATTAACATTTTTAATCCACTGTTTTATAACAAAAAGAAAACTAAATTCGACTTTGCATATGTTTATATTTATTTACCTGAGAAGATATTGTTTCCTCTATGAGGGTAGGAACTGTCTCACTTTTGTATTTGTATTTCCATTTCCTAGAATTAGGACCCCACTCTGCCACTTACTGTGTTGACCTGGGCAATTCACATTCACTTCTCCTACAGCTCAGTCATTTTCTTCATCTTTGAAATAATAAACCTGGGTTAGATGATTTCTCACCTCATTTCCAGCTCTGAATGCTATGTTGATCCTATATTTTGGCCATCAATAAACCTTGAAAAATCAAATCTTAAGCACAAGAGAATTCACAATTTTAATCACCACTCTTTCCCTAGTTGCAATATTTCTGTTGCGTTAAGGAATACCCAAACATGACCAACACTTCTAAGAGTCAAATGATTCCTCAGGACAAAAGAAATGTATAGTCTTCAGTCTAGTGCCTTTCTTGCTCTTTAAAACATGCGGTAACCTGTTTCTAATAGGAATTCTCAGTTGGGGTTTGCTCTAAGCACCTTGCAGGTTTGGCTTAGCCTTGCTGCTTGTTTCTTTCTCCCCACCCTACTTGAGTAGCCTATTCCATCTCAGTCCTGCTCTGACCTATAACCTCTCTTTGTTTGTCTGGTCATGGTATTCCTCACAACCGGAACAGCCAACTGCAGTAAATTATATAGTGAATTGATGAGGTGACTGCTGATCCTTTTGAGGATTAGGAAGAGAACACCAAACCTGTTTTCAAGGCTTAGTAAATCATATACCAATGAGAGGATCGTTAGAAAAATGTGCCCAAAAACATATTTCTACTGAACTGAACAGGTTGGTTCCGAGCAAAATGGAGCCCACTGGGTGAGATTTTAACCGACTACTTACCTGTGTTCCCATACAGAGAAACTGTCCTGGAGACAAATCTCCCTGCTTGCTTTGATCCCCTTTAATAATCAGATGGTGACCCCTGTTGGCTAAATCTTACTTATACCAAGTTTTTACTTAGTAAGATGGCAACTCCAATCCCCGCTCCTCCATTAGCCCTCATAGGTAAAAATGAATTTGTTTCACTGGTCTGTCTTTACTCAGCAGCTTTGTTTCAAAGAGCTATTAAGGGATGACTGAGTTATTTAAACTGGCATTTCAACGCATCCTGCTCCCTCAGTCATCCCCCTAAAATTGCACTAGTTCAAGGAATTTATATTTTATTTGAAGGGAGGAAATGACACGTACACTGATAAATCAACACAAAATGTATGCATAGTAAATGCAAAGTAATTTGGAGCAGGAGAGCACAAAGAACTGGGAGAAATCAGGGAAGGTTTCTTGTATGGAACTAGTGATTCCAAGAGGTAGACTGGGGGGTGGGGGTGGTTAAGTAGACGGGGGTAAGGGGGGAAGGAATGGAAATTATGGTTTCAAATCAGCAGGTAGATTGGTTTACCAGGAACATAGGATGTGTAAAGAGAAGTGATACAAAACTTGTTGTTTTTTTTTTTTTTAAATAGGTCGGAGATGGGTTCTAAGGGGTTCTGGGTACCGGTGACACAGTAAATTTGAACAACAGGCTGGAGTTCAAATCTGAGTTCAGACACTACTACTATCTGACCTTGAACAAGTCATTTAACATTTTTTAAATTCAGTTTCCTCTCAAGGTTGTGAGAATTAAATTATATATTAAATTAAATTATAAAGCAATCCTTTGCACATGGTGGGCACCACATAAATGTTAGATATATGATTATCATTATTATTATTATTATTATTATTATTATTATTTTACAAATATACTAGGAGCAATAAGATCCCCTGAAGCTTTTTGAGGAGATCAGACTTGTGCTTTTAGAATATCAATTTTGCAGCTGCTTGGAAGATGTACTAGAGAGGAGAAAAGGAGAAGACTCGAAGTAGAGAAATCAAATAAGAGGCATTTCAATGGTTCGGGTAAAAGATGATGAAATAAGGTGATAGGTATATGAAAAGAACAAATGGTTGGTTGGTTGGTTCTTGTCCTTCATTATCAAAGAAGACTAAAATGACATCACTATATTTGAGACAAATTACAGTGTGTCCGACTGTGGCTAATCAGACCAATACAAGCTTGAAATGCTCTACCACAGATCAGGAATAAAGAGGAGAGACTTGAAATACATTGTAGGGGAAGAATCAGTAAATCTTAGTCACTGAACCTCCAAATATCCTTTGAGTATTCACTAACCAATTTTCCTCTTCTCTTATCATGATTCACATTCTACTCAAATTCTCATCAAAGTTGAAAATTAATATTAAAAAAAATAGACCAAAGTGTTAACAACTCTCTTTGGATTACCAGAGAAAGACTATCTTTTCTTTCACCTCCAGAAAGGTTCTTGGTTACATTTTCACACAATAGATTTTGCTTAAAACTTGGCTTGGCCTATTGTTCCAATCTTTTAGTTTCACGATTATTATTACTATTATTATTCAAACTCAGAATATGGCATAGTCCTTATGCTGGGAGAACATTACTACCATCTTAAAGGGGTAAAAAATCCCAGGTCTAATTAAATTGGTTTCTTTAGCTAATCTATTGGCTCTTTGGTTCATAGAGTAGGCTGCTGATCCAGTCCCCACTGCCCACTGTGGACAATGGGATGTCATGGATGTTGAGGAAATGGAGGCTAATGGAAATTAATGTGAAGTGTATTTCCCCTTCTCTAAGAGAAAGAGAGTTTGTTGGAACTGAACAACTGTTCATTGTGCAGAGGCAAATGTTACACTATATATGTTCTCAGTGTAATGTTAGTATGTCAAGAAAAATTATGTCTTCTTGTTCTTCATGTGGATGATCTTCAAAAATTCCTTATGTCAACACAGTGTACCCCTTTCACCTGCTACCCCCTAAAAAAAAGAAGCCAGTTGTATCCTGATTTCTCTATCTCCCCCACACCCTTAAAATAACTATCCCCTGTTCACATTCAACCAAGTATAATCACTATACTACTTATGTCCTGACAAACAGACTCCAGCTAGCCTATTATTCCACCAGCTCTTCCTTGACAAGACATCATGAAAATGTGCCTTAGCTCACTGGTAGAAAAAAAAAAGTCTTGTTAAATTGTAGACTGTTTCTACGATTTCTCATAAGTCAATTTGCAGAAAATTATAAATATGTTAAAATAATGGACTTAAATTAGCTCATTAATAGTACATTGACTAAGTTGTCTTAGAGAAACAGCATAGAGGACTAGTCTCCAAGTCAAGATGATCTAGGTTCACAACATTTTAGTTGGGTGAATCTAGGGAAAGTTAATTTACTTCTTAATGTCTCCAAGGAACTTTCTAAGCATATAAGTTGCCAAACAGTTTTATGAGTGGAATTTCCTCATTATATTGGTAGAGGGAGTTTCATTTTTTGGTAGTTTTTTTTTTTTTTTTGCAAGGCAATGGAATTAAGTGATTTGCCCAAGGTCACACATCTAGGTAATTATTAAGAGTGTGAGACTGGATCTGAACTTAGGTCCTCCTGACTACAGGGCCGGTAATCTACCCACTGCACCACCTAACTGTCACAAGGGAGTTTCTTCAGGTATCCATGGGGTGTTCCTATACTGAAGAAGAAATCACAGGCTTATACATCCTAGACACCCCAATCCACAGGCACCCATTCCCACCCTACACCCCCTCCTTAAAAATGGCCTTAATCAGGATACCTAGTTCTTGATTGGGACACATCAAAGATTTTACTTTAATTGAATTTAATTGATTTAAAAAGAAAGACGAGAACAGCATACACATTGCATGTAGACATTCCAGCTTTGCAAATAAATTTCAAAAACTATGTGATACAAACACATGTTAGCCTGCAACTGCACAGTTAACACTCCCTTCTTCTTCAAAGAGATATAGATTCACCAAACTACATTCACCCACTAAAACCATCTGATCCTCGTGTGTCCTTTCACCATCATGATCACTCTTTCTATGATATCTTGTTTTCATGTCATCTAAACCTCTTCTTACTATTACCTGTGCTGGTAGGCACTTATTGACATTCTCCTACCAACCCAGATTCTCAGAGCAAGGAATCCAAGAGAAATCTAAATTACCACATGAGCAGGATCCAATTTTAAGAGAACCCAATTTTTGGAAATCTGGAACAGGACAAATAAAAAGATGATTATAAGAAATTAAGGGAAACAATCTTGGTCTTACAAAGGGTTCTTTTATTTAATAAACTTTGGTGCACTTATATGTTGGTTTACAGATCATTAACTACTTGACAGCACAGCTAGAGGACTAAAAGGAAAAACGTTAAAAACTTAAGTGTTAGAAACCACTGCCAACTGAAAATTAACTCAAAATTGAAGAAAAATCTCTGAAATGATAACACATTCCAATGTATGTGTGGGGGGGGAGAGAGATTCTATGTACCAAAATTTGATTTGCATTAATCTTTTTTGAGGCATGGTGCTAATTCACAAAGAAAGATAAATATTAGGCTATTATTGTTGCTGTTCAGTGGTTTTAGTTGTTCCACCTCTCTATAATCCCATTTGGGGTTTTCTTGGAAAAGATAATGAAATGGTTTGCCATTTCCTTCTCCAACTTATTTTACAGATGAGGGAACTGAGGCAAACAGAGTTAAGTGACTAAGTCTGATGACTAACTTTGAGGTCAGATTTGAACTCATGAAGAGCCTTCCTTATTCCAAGCCCAGTCCTCTATCCAGTATATCTACCTGTCCCACAATTCTGGAGTCTGAGAAATGATATAGCAACATTACAATCACAAGTTTTCTTAGAGCTCTTTTGGTCATTTTTTTCTATAGAGAGAAATTGTTCAAGGCAGCAGGGTCACATATATTCGGGATAAAAACACTGGACTATTAAGGCAGAACCAAGTTTGAATCATGCTCCTAATGCTTATTAGCTGTATGAATCTAGGAAAGCCATTTAATCTCTTTCAGGCTTTGTTTCTTCATATTCAAAAAATGGGAGTAAATAATAATGCCTACTTCTCAAGGTTTTTAGTTGGGAATTAAATGAGATAATAAATGAAAAATGCTTTGCAAGCCTCTAAGTACTAGCTGTCTTTGTCACTTACTCTTTTACTCCTCAAACTTCAGGGGTAGAAAGTTAGATGCAAATTTTACATCTCTTTACATCCCCTGACAATAAGAATCAACTTTTGATATCTTTCAGCATTCTCTGTAAATGACCTACAAGTGTTCAATAAATGATATCCCATAAGTGTTTCTTGTTAGTCCTTTGAACTGATAGTAAAGACTAAAATATTTTTACAAGTTAGCAGAGATATTCTAGCATCTGCTTCTCTGGAAGTTGTAGAATTTGGTTAGAGGTTTTTCTGTATATTGCTTTATAGTTGCTATAGAATAATTATACATTTATGTATATATCTCCCTTAATAGATTTATGTGCTCCACATGGAGAAGGATCATGTCATAATTATCTTTGAACCTCTCCTTATATTTGTACATAGGAAGATCACCTGTCAGAAGAAAATACCAGACACTGAGGTCCTTTCTTGAGCTAAACTGCCAACTATTCAAATGTTACTACAGAGAGTGCAACTACAATGAGCTGGCCACTTTGTTAGAATGCCAGATGTATGCTTGCCAAAAAGACTATTTTATGGAGAACTCACACAGGGCAAGTGCTCACAAGGGGGTCAGAAGAAGCGATATTGAGACCCTGAAAATCTCACTGAAGAATTTTAGAATTGATTGTACAGCATGGGAGACACTAGCACAGGACCGCCCAGCATGGTGTGCCCTCATCAGTGAGGGTGCTGCGGTCTATGAGCAAGACAAAATTGAAGCAACTCAAAGGAAAAAAATGAGATACATAAGTTTAGAGTAACACTCCAGGTATTCACATGGACTATTTGTGCCCTACCTGTGGTAAAGCATTCCAAGTTCGTATTGGTCTGATCACCCATAGTCTGACACACTATAATTTTTCTCAAATGTAGTGATATTATTTTGGTCTTCAATAATGAAAGACAAGAATCAGTGCCTTGCATGATTTGTACACAGTAGGTGCTTTATCTGAATCACTCTAGGATTGGTTTTATGGATGTACATCCATTAAATAAAAAAGCAAATATGGCATAGAAGTATATGGGTTGAACATTTAGAAAGTGAATCAATAAGTGCCGAATATGTGCTCTGTATTGATACTATGCTCTGCACTGGGGACAAAGAAAGTAACTGAGAGAGCTGGGTTTGAATCCTGCCTTTGCCCTTTAGTAACCAAAGGGGATTTTGTTCAAGTCACAGTCTTTTTGATGCTTAATTTCCTCATTTCCAAAATGGAGTAATTAATGACTTTAGGATTCATTTCAGTGTTTTAGTAAGGAGCATGTCAAGATAATGTACGTGTAACCCTAAATCCCAAGTTCTAGCTTTATATATCCCCAAATCTCATTTCTTTGATGTGTTTTGCTCTAACCCACCCAAGTTTCTTTTGGGAATCTCAAAATATAATTTGCATTTAGGGTTTCACAAATATAATTAAAAGGAATCTGATTCCCTTACAAGCATTCATAATATCAATGAATATCAAATATATCATAGCCTATATTTTATTCTACCAACACAATGCAAAAAAAATCCCAGAGGAATCAGGATAACTCAATTTATTTTTTTAATTTTGAATTTTTTCCCCTAATTTTTCTCCCCTCTCCCCCCCACTGAAGGCAGTCTGTTAGTCTTTACATTGTTTCCATGGTATATATTGATCTAAGTTGAATGTGATGAGAGAGAAATCATATTCTTAAGAAAGAAAAATGAAGTATTGTGTCTGATTGTTGCACTAATGGAATGAGCAAGTCCATCAAGGTTGGTAATCATCCCCATGTTGATTCTAGGGTTCACAATGTTATTCTGGTTCTGCTCATCCCGCTCAACATCAGTTCATACAAATCTTTCTGGGCTTCCCTGAATTCCCATCCCTCTTGGCTTCTAATAGAACAATGGTGTTCCATCACACACACACACACACACACACACACACACACACACATATACATATATATATACATATATGTATACACACACACACACATATCACATTTTGTTAAGACATTCCCCAAATGAAGGACATTTACTTAATTTCCAATTCTTTGCCGCCATGAACAGAGCTGCTATGAACTTTTTACAAGTGATTTTTTTATATATTACTAAAATATTCTTGTTTAAGAGTAAACATAATACTCCCTCCCCCCAAAAAATATAGATCCTCATGAGAAATAAAGGAAAGAGAAAAAAATGTTTTTCAGTCTGTGCTATGATACAATCAGCTTTGTCTCAGGTGGATCACATTCTTTATGATATATCCATCATAAAAGTTACTTCCATATTTTTCCACTGTTGCTGTTGCTGATTGTAATTCCCCTCCATTAATTCCTCCCCACTACCATATATTATGTTTTCTCTCTCCTTTCACTCTGTTCCTTTTCTAAAATGTGCTATTGGGTAACTGAGTGGTGTAGAGGAGTGATCACAGGCCCTGGGGCCAAGAGGTCCTGAGACCACACACCACTCCTGAGACCCAGCAACCACCTGACCCTGTGGTCCCAGACAGGCCACCCAATCCCAGGCTCTTGCAAGAAGTAAAAAAGAAAATGTGTTATATTTGACTATTCTCTCCTGTGATCTACCCTCTCCTCTATCACCCACATCCCTCTCCTTCCCCCTTTCCCCCTTCTCTCCTTTTTACTCCAGAGGTCTATACCCTATTGAATGTATATGCTGTTTCTTCTCTGAGCCATTTCTGATGAGAGTGAAGGTTCCCTCATTACCCTTCACCTTCCCCCCTTCCATATCATTGCAAAAGCTCATTGTGAACACACACACACACACACACACACACACACACACACACACACACATATATATAAATGTTTTATGAAATATCTTAGCTTATTCCACCTTTCCTTTCTCTCTTGCTCCCAGTACATTTCCCTTTCAGTCATTGACTCCATTTTCACAATATATTATATCTTCGAATTCAGCTCTCTCCTGTGCTTCATCTATAAAAGCTCCTTCTACCTGTTATATTAAATGAGAAGTTTCATATGAGTATTATCAGTATCATTTTTCTATGCAGGAATACATGCAGTTCATTATCATTAAGTCCCTTATATTTTACCCTTCTCCTCCACTCTCTATGCTTCACCTGAGTCCTGTAATTTGAAGGTCAAACTTTCTGTTCAGTTTTGGTTGTTTCAACAGGAACATTTGAAATTCCTCTGGTTCATTGAAAGTCCATCTTTTTCCCTGGAAGAGGATGTTCAGTTTTTCTGGGTAGTTGATACTTGGTTGCATTCCAAGCTCTTTTACCTTTCAGAATATTATATTCCAAGCCCTACAAGCTTCCAATGTAGTTGCTGCTAAGTCCTGGGTGATCCTGACTACAGCTCCACGATATTTGAATTGTGTCCTTCTGGCTGCTTGTAATATTTTCTCTTTGACTTGGGAGTTCTATAATATTCCTGGGGGTTGTTTTTTTGGATCTCTTTCTGGGGACAATTAGTGGATTCTCTCAATTTCTATTTTTTGCCCTCTGATTCTAGGATATCAGGGCAATTTTCCTGTAGGATTTCTTTTAAAAATGAGGTCAAGGCTCTTTTCCTGATCATGACTTCCAGGTAGCCCAATAATTTTTAAATTATCTTTCCTGAATCTGTTTCCCAGATCAGTTGTTTTTTCAATGAGATATTTCACATTTTCTTCTAATTTTTCATTCTTTTGGTGTTGAAGTATTATGTCTTCACTTCTCATAAAATCATCAGCTTCCTTCAGTTCCATTCTACATCTGAAGGATTTGTTTTCTCCAGAGAACTTTCTTATCTCCTTTTCCATCTGGCTAATTCTGCTTTTTAACACATTCTTCTCCTCAATAATTTTTTTGAACTGTTTTGTCCATTTGACTTATGCTGGTTTTTAACATGTTATTTTCTTCAGCATTTTTTTGGATCTTGACTAAGCTGCTGACTTCTTTTTCATGTTTTTCCTGAATCTCTCTCATTTCTTTTCCCAATTTTTCTTCTTACTCCCTTACTTGATTTTTCAAAATCTTTTTTGATCTCTGTCATAGCCTGAGCCCAACTTCCATTTTTCTTGGAGTTTTTAGATGCAGGAGCTTGTACTTCCTCATCTTCAGATTGAGTTTTTTGATCCTTCTCGGGATCAGAGAAAAAAGAATTTCTCAGTGGTGTTCCTCTTTTTTTCCCTGTTTCCTCATTTCTCCAGCCTGTGCCTGGTTTTGGGGTACTTCCTGAGTTTTTGAGTATTATTGAGACATCCGCTTTGTGGGGGGCTTGGGACACCCCACTGGGACCTTTATTCCTCCAAGGTCTTTTGCTCTCTTGACTGTGCTCTGATATGTAGATGATCACAGGCACTTCCCTCTGCCCTGGAGCTGGGAGGGGCGGCCCTGCTATCTTAGTATGGAAGGCAAAATGCAACCTGGATCTGAATGTGAGAAAACAACAGTCTTGCCCCAGGGAGAGCAGAGAGATTTCTACAGTCTCTCCTGACCCCCTTACCATCTGTGGCCTGTGCTCTGGAGGTGCAGGCTGGTTTCCCCAGATTCCCATTGCAGGGCTGCTCTGAGGCTAGTGCCCTTCACTCCACACTCATTCTGGTGCAGCAGAGTTCTCTCACCACCTCTTCAAGCTGTTCCCAGTGATCCCCAAGCTGGGCTGGACTGGGCTGTGCTGAGCTGTGGCTGGGGCTTTTTTCCAACCCCCAGTCCTGGAGAAACACACCTTTCCTTGTGGAACTTCTAAGTTACCTTAGACTGGGAAAATGTATTACTCAGTCTTTCTGTGGGTTCTGTCCCTCTAAATTTTGGCTAGAATCATAATCTGACAGCTTTTGGAGTTTATTGAGGAATGAGTTTTGCCTTCACACTGCCATCTTGGCTCTGCGTCCCAGGATAACTCAGTTTACAAAAAGTAAGCTATAGTTCTCCTTCCGTTCTAGGAAGTTTTACTTTCTCCCCAAGAATATGTTATATCCTACAGATTCATATTGCTACTCACTGTACTGAGCTCTGACTCCCATGCCATTGACAAGTATATGGTATAGATACAAGAATCCTGGTTTTGTACTAGCTCAGACCCACTTTCTTGGGTCTGAGTTAAGACAAGTGAGTTAATTTCTCTGTAGTTTAATTTCTTTATCTATAAAGTCATAGAGTTAGCTCAGAGTATCTGCTAAGTTTCTATCCATTCTTATAACAAATGTGGGTAAACCTTTCTATTCTTCCTCATTTCCATTTTTTAGCATTGCTCCTGCCCTAGGCCTATACTCCCTACCAACCTTTCCTTTGACTCCTTTCTAAGTTACCTACTTAATCACAAAATTGAGGGAACAGTGCTTAGAAATCAGGAAAAGTGGATATCTATGGAACAATATCCTTGAGGAATCTATTTAGGACTGGAATAATAAGAAATGAGAAAGAGGAGATAAAATTATGGAAGATAAAGGATTTTATTCATTAGAAATGTGTTATTCCTAGAAGAAAAACTCACGGTTCAGGAAATTTTTTTGTATACCAATATCTTTCCCCTTTTTAAAAAAACAACAACAAACTTTCCTTATTTTCTTTTTGTGGATTTCAATAGGTTCTATGATATCTTTTGATTTCTTATCATTTTCACCTCACAATACAAAGGGTTAGGGTTAGGGTTAGGGTTCTGCTCTCATTTGAACCATTCTTTCAAACAACAACAATAACAGTTAAGCAAAAATGATCAGGACAGTGGATGAGACTGACAACGTTGGAAATTTTTGTTTGTTTGTCCATGGTCCTTGGTCTCTATGCCAGAGGATTGAAGTATGTCTCGTTATAGGTTCTCTGGGGAAAAAATTTCTCTGGTTTCTCAGTTTACTCAAAAGAACCTTCCACTATAGAAAAAAAAACAAGAAAAAAAAAGAAAAAACTAACTGATACACTGACTATACTTGATCGTGTAAACACCTTATCTCTCTGTAGTCCACAATATCTCTAACAAGAAAAGGGATTTCACTTTTCAGATCATATTAACTGTTGGAACCATACTTTCACTTTACTACATTCCCCTCTAGTATCTAGAAAATGCCACACAGCCAATATGACAGTGATTATTTATCTCATTGGAATATATTTTAAATCTATCTATATCTATATCATCTATCTCCATCTCTATTTCTATACTTATATACAGAAATATATACCCATATAGGTATATATTTATGTATTGCATTGAGAAATCAAAAAGGCAAAGTATAGTCTCAAATGTGAGTTTATGGAATGATTTTTTTACCCATAAAAAATTATTCTCCAGCTTGGAGCAATTAAAGTGGTCTCTCTCATCTCCAAATTAATGTAATTAATACTATACCCTGGGTTGTTTATCATGTCTTGATAATATCACATGGGAATGAAAATATTGGCTCTTTTATCCCCTTAAATAGCTCAGATGAAACTCTTGGAGCTTCAGTGTGGCAACAGCTGTTTCTCATGTCCCAGAATATAATTGGTTGTTACTGAGGTTACCTAATTATAAGAAATTGACTTTGGTTTTATGCTAGCCTACTTTTGGTGGAGGGAAGGAGGAAGAATGTGATGTTTTTCTACTAATGAAAAGGCAGAGCCTTCCGGGATGAACTGGTGGCTCTGTGTTTCACTTCTGTAGTTTACTTTACCAACAAACTGTCGGAAAGCACCCTGGCACTCTCCCAAGGGGCAACCTGGGAAAGTCAGGCCATCCTAGTTTTCCTCTTTATTGACCATCAACGAAGACAGTCAGTTTAAATGCAGTGTGACTTTCAATAGGATCACTTTTAAGTAGGCCATTCAGTAATAACACTTTTAAGTGTCCTGGTTTCCACTAGCAAAGTGGAATGGAGAATTGAGGCAATTATCCCAAACGATTCAGGGAGAAAAAAAACCTACTTTTCACCCGAAGCCCTTGGACCTGAGTTGGGAGTAAGCATTTTTGAACCCTATGACAGAACTTTTTATTGGCCTTTATAAGTCCCAGAAACTATTAATTTTATTTAAATCAGTAATGCTTAGTTCACTTTCACCTACAAGGAATTGGGGCTATGACAAAATCTATACACATTGTACTTTCCACATAGCCTTGCTGAAATTTTTCCTTCCTTTTTCTTCCTTCCTTCTCCCTTCCTTCACTTCTTCCCTCCCTCCCTCCCTCCTTCCTTCCTTCTTCCTTCCTTCCTTCTTTCCTTCCTTCCCTCCTTCCTTCATTCATTCCTTCCTTCATTTTAGTATTTTTGATTAAATGACTTTATTTTTAATTTTCTTTTACTGAAAAATTTTTAACATTAATTTTTAAAAGTTTTGAATTCCAAATCCATTCCTAGAACCCTTCTTACTCATTGAGAAAGCAAGCAATATGATACTTAAATGAGACATGTGGTCATGCAAAATAAATATTGTGGAAAAAAGCAAGAAAAACAAAGTGATAAACAATATTCTTCAATCTGCTCTCAGATTTCTTTAGTTCTCTCTCTCTGAAGGTGGATAGTTTCCACGAGTCCCTTTGAAATTGTCTTGGATCATAGTAATGATTAGAGTAGGCAAGTCCTTTGCTGATGGTTATTGTACTACTGTTGAATATTCTATTAACTTTACTTTGCATTAGTTCACATGTTTTCTCATGGTTTATCTGAAAACATCCTGCTCATCATTTTTTTTTTAAGGTTTTTGCAAGGCAAATGGAGTTAAGTGGTTTGCCCAAGACCACACAGCTAGGTAATTATTGAGTATCTGAGGTCGGATTTGAACTCAGGTACTCCTGACTCCAGGGCCAGTACTCTATCCACTGCGCCACCTAGCCATCCCTGCTCATCATTTCTTAAATCACAATAGTATTCTTTCACAATCATATACCACAACTTGTTAAACCATTCCCCAATTGATAGTCTTCTCCTTAATTTCCACAGAAAGGGCTTCTCTCTCTCTCTCTCTCTCTCTCTCTCTCGCTCTCGCTCTCGCTCTTGCTCTTGCTCTCGCTCTCGCTCTCTCTTCATATATACATATATATATATATATGTATGTATATGTATATGTATACATACTTTTAAACTTTTATACATTCCTTTTTCTGTCTCTTTGGAATATAGACCTGATGGTGGCATTACTCAGTCAAAGGCTAAAATAGTTTTATAGCCCTTAGGACATAGCTCCAAGTTTTTCTCAAGAATAACTATATTAGTTCACAGTTAAACTAATAGTGCATTAGTATGCATCTTTTCCCATATCCCTTCTATCAATTGTCTTTTTCCTTTTCTGTAATGTTAGCTAATTTGATTGGCATGAGGTGGTATCTCAGTGTTGTTTTAATATGAATTTCTCTAATCAAAAGTGATTTAGATTATTTCATCTTTTGGTTATTGCTGGCTTTGATTTCTTCTTAAAACTGCCTGTTTATATCCTTTGAACATTTATCAATTGGAGAATGATTCTTATTTTTTATAAATCGAAATTAATTTCCCATATAATTTGAGAAATGAGGTCTTTATCAGAGAAACTTGCTGTAAAAATATTTTCTATTTTCCTGCTAATTTTAGCTGCATTGGTTTTGTTTGTGCAAAAATGTTTTTAAATTCATGTAATCAAAATTTTCCATTTAAACTCTCCTGATCATTTCTCTTTTGTTTGATCATTAGCTCTTACATTTGATAAATATCTTTTTCTGTGCCCCCAATATGCTTTTACCCTTTATGTCTAAATCATATGCTCATATCGACCTTCTCTTGGTATATATCTATAGATTCATGTATATTTACAGATATATGGATGTAGATATGAATACATCCATATATCTGTAAAGTTAGCCTATGCCTAATTTCTGTCAAATTGCTTTCTCTTCAAATCTTTGATCTTTGGATTGATTAAACACTAAAGAACTATTACATTAACTGTTACATAATATGCCCATAATCTATTTTAATGACCTACTACTCTAGTTTTTAGCCAGTATCAGATTATTTTGATGATTATCTTATTTTTTTTTAATGAGGCAATTGGACTTAAGTGACTAGCCCATACGACTAGTTAAGTATCAAGAACCTAAGGTTGGATTTGAACTCAGTTCTTCCTGATTCCATGGAAGTGTTATATCATGAAACCTAGCTGCCCTGATGATTACCATTTTGTAATATGTTTTTTAAATATGGTACTACTAGTCTACCTTCCTTCATTTAAAAAAAATCGATTACTTTGATAATTTCAAATTTTTGTTCTTCTAGATGAATTTTATTACTGATTTTTTCCTAGCTCTAAAAAATAGTTCTTTAGCAGTTTGATTGGTACAGCACTAAATAAATAATAAAATATAGGCAGAATTGTCATTTTTATTATATTGACTCAGTCTACCCATGAGCAATGAATATTTCTCCAATTGTTTATATATGTCTTTAATTGTATGAAAAGTTTTTATTATTGCATTTCTATAGCTCCTGTTTGTCTTGGCAAGTAGACTCTACATAATTTATATTGTCTGCTGTTAATTTTAAATACATTTTCTCTTTCTGTCTCTTCGGGCTGGGTTTTTTGGTAATATATAGAAATGTTGATGCTTTACGAGAGTTTATCTTACATCCTGTAACTTGCTAATATTGTTGTTTCAATTAATTTTTTAAAGTTTATTCTCTAGGATTCTCAATGTATACCATTATATCATCTGTAAAGAATGAGAGCTTTGTTTCCTTATTGTCTGTTCTTATTCCTTCAATCCTTTTCATTGTCATTACTATAGTTAGCATTTCTGGCACAATATTGAATAATAGTGATAATTATGAATACCTTTACTTCACCCCTATTCATATTCTAGTTTTTTTTCCAATTACAGATAACACTTATAAATACTACTCACTATTTTAAGAAAAGCTCTGTTTGTTCCTATGCTTTCTAGTGTATGGTAGTATTATTTTTGTTAAATAGTATTATAGTATTGTCAAATAGGATAGTATAGTATTATAATATTGTCAAAATAGTCAAAATAGTATTATTTTGTCAAAAGCTTCTTCTGTAACCATTCATATAACCGTATGACTTTTGTTATTGACATGGTCAGTTTTGCTTATAGTTTTCCTACTATTGAATCAACTTTTCATTCCTGGCATAAATTCCATCTCTTCAAAGTATATAAACTCTCTTATATATTGCCATATTTTCCTTGCTAGTATTTTATTTAAAATATTTACGTGAATATTCATTAGGGAAATTTATTTTTAGTTTTCTTTCTATTTTTACTTTCCATGGTTTAGGTATTGAAACCCCATTTGTGTTGTAGAAAGAATTTAGAACTCCTTTACCTATTTTAAAATATAGTTTATATAGTATTGGAATTAATTATTTAAATTATTTAAATAATTAAATTAATTATTTAAATTTAAATTATTTAAATGGTGTAATTTGTTTGTAATTCCATATGATCCTGTGAATTTTTTCTTGAGTTCATTTATGGCATGTCCAAAGGAGTTTGATAGAATTCTTTCCTTTCCTATTTTTTCCAAATAGTTTATACAGAATTAATTTTTCTTTAAATGTTTGGTAGAATTCACTTGTGAATCCCTCTGATCTAGGAGATTTTTTTAATAAAGATTACTTTGATGGTTTTATATCTTTTTTTGGACAAGGTTCTTTAAGTATTCTGTTTCCTTTTACATTAAAATCTGGGCAATTTATATTTTTGTAACTATTAATCCATTTCACTTAGATTGTCAGTTTTTTGGCATATAATTGAGCAAAACAGCTCAAAATAATTGGCTTTACTTTCATCTTCATTGGTGGTGTATTTAGCCTTTTCATTTTTGATACCAACAATTTGATTTTTTTCTCTTTTTGTATCAAATTAGACAACGGTGTGATTATTGTTTTGCCCCCAATAAAATTGGTACTGGGTTTTATTATTTCTATGGTTTTTACTTTCAGTTTTACTAATCTCTCTTTTGATTTTCAGAATTTCCAATTTGGTGTTTAATTGGGAATTTTTAATTTGTCATTTTTCTTTTTTTATTGAATTCTCAAAACCTTAATTTTTTTCATTTTTATTGATGTAATGATTTAGAGATATATTCCCTCTACATATTACTTTGACTGCATCTTACAAATTTTGATATTCTGCCTCACTGTTATTGCCTTTAATGAAATTATTTACATGATTAGTTCTTTTATTCTCTTATTCTTTAGAATTAGATTATACAGTTTCCAATAATTTTTAATCTATGCTTTATTGAATGTTAATTGTATTATTGTCCCAAAAGGGTAAATTTAAAATTTCTACTTTTCTGCATCCGTTAATGAAATTTTTATTCCCTAGTAAATGGCCAATTTTGGGGGGGGTATCTTATACACTGAGAAAGAGGTTCATTCTCTTCCATCCCCAATCAATTTTCTCCAGAGGTCTAGCATAATCATTAACTTCTTTCTTATTTACTTTATGGTTAGATTTATCTTGTTCTGAGAGGGGCAAGCTGAGGTCCCCCAGTAGTATAGTTTTACTGTTTATTTCCTCTTGTAAATCATTTAACTTTTTCTTTAAGAATTTGGATGCTATACTATTTGGTGGATATATTTTTTTATATCGCTACTGTTTCATTTTCTATGGTACCTTTTAGCAAAATGTCATTTCCCTAATTATTTCTTTTAATTAGTTCATTTTTGTTTTTTAATTTGTCTGAGATCATTATTACTCTGCCTACCATTTTTTTTCACTTCAACTGACTATTTGTTTAGTCCTTTCTTTTAATCCTGTGTGTCTCTTTTCTATTTCAAGTGTGTTTCTTATAAACAATATATTGTTGGAATCTGGTTTCTAATCCATTCTGCTATCCTCTTCTGTTTTATGAAAGTGTCTTATGTATCTTCAAAGTTATGATTGCTATGAATTTCTATCCATCTTATTTTCTTCTGTTTATCCTGTCCTTTCTCTCTCTTTTTTTACCCTATGCTTCTTCAAAACTCTATTTTGCTTCTAACCATTGTCTCCCTTAATCTACCCTCCACATTTTCTTTTTCCTTTCCCCTCTTACTTCCCTGCTGTGTGTGTATGTATGTGTATATATATGTATATATATATATTTATATATATATGTATGTATGTGTGTATATATTCTTCCCTCTTTAAACCAGTTCAGATGAGAATGATATTCAAGCATTGCCTGCCCTCTCCATGTTCCCTCCACTATAAAAACTTTCCTTGTGTACCTCTTTTAAGATAATTTCCACCATTCTTCCTTTCCTTTCCTATATTTTTGAGATCACCTCAGTATAATCAACTTATATTTTTGCCCTTTATCTATGTAGTCTCTAATTGCCCTAATAATAATAATGATAAAGTTCTTAGAAATTGTATGTATCGTCTTTACTTTATAAGAATGTAAAGAATTTAACCTTAACCCTTATTTTTCTTTCTTGTTTATTATTTTATATTTGTCTTGAATGTTGTATGTGACTTATTTATTTTCTATTCAAATCTATTCTTTTCATCAAAAATTCTTGAAAGTCTTCTATTTTTTTAAATATCATTTTTTTCCCTTGGAGGATTATGCTCAGTTTTCCTAGGAAGGTAATTCTTAGTTGTATACTAGTGCCTTTGTCTTCTAGTCTATCACATTCCAAGCCCTCTACCTCTTTATCCCAATTGATATTAAATCTTCTGTAAAACTGAATGTTGAATGTGGATCCATGATATTTTAATGTATTTTTATGGCTGTTTGTTATATTTTCTACTTGATCTGGGAGCTCTGGAATTTGACTATAATATTCCTGGAAGTTTTTGATTTGGGATCTCTTTCAGTAATTGATCAGTGAGTTCTTTCGTTTTCACTTTGCCCTCCAGTTCTAATGTATTGGGTCAATTTTCCTTAATAATTTATTGAAATATGATGTATAGCCTCTTTTTTAATATGGCTTTCATGTAGTCCAGATAGTCTTAAATTATCTCACTTCATTCTATTAAATTATCTCACTCATGAGGTGAGATAATTTTTTTAGATATTTTACACTTTTGCTAATTTTTCATTCTTTTGACTTTGATTTTTCTTGATATGTCACAGAATCATTAGTTTTTGCCTGTCCAATTGTAATTTTTTAAGGAATTATTTTCTTCAGTGAAACTTTTATACCTCTTTTTTCCACTTGATTAATTTTGCTTTTTAAATCCTTTTCATCAATGAAATTTTGTCTTTTTGACCAATTTGTTAATTATTTTTTTAATAATTGACTTGCATCACTCCCATTACTTTCCCCAGTTTTTCCATCTACCACTCTTATTTGATTTTTTAATTTTTTTTATTTTTTTATCTTGTTGTTTATCTTTTTTCCAGTAAGTTTGTTGTGCACATGTTCAATCTGTATTTTTCTTTAAGCTTTTGCTTTGTAGTATTTTTAAACCATTGTCTCCTGAATTTGTGCCTAAATTTTCCCTGTGGAATAAGATAATATGAAAATGGTATTATGAAAGGATTTGAGGAAGAACTTGGGTCTCAATAGAATCTTTATTCTTGTGCTATCTTTACTCAGATTATGCCCCAAACCATGGCCAAAGCTCACCTCCTCTCCGCCTTAACCTGTTCTGCTTCCTCCTCCAAGCAATGGTCAACATCAGGGCTCCAACTTTGATTTACAAGTCTCTGTTTCCACTAGCTGCTGGAGGAATCAGAAAAGATTACATGTAGGATGTGGCACTTGAGCTGAATTTTGAGAGAAGCTAAAGATTCTAAAAGGTACAGGTAAGGAGGGAGAAAAATCTAATTTTGGCTGAACAACTTTTCAGAGGCATGAAAGTGGGAGATTGAATGTCATGTGGTGGAAACAACAAACAAACAGGCCAATTTGACTAGAGTGTAGAATGCATAAACAAGAGAAATGCAAGATTAACTTGAAAATGTAAACTGAGGTCACATTGTGAGGGATGAAAAAAACAAGAAAAGTGGAGACAAGGAAAGGAAGGAAGGAAGGAAAAGAAAAAAGATAAGAACCTGCACACTATAGGTCAGTGAACTTGACTTTGATTCCTGGGAAAATTATACAACATATAATTAAAGAGATGGTTGACAAGCATTTAGAAAGGGAAGCAGTAGAAACAAAGAGTTAGTATGGCTTCATTAAGTATAGGTCATGCCAGACTAATATAGTCAATGCCCCCATTCCTATGTCCTTTTTATTATGTATACTTTGTGTTTATTTTTACACATACATTTTGTTTTTATTGATAGAATCTGATCCTAATCCTTGAAGTTAGGGAATATTTTGTTTTTGTATTCCCAATGTCTAGAACAGAGAAGCCTTTAATTGAGTTGGCACTGCTGTTATAGATTAATTAATAGAGTATGAGCAAAAGAATTGCCCTGGGTAAAGTCAGCATTGTCTAAATTGCAATTTGAGAGATTAAGCATCTAGCCATCCTGGATCAAACTGGAGTTCATAGGATTACAGATTTAGAACTCTTAAGGACTTGGGAGATCATCTACTTCAACCTGCTCATTTTACAGAAGAGACTAGGGGGATGAACTTACTTTACTAGCTGTATGACTATGGGGAAATCAATCAAATCTATTTGCCTCAGTTTCCTCATTTGTAAAATAATAATAATAATAATAATAATAATACTATCTACCTTCCAGAGTTATTGTGACAATCAAATGAGATAATAATTCTAAAGTGCTATGCATATGTTAGTTATTATTATTAAAGCCACATATTTATCAAGGGGCAGGCTCAAAATTTGAACTGAAGTCTTCTGACTCCAGATTCATTGCTATTTGCATTACATCTTTCTACCTTGTTTGTGAAGTGAATAAATCCAAGGAGCTAGAGAGGAAATATAAAAGAAGTCCTTTCCCTTCATTCTTCTCTCTCTCTACTTCTTCCCTTTCTTCCATTTCTCTTCCCATATTTACTCCATATTTCTCTCCTTTTCTCTCCCCTTCACTTTAATAATAGTACTAACCCTCAACAAAGCAAGCTTGCTTTTATTGTATTGTGTTCTTCTTATTTTTGTGTATGGAATTTTTGTGTTTAAACCTTCCCAAGTCTGTACTGACAGTCCCTTCCCTATTCCAACAAAAACTTTTTTAGCATCAACAATATTTTCTTTATTTTGTTCTTGGTCAGAAAAGAAATGATGTTCTAATTCTAACTGAAGCTAATCTTTCTATCTAACCCCTTGATTCCATTCTCTCCTACTTCAGGATCTTGTTCCATCAGTCATTCCTTCTCCTGGGTGCATCTTTAACTTTCTTTCCACTTTCTTTCTGTAAAATACACAGATTTTCATAACCCTAAAAAGAAATTTTCCCCCTTACCCTATTAACCCATTCAATTACTATCTTGTCTAATCCAAAGCTTCCTTTCCCTAATTTCCTACTCTTTCTTCAACACCTAGAATCAGGTTTCTGTGACCATTACTCTACTGAGTAAAAAGGAATCTCCTAATCACCAAAAAAAAGTGACTTTTTTTCCAATTCATCATTTTTTACCTAAATGAAGCTTTTTTTTAAAATACTCCTGACCTTAACCTTCCACTTAATGCTCTCTTCTCTCTCAGTTTGAGTTACTTTTCTCTGTTGTTTACACATATTTTTTTCCCATCATTCTTTTGCCTCCAACCTCTACCTTTTCTTAGGATCCATTAATGTGATTATTCAACAACCTATCCTTGGTTTTCTCCAAGGTTTATCCTCTGTCCTTTCCTTTGGTAAAACTAAGACCAAAACCAAAGTTTCCTGAATCTAGTGGTCCCTATACTATTCTAGCTTTATACACTCCCCACTCTCCCTTTATACATTTCCTTCTCAGTCCCTTGAAATCTAGCTTCTGATCTCATTTCTCAACTGAAGTTATTTTCTCCAAAGTTACCAGTGATCTCTTAATTTCTCAATTTGATTTTTTTCATTCCTTACCCTTCGTGACCTCACATTAACATTTGACATCATTGGCCACCTACTTTTCCCTGAATACTCTCTCTTTTCTATTTGTAACACATCTCTTTCTTTACCTACATGTCCTTCTCTTTAGTTCTTTTTTCTTTTTTGGGGTGGGGTGGGGGTTGTAAGGCAACAGAGTTAATTGACTTGTCCAAGATCACACAGTTATTAAGTTCAACTATCTGAGACAAGTCCTCTTAACTCTTAATCCTGTGTAGTTTATTTTATATATATTTAAAAAATGTCATTCTGAGTAAGGATCTAATGGTCTCATCAGATTTCCAAAGGGGTCCATAATATAAAAAGGTCAAGGACTTGTGTGCTCTAATTATGATTGTATCTCAGTGTCTCTCCTAGACCATCTTCTCTCTCTACATTCTTGTTATTTTCTGGTACTCTCAAAAACTCTATTGAGTTCAACCATCATCTCTAAGTACATTGTATAGACAAATTATATATCCAGTTCTAGTTTTTCTTCTGAGCTCCAGTCGCCAAATGCCTGTTTGTCATCTGCTGCGTGTTATGGAGCAGCTAGATAGCTACTGGATAGAATGCCAGATTCATCTTCCTGAGTTCAAATCTGGCCTCAGACACTTACAAGCTAGACAAATCACTTAATCCTTTTTGCCTCAGTTTCTCATCTGTAAAATGAGATGAAGAAGAAAATTGCAATCACTCTGGTGTCTTTGAAAAGAAAATCCCAAATGAGGACATGGAAAGTTGGTCAGGATTGAACAACAACTGTGTGACTTGTAGTTATCTCAAACTCAACATTCCAAAGTGTAAGTTACTATCTTTACTCCTAAAATCACCATCTCCTCTAAACTTCTCTATCTTTTCTATCTTTGTTAAGTTTTCCCATTTCACAAGTTTGGTGTCATCACTCTTCCCTCTTTCTCAGCTGCCATATCCTTAATCATTTGCCAAGTATTGTTAATTCTGTCTTTATGATACATCATGCATGTGATTCCTCTCTGATGACAAGACCAACATGACCTAGGGGTCAGTTTCTTAATATCACTTTCTTAAATCATTACAATAATCTTTCAGTTGAAATCCTGGAAATTATATAGTGAGAATTCCTTTTAGGTATAGGTTGGAATAGATGACCATGTTGTCCTCTTCATCTTACATAGTCTTCTATTTTTCTAATTCTAGTCTTTCCACTATTCTATTCCAATCCTCCACAAAATATACTTCATGAAGCACAAGTCTCACTCAGCTCAAAGTGCTGAAGTGAGTCTATATTACCTTGATGACATAAGTCCTTAACCTTTTTGTATTATGGATCCCTTTGGCAATCTGGTGAGACCAATAGATCCCTATTCAGAATCACATTTTTTAAATATATAAAATAAACTACTCAGTATTACAAAGGAAGACAATCATATTAAAATACAATTATCCAATTTTTTAAGTTCATAAATCCTAAGTTAAGAAATTCTGCTCTGAGTCAAAATAGCAGCTCTTAAGCTTTGTATTTCCAAACGCTTCACAATCTGGCTCTGGAAAAACTTTTCCAAAGTTTTTTTTTCATGTTCCTCCCTTTCATCCACTATAAATTCTAGCCAAATTCAGTTACTTAAGCTTTCTTAAACTTTCCAACTTCCAATATCTATGCAGACTATCTCTCATGCCAAGAATGTACATGACTTACCTTATCATCTTAGAATTCCTTGCTCCCTTTAAGATCTAGCAACCTCCTGTCAGATATCTTTCCTGATCCATCTAATACTTAGAGCTCACTTCCCCATATAAATATATGTATGATTTTTCACTTTTCCTATAGAATATAAGCTCTTTGAAGTCAGGGACTGTTATTCATTTTGTCTTTTCTTACCAGGACTTTGAATATAGCAAGTTTAATAGCTACTTATTAGATCAATTTGATTGATGAGAATTGATATTAGTTACCCCCTCCCAAGTAAAATTACATCTTATACCTTCTACCCATCCAATGGTCAGGATTCCATTTTCCAGTAGCTCATGATTATGTACAGTATTTGATGCTGTTTTCCTCCCTTTTACCATCCCGGGTCAATGAGAATTTTTTGTAGTTGTTTTGGAGCCACAGTTGTTAATAGAAAGTGTGCCAAACCAAAGAAATACAGATATGAAGCCATGCCTGGAAATCTAGTATCCTTTCTCCTCCCAGTGACTTATGAACCTCATGACTAGCAAGTATAGGTTGAGAATAAAGGGTAGCAACAAGGAAAAAACATATTGAGGCTCCTCAGGGAGAAGTTTGGGCTTGCAATAAAGACCTACATGGAAGGAAGTCTATGAAAAAAGCTTGCAGATTGGAACAGAGGTTGCATAGTGAGGAAAATTCCAGGCATTCCATCTAGGGTTCGCTTCCCTTCAGTAATTCCTAGACTACAGCATCCAACAGAAGTGCTTAAACCCCTCAAAAAAAAAGGCAGTCATCCTCATCTTAATTACATTTGGAGAGTGGAATTTGAGTAGGGAACTGACTAGGAGGGACCAAATCACCTCTCTTCTGATATGCTAAGAAGGCTTAGGGAAGAGACTAGGAAATTTCAGGAGCTGGCCTTTGAAGAATGGAACAGAGATGGTTTGGCAGCCTAACTTTGTAGGTGTATGGCACAACATGAACATGGCTCAAAAGGAGGTAGAGATTGACTCTAGATAAACCAAATGAGTTAATGTATGAAAAAACAATGTGATTAATCACTGGAATTACATTTAGAAAAGCAAAACAGTTCTTGCTTTTAAGGAGCTCATATTCTAATAGGGGAAGACTAGCTGTAGACAGAAACATAGAATTGAGACATAAGAAACAAGAGAAAGCAGATAAAATCCTTGAATTTGATATGTTTTTTAATTCTCTATATATTTCCATATAGATATATTATGATATATTATATATATTATATATATAGATAGATATAGATATATAGATATATTATGAATGTGACTTCCTTGAGGGCAGGCTGGTATGTTTTCCTTTTTTGCCTTTTTTATTCTTAGTGCCTTACACATAGGCAATATATTGACTATTCATTGATTTATGAAGCCTATTCATTGATTAATGATATGAAGTCTCCATAAGACCTGAAGGGAAGAAAAGAGGTCCACTTAGAAGAGCATTAGCCTAGGAGGCAGAAAGTTTGGTTCTAGCCCCTTCCTCTACTATTTGGATATATCATCCTGAGTAAGTCATGTTTCCCATGTGAGTTTGCTTCTTCCTACCTAATGTACTGGGTGGATGTAAGACTCAGATGAGGTTATAAGTGTAAAGAACTACATGAACATTTGCTAATCAGTGGAGAGGGCCAAAACAATCATTATCACTTGATCAGATGCTACCGATGATCAAGCTCATGTTCCAAGCCTTCAGAAGACAAAACCGTGCTTGTTCATTTGGCTGTGTAGCAACTTGAAACCAAATCTTTTTATTTCTATAATAGATCTTGTTCCTTCCCTCCCATAATGCCTTTTCCTCCTAAAAAAAATCTTTCTTTTAAACTGTAAAATTCCTACCTAAAAGGTGGCATGGTGGATATGCTCAGTCAGGGAGACCTGAGTTCAAATGCGACCTCAGACACTGAGTGACCCTAGACAAGTCACTCAACCTCTATCTACCTCAGTTTCCTCAATTTTAAAATGATAATGATAATGTTTGTCCTTCATTCTTGAAAGACTATGACATTAGGGAAGTGATGCCATGACAAGCACATGAACTTGATTTGAGTGAGGGGATGCTGTGCTAAGTCACCAGCCTCACTTCACCTTCAGAGTCATCTGGGCCCAGTCTTCAGATATGAATCAGGATGATTAGAGATGACCCTGGATTTGAGGCAATCAGGGTTAAGTCACTTGCCCAGGGTCACATTTAGTATCAAGTGTCTGAGGTCAAATTCGAACTCCTGTCCTTCTGACTCCAAGGCCAGTGCTCATCTACTGTGTCACCTTGAATTGTAAAATGGGGATTATCATAGCACATACCTCCCAGGATTGCTATCAGGATCAAATGAAGTAAAAAATACTTAGAACAATGACCCCCTCCTTGAGATCAAGAACTATCTTTTGCTTTTCGTTGTGTCTCAGTAAGGAGCCTGGTATATATGATAGAAATTTACTAGTTGAATGATCCTTTAAGACTCAAGTTAAACTTCCCCCTTTTGTGCAACTTCCTGAGCTGAAGCTTCCCTAGTTCACTGGCTTCAGGTGGTAGTGCTCCTTAGCATCTGCTGCCTTATGGCTTCAGTTCCTTTTACTCATATATATGCTTTTTTGCTTTCCACCTGAAAAAGAAGTTTCATGAGGGCAGGACCTAAATATACCCTCTCCTCATGGCATGATGCCCTATACATAATAGGAGCTGAATAAATATTTGATGGTTGTTAGGTTGATACGGAAGTGAAATGGGTAATTTTGAACTCCCAGAAAAACACCCTCAATAGGCTTGAAATTCATCACTCAGTCATACTGATGGGTCATACAGTCTCTACTAGGAGAAAGGGAGTGGAGAAAGAAAAGAAAAAGGCTAGAAGGACAAGTTTTGACAGTCTTCCTGGAGCCCAATTTATTAGGCTGATTGATAATCCATCATAAGTAATTAGTCAGGGCCTATTGCAAAACCCTGAGACATGTTGGAAATGGAAGAAATAGCATTGCATCTAAGAGGCAGATAGTGAGGATAAAAAGAACATGCACTTGAACTGACAGTCAGGAAACCCTAGTTTAAGCCCATGCTTTATTGTTTGGCAGCTTTGGAGACCTTGGAAAAAGTCACTTCTCATCTCTGACCTTTAAAATGATGGGGGAGTGAGGGCAGAGATGGACTAAATAATCTCTGAGATCCTTTCATTTCTAACAATGCTGTATTTGCAATGATGGATACTAACAGTCTATTGTATATAGAATTTATATGACTTTTTTTAAACCCAGTTTTAGGGAACTAAACCCTGAAACTTCTTTTTTTTTTTCAAGGGAGAAAAAATACTTTTTAACAGCAGTTCCCAGCTGGGGGACAGGGGAGGAATGAACACCTAATTTTATCACTAGCTTGGGCAAATACTCCTATATCACTGAGCCTTGGTTTCTTCATCTGTACTGGGATCAGATGGAATTAAATAATTCCTAAGTTCTTTTCTGGCTCTAAAATTCTGTGATACTGATTTTGGTTTTTTTCTTCTTTAAAAAATAATTTTGAGGTTTGAACTGGTAGTGCAATGTATATAATGCTAGGCTAGAATAAGGAAGACCTTAGTTCAAATATGGCCTTAGACATTTACTAGCTATTAGACCTTGAGCAAGACATTTGTTCTATTTTTCCTTGGTTTCCTCATTTGTAAAAATGGGAATAATAATAGTGCCTTCCCTAAGTGGTTGTGGTGGGGATCAAATGAGATTATATTTATAAAAAGTGCTCATCATAGTGGCTGGTACATAGTAAGTACCATATATTTGCTTATTGCCTTCCTTTCCCTTCCCTCTTCCCTTCTAGGGAGCAGTCATATAGAATGTGTAAACAAACCATGAGTAGGCAAAGCTCCTCATTCATTCTAAAATATTGGTGGTCTGAGCTCAATAATATAAAGTGTGCCCTGTACTGAAAACATATTTATATCTCTATCTCTCCTGGGTTCTTAGAGTGCATGTCTGCCTCATATTAAGTGAACCACTCTTTTTTTTTTTGCAAGGCAAATGGGGTTAAGTGGCTTGCCCAAGACCACACAGCTAGGTAATTATTAAGTGTCGCTAGGTAATTATTAAGTGTCTGAGCCCGGATTTGAACCCAGGTACTCCTGACTCCAGGGCCGGTGCTTTATCCACTGCACCACCTAGCCGCCCCTGTGAACCACTCTTTTAAGAAAATTAATAAAGTAAGGCAACAATTCATTTTAGAGGGTAGCTCCATTCCATGCAAACTAAGATCAATGATTCTATATGTACCTTTGATTCAATCTTTTTCCATCCTCTCCAGCAGATTGCTTCCATTATTATCCTGCCTTCTAATCCCCAGTCTCTCCCTACCTACTGCTTCTTTTCCTGCTGCCAACTACCATGCCCACATCTCCCCCATTCCTAGCAAAACCCCTCCCTTGTCCACTGTCTTTAGTTATCATTCTGTATCTCTTCTCTCCTCAACTAAATGTTTTGAAAATGTTTTCTAAACAAAGTGCCTACACTTCGTTTCCTCATACTGGTCTACACCCTTTGTAATCTGATTTCTGGCCTCCTCATTCTACTGAAATACCTCTCTCTCCAAAGGGAACAATGAGCTTTTAACGGACAGATCTAATGCTCTTTTCTCAATCCTCATCCTCTTGGCTTCTACAGCATTGGCCTCTATTAACCACTGATTCTTCCTGAACAATCCCTTCTCTCTTCTTCTGTGACATTATTTTCTGCTGGTACTCTTCTTACCCAGGTGACCATTCTTCAGTTTTCTTTGCAAGCTTTTCATCCATGTTATGCTCATTAACTGTGTGTGTGTCCCCACACCCCAACCCACCCCCACTCCCACGGCTCTCTCCTGGGCCCTTTTCTCTTTTGTTTCTTGCCCTATTTCACTTGATGATCTCATTAGTTCTCATGGGTATAATTATTATCTCTAAGCAGATGATTTCCAGATCTATATATTCAACTGTAGTCTTTTTCCTGAGTTAACAATAACTAACACATTATTAGCTCTTGATACGTGCCAGGCATATCTCATTCTTGCTACAACCCTGGAAGCTGCCTAGGTTAACTTGCATTTCTAACTGCATTAGACATCTTAAACTGGATATGCCTTTGGAGTCTCAAAGCCAATGTATCCAAAACAGAACTTATTATCTTCTTCCTCAGTCTGAGCTCCCCAAACTTCCTCTTCTCAACTGCCAGAGTTAGAACCTCAGGGTCATCCTCAGCTACCCATTCACATTTACCCCAAATTTAGTTCATCACAAGACCTTTTGTGTCTGTTTATGCATATCTTCGTATCTCCAATATGTTCCTTTCTCTGTATTCTCTCAGTTACTACCCAAGTTCAGACCTTCAACATTAGAATAGTCTTCTGATCTGTCTCCTTGACTCTAGTTTCTCCCCATTTCATTCTCATTCTCAACTCAGCTGACATAGTTATTTTACCCCACTATTCAACAAACTCCAGCTATTTGTTACTGAAAGGATCAAATATAAAGTAATTTCTTTAGAATTTAAGGCTCTTCACAAACTATGACTTCCTCATTTTTCCAGTCTTTTTTTATACTTTCCTCCCTTTCACATATTTTACAACAGCAGCCTGTTTGCAGTTCTTCACATATGGCATCCTCTCTTCTATCTCTATGCCTCTCTCCCATGCCTGGAATGCTCTCCTTTACTTTCCATCTCTTAGAATCCCTAACTTTCTTTAGGATTCAGATCAAAGCCCACTTTCTGCACCGTACTGGACCTCCACTCCATAGCTCCGCTAGGCTTTCCCTATAGGGTTGCCTTCTAAGCCCTCTGTATGTATCTTGCATGTATCACTTTATTAAATAGTGTTCACCCCATTAGAATGGGAACTCGAGTTGTCTCCCCTATCACTCAACCAATAAGCTTAATAGACAACATTAAAAAGACATTGTTATAAGGATCGAATGAGATAATATTCATAAGAACACTATGAAATGTAGCGTGTTATAGAAATGCTAGTTATTATTATCATTATCAAGGAATACTTGTCGATTGGCTAACAGATTTTATAGAATTGAAATCCTTAGCTAGGGTCACTATGTGGTTTAGTGCAGATAGAGCACCAGACTTGGAATTAGGCAGATTCATCTTCCTGACTTCAAATCCAACCTCAAACACCTAATAGCTGTGTGATCCTGGGCAAGTCACTTATTTTCTGTTTATCTCATTTTCTCATCTGTATAATTACCTGAAAAGGAAATGGCAAACTATTCTAGCATCTCTGCCAAGAAAACCTCAAATGAGGTCATGAAAAATTGTTCAGAATGGAACATAAAATTACAGTAACTGCATTTTTTTTAAGAATTAAAAGAGATTTTGGAGATCATCTGATCTAATTCTCTCAATAAGATTAGAGCCAAAGCGGCTAAATTATTTGCTCAAAGACCCACAGAGATTGAACTTGAACCTAGGTTTCCTAACTCCAGGTCTAGATTTCTTTCTTCTACTTGATGATTGTCACTTGTTGGGCAACAATACCTATTTAGTAACATTTTTGGTGTAGTCTTGCTATTGTGTATCATAAATACCCAAAACATATAAAAGGAAAAGTTCTAAGAATTTGAGCATTGGATTGGAAGATTCCCAATCAAAGGGAAAATTCTTATGAACTGGTGAAGAAAAAGGTTAGTTAATCAAGAAAAACAGGGGAGTTGCAAGGATTGTAAAATATTAACATGCTATAAACTATCTTGGAAAATAATGCCCAATATGTCAAAGTACTAGCCACAAGTTCAAGTCTTATTTATTAAAAGTTACAATCAATTTAATGTGGATTTATGCCCCAGCAGTGACTTCACAGGGCAATATTTAAACCTAGAAGGGATCTGAAACCACCTCATTCAATACTCTCATTTTACAAATGAGAAAATTGAAGCTTAGGGAAAATAACTAGCCTAAGGTAAATCAGATAGTAAAACAAATGGGTGGGATTTGAACCCAAATCTTCTCTCTCTGAAGTCAATGGTTTTTTTTCCCCCCACTACACACTACCTTCCTATATGCATGAAATAAACAAGAGGCCAAAGGAAAATCAAAGAAATAATTTAAGAAATAAAAATCAGAATGACTGGGGGGAAATTAAATGAGTTAAGTCAGTTAAGGCTAAATTACAATGTCAGTTAAGAATTAGTGGAAAGGGTCAGCTTGTTGGCAAGGTGGATAGAGCATCGGCCCTGGAGTCAGGAAGACCTGAGTTCAAATGTGACCTCAGACATTCAGGCACCTAGCTGTGTGGCTTTGGGCAAGCCACTCAACCCCATTGCCTTGCAAAAACAAAAAACAAAAGTTAATGGAAAGTAACAATATCTCATTCATTATATTGCTATAAGGAACACAAAACACTTTCTTCAAAACAACCTCATAAGGTAGTTAGTACCAGTATTATTATTCCCATTTTGGGGAATAGGTATCTTGGTCTTCGATAACAAAGGACAGGAACCGAGCATTCCCATTTTACAGATGAGGACATTGAGACTTTAAAAGTTTAAGAATCTTGATTATGGTCACAGCTAGCAAAAGTCAAAGCAAAGATTTGAACTGCTAAGTCATGATACCTTGCATAGTGCTTTAGGGGAGACTTCAGTGAGACATTTCTCTAAAAATGCTATAAAAGCATAAGATAGTTTGATTAGGGTTTGAACCTAAATTCATTTCCAACCTGCCTGCTTCCGCTACTCTGTTACAATGAGGCAAAATAGTGTAGTGGAGAGGAGGTTGGCCATGACATTTTGGGTTGAATGACTCTGGGCAAGTAATTTAACTTCCTAGTGCCCTGAACACTTTTCTAAGGACATAGTAGTTCTTAGATCAGTTGCTTCTTTGAATTGATAGAGAGAATTAATTCACTGAGAGTTTCCTACATCAAAAAAATATCTAAGATTTGGACAAAAAAATTATGAGAGTGGATTCCTGTTTTCTATAAAATCAAAACAAAATTTCTGAAATATTAATTGCCATGAATATTAGCATTCATGACCGAGATTGGGATACACAGGGTCTCAGAAGAACCTTTTATGTGCTCAACATTGATTAACAATCATTAGAAATGGATGAGAAGCTTCCTCCTTCATAGTTCTGTGCAGAGATAGGGTTAGGGAGAGTCCATGCATTGAGTGTGTGTGTGTGTGTGTGTGTGTGTGTGTGTGTGTGTGTGTGTGCATTCAAGGTTTTTTGGATATATGGGCTAATTTTTATGGGTTTTCCTCTCTTCTTTTTTCTTCCTTTTGAAACTATTTTATATGCTATGAACTCTCTGGGAAGAGAAAAGAATGAGTTTAGGGGTAGTATTTAGGTGATAAAAACACTAAAGAGATCAATAAAATATTTTCAAAGGCATTTATTAGAAAATTATGTCCTATTTTCATCTACATAGTTCAAGAAAGAAATGATGTGTCCAGATAAAAACAAATGTAACAAGAAATAAAAAACTGAACTTCTGGGAAAAAGTTAAATGAGTTAGGATTGTTTAGCTTTGAGAAAAGGATGCCAAGGGAACAGCTTCATATTTTTGCTGGAGAAAATCCATGAACCCTAGATGTTAGAGTTATCACCAGTATGCTAGCCATTTGAGGAATTCTTTGGCCACGGTAACTGCTTAAGAGAAAGAAAAATATAAAATGGTTCTTAATTCTGAGTCCAGAATTCAATAAAAGGAAAAGAACATACCTTCTCTTTCTTTTAAAAATGTTGTTTATATTTACAAGCATTTATTAATTTATAATATATAATATAGTCTTCCTTTTATTGCCCCCTTGAACAATTTTAAAAAATGAAAACTAAGACTCTCACAACAAACATACATTGTTCAGCAAAATAAATTCTTCATTGACTTTGTTGGATAATATGTTTCTCATTACTAAGTCTTTGACAAGAACTGGGTGTCATGTTTTTTCTTCATTCCATTGGATTCATGATTTATTATTTCATTGATAAGTGCTCTTGATAGACCCTTTTTCTTAAGTAATGTCTACTCTGTAACAAAAAAAGAGGGAAGAAGGTGTTATGAATCATAGTTTTTTTTTAAATCTTTATAAACATTAATGTAACTGCTAATACTCAATGAGGTACTTGCTCATTGACCAATGCATCAAAAATGCTACTGGAAAAACTAAATTATATCAATATTAACTTTTGTACTCTAATTAAATTAGAAGTGAAAAGGAAGTTTTGGAAGCTAAATGGAAGGATTGATCATAGATTTTTCTTGGAAAGGTATGAGTTAATCTTATTATGGTTTTGAAGATATCCCATTGCTTGGGATAGTTGATCTGACAGTTTTCTTGAGGGACATTCTCAAAAAGAACATCATGAAGATAAATGGAATTTAAATGTCAATGTCTGCTGTCAAAGTGGAGGAATTTGACAAAAAAAATTTGATAAGATCCTACAATTGTGATTGCTTTCATATTCAGTGACTTTGATACAAAGGAGGCATAGAGAAGGATAGCAAAAATAAAACTCCAGTGAAACACATGGTGGGAAATAGATTTCTCAAATATCTAAATGGATTTGCTATCTGATCATTTTGAATATTATCTCCTATGATGGAAATTTCATCTCATCCATGTCTTCCATTCCTGTAAGACTCTTTTTCATATCCTTCCAAAAATTCATCACAGAGGGTTCATCTAATATAATTTTGTTTTCTCTTGATACTGCTAGTATTCCAGTTCAGCACATAAACCTTTCATTTATCTTTGGTGACTAAACCATTTTCTTTTTTCTATCATACATTTTCCCATTATCTCCTATTCTTCCCCGGGGGGTTCTCATTTGTTTTATATTATGGCTAGCTTACATTCACAATATGCTTTACCATTGTCATCTGGTGGTTCTATAGTCTGACCTTTTTAAGCTCACAAAGCTGTAGCTTTCTCCAGTTTTTAAATTCTTGAGAGGTTGTTGTACTTTATGTCTAACAGTCAGATAATAATACTAACAAAATGCTGGTTTATTCTTTGGGAACTCTCATCTTTCATATCCCAGGTTCCATTCGCACACTGATGAGCAAGGTCCCCCTAGAACAGGTATGTCCAAACCACAGTACATGGGGGTGCAAGCAACCCTCAAAGTCCATTCAGGTGGTATTATTACATTTTATTATTATACTTCTTGGTAATATGAGTTACATTGTTGTCATAAATAGGTATTAAATTCTAAATGTGGTCCTTGATAAGGTTTTTTTGAGCAAAGTGGCCAGAAAAACTAAAGGGTTGGATACCCATGCTTAAAGCAAAGTTGAATCTCCATCCTCTCAGGTTTCTAGGGGTATCCCTGAAATGTTAGGGCATTTTCTCTAAAGTTCAATATTCAAATTCCTGTTTCAAGTTGTCTAACTGTATCTATTTCATCTTGTATTTATGAAATCAATTTTTATCTCAAATTTATTCCATTTATTCTATTAAGTGTTCAGCAATTATTAGCATTCTAGTATCACTTAACCAATTACAACTTTTAATTTTTACACAGAGCTATTTATTGAAATGGTATAGTAAGGGGGCAGCTAGGTCACATGGTAGATAGAACACCAGCTCCGGAGTCAGGAGGACCTGAGTTCAAATTTAGCCTCAGACACTTAATAATTGCCTAGCTGTGTAACCTTGGGCAAGTCACTTAAACCCATTGCCTTAAACAAACAAACAAACAAATAAATAAATAAATAAAATTTAAAAAGAAATGATATAGCAAAATTCCACTTAGGCAGCTAAATGACTCAATGGCTAGATGACTGGGTGTGGAGTTAAGAAGACCTGAGTTCAAATCCAGTCTTAGATAATATTAACTGGGTGACTCTGAGTAAGCCACTTAAACTTTGTTGGCCTCAGTTCCTCAGTAGAGATTATAATATCACTTACGTCCCAATATCAAGGGAGATTTTTTCATAAAGTGCTAAGCATTGTGCATGGAAAATAGTAGGCCCTTTATAAATGCTTTTTTCTTTCTTTTCCATGTCTTAACATTTGGTGTAACACTCTCCCCATTATGACATGGTCTTAGCAGGGAATGGACAGAATTGGCTCATATTTATAGTAGCTACTACAAACATTTACTCCACCTGTTCATTTCTGAATTTGGGATATCTGATGACCAAAATCACACCCTTGCTCATAGGATTGATACTTTGCCTATGGGATTTGATTCACAGTTGGGTTGGGTCCCAGGTCTTTGTTAGTAATCTGAGCTTGAATACTCTGTCTGAAAATTCTGTCCCCAAATCTTGCTCTCAGACCTTTGGTGGTTCTATATTCTGACCTTTTGAAGTTCATAAAGTTGTAGCTTTCTCCAATAATGTTTCATCTGAAAGTAAGAAAGAACAAATGCAAGGAGATAAAGAACAGAGTCTACATGTCAGCCCTGGAGTGAGGAGAGCCTGTGATCACTCCCCATCCTCCAGAGGCTTTGTAGCATATCTCTTTAACTAAAACACAGCCAAGGAGAAAAGAGAAAGACTCATTTTGGCCAATTAGTATGTCTAGAATGCACCACAGTTTTGCTTCAGAAGCCAGTTAAAAGTTTGGTTCTTCACCTTGTGGTTAGCAACCTGAAAATCATATATGATCAAGCTCTGAATCTGAGAGCAAGACTTTTCTGTAGCATGCCATCCTGTATTGCCAGAAGCAGGCTTTCTTGCCTCTTTCCACAGGGAGCCAGTATTAGTGAAGGATGCTGCATATAATGATAAGGGCTGGGCTTGGTTATCCTGACAATTTCTTTTTTTTTTTAAGGCTTTTGCAAGGCAAAGGGGTTAAGCGGTTTGCCCGAGGCTACACGGCTAGGTAATTATTAAATGTCTGAGGTTGGATTTTAACTCAGGTACTCCTGACTCCAGGGCCCGTGCTCTGTCCACTGCGCCACCTAGCCACCCCTATCCTGACAATTTCAAAACAGACCTTTTTAATCCCTTATCTGCAAAATAAGGGAGTTGGGTTAGTTGGCCTCCAGAGTCCAGTTTAGTTCAAAATCTGTGATCCTAGAATCCAACATACTGAAAGCACTGAAATTAGGTGCTTTTGTTTCCCTGATTGGGCACCATCTTGCCCCATGATCAATGCAGATACAAGCCAAAGTTGTGACTCATGTGGGATACATCCTACAGAGATGTACTTCTTTTTCTTGTCAAATGAAAGCTGAAGGGGCGGCTAGGTGGCACAGTGGACAGAGCACGGGCCTTGGAGTCAGGAGTACCTGGGTTCAAATCCAGCCTCAGACACTTAATAATTACCTAGCCGTGTGGCCTCGGGCAAGCCGCTTAACCCCAGTGCCTTGCAAAAACTAAAAAACAAAAACAAAACAAAAAACATGAAAGCTGAAGGTGCACACTCCATAGAATGTAAAGCTCCTTAAAATCAAGGATTCTTTCATTTTGTTTTTCATTTCTCCTATACCTAGAAAAACATTTAACACATAACTTGCTTAAATGCTTGATCAGAAAATAAGTAAAAAGATGGACCTTTGTTTCTGGAAGAAGTTTGAGTCATTAAAGGAGCTTTGGAGGTAATCTTGTCTTCTTTCCCATCTTGTTTAATTCTGGTACTAATTCACTGTCCAATTGTGTTGTCTGTTCCAGATGTACATACAATCTCTGGAGTGTTCATTTAATGGATTGTTTTTTTCTAACTGAGTGCTGGAAAATATCAGTCATGGGAAAAAAAAGAGCCCAAAGGCTACACATAAAACTTTTGCTTATATATTTTTTAAGAAGAAAGTTTAGCAGTGCTAGACTTGTCAAGCACTAAATCACATTTTAAAACATAAAATTCCATCTGAACAGATAAGGAAATGATTGCTTTATTAATAAAGCAATTATTTCTGAATCTCCTATATATGATGAGAATATCAATTTGATAGAGCAAAAGTCAAAATCAACAAATGAAATAACAAAGTTAGAGAGGATGATAGTTAAACCTGAAATGCTTCAACAAGATGTTGATTCTGGAAAAAAAAGGAAATGGATAAAGGAATAGACATATATAACCGAGGGGAAAAATTATTGAACGTAGTCATCAGAATTTGTCTTAGACAAACTCTTCAGTTGAATAATAAGTTAAGCTCAGAATTCAGAAGCAGAAAGAGGGAAGATAAGATTGCAGAAAGAGGGAAGATAAGATTGCATTTGGGAAACTAAACTTTCAATGATATCTTTTTTTATGAAACAAAACTTCATTTTTTTAGCATCAATATCCTTCCATTGATACCATATCATGTGAACCATAAAATAATGTAATCTCTGAAGAATCAGAATTATGATTCATGTAAAAGTAAGTAGAGTTATATACGGTGGATAAATGTTATTAGTAATGAATTCTATGCAAAAAAAGCAGTACAAAAGATATCTTCAAACATATATATGTCCAGAAAAATAAGTAAGTCATGAAGTGAAGGAAAACAATCTTGGAGTATGATGGATTTATCTCCTGTGAAGCACTTATGGGAAGACTTTGGCAAGATTTGTATTGTACAGGAAAACAAGGAAAGACTACAATTTGCTCCATTGAAGGGAATAGTTACATTGATAAGATTATAAATCCATTCAAGAACTAAAGATTAAAAAACTGGAAGGAGCCCTAAAGACTATCTAATCAAACCAACTCTTTTACTGATAAGTAAAACAAGGTCCAGAGAATTTATGACTTGAGCAAAGTCACAGTGGTTTAACATTATGGCCAGAACTAGAAGTCACATTTTCTTTCTCCTTTTCTAGTGAATTTTATTTTTCCCCCCTTATATCACTTAGATACAATGAATAGAATACTGGGCTTGGAGTCATGAAGACCTGGAGTTCAAATCCAACCTCAGATACTTACTGATTGTGACCCTGGGCAAGTCACTTAACCTCCTTTTCCCTCATTTCCTCAACTGTAAAAAAAAAAGAGGATAATAATAGTACCTACTTCCTCAAATTCTTCTGAGGATCAAATGACATCATATTTGTAAAACACTTGCTACAGAGTACATACTTTATAAATGCTTATTTCATTCCTTTCTCCATTTAATAGTGTCCCTGTAGGGAAAAAAAAAGTCTCACTAGACTGCCTTCTGTGGGGGGTTGGGGGGGAATTGTAAAATTAAAAATTTTTTTTTTTAAAGTTAAAAAAAATCTCACTGAAATTAACCCCCTCATTACACATTGGGATTTTATAGATCAAAAATAAGAGATTCATTCAGGATTATAATCTGACTTCTTTTGTAATGATTAATTATTAATCATAATTTATGTGACTAGAAATACTTAAAATCTGTATTTTCCCCTGAATGAGAACTTGGCTCTTGTTCAATTTACTCATCTCAAAATCTCATCAACCTCACTAGTCCCTTCCCACTTTTCTCTAAACCAGGTGCATCAGATTCTGTTGATGCCAGGACCTGAGGCATTTTTCATAGATGTTACAACTGCAATTCCCTTCTACCTCTAAGATAGATTTTGTTCTGGGGTCATTCTGGGGATTTAGATTAACTCTTTAAGTGCCATTTGATCTAGAAACCTCAAGCCTACTCCTGAGCAACCATATTTCATAGTTTAAGTGGACATTTTAAAATAAACAAAATCTTTCCTCAAACTGGGATAGATTTAAATGCCAGTACAATAAACTTCTTGAGACAATTATATTCCCAATATATAATTCAATGGTTAAATGCTTAATGTTTCTTGAATGAAGGAACAAATATGCAATGTGACCAGATCTTATCTAAGCTTTGTATCCTCCCCCTAGACAAGCATAATAGATATTTGATAAATGTATATTTTGTGGTATTATTGCTCTCTATGGTATGGCTTGGTTTATATCCTCCTTCATACCAACTCCTACTCGTCACTGTTGTTGAAGCTTTCCATGGGCAGAGATCCCTCCAATTCCCATTTCTACTGGGAGCAGCAGCTGATTGTCAGAGATCCTCCCAGCTCCAGGCCAGCTGGGGTGGCTGGGAAAAGGAGCTGGGGAGGTCTCCACCCATTAGCAGCTGCTGAAATGGCAAGCTGTGGAAAATCTCTGCTGCTGTTGTTGCTTCTTTTGCAGAGAAGAGGGGACAGCAAACCCCCTACACAGAAAACTTGGACCTGCATCTTTCTGTATAAAAAATTTAGCTCAATCGTTAACTCAGAGTGACTCAACCTTCACCATATTTGGAGGTTGCTGACATGGACCCAAACCTCTCCATTGAACCCTAGAACTATTATATTCCAGGCAGAAAATAGGAAGGAACACAGAGGAAGTCTACATTCTTACAGACAGGGAGAGTGCTCCTGGTACCACTGACATGTAGAATGATTCCCCATCTCAACCCTAACTGGACGGGTCAGGTAAGGAGATGGACAGGGATCCTATAGGTCTCACTATTTTGTCAAGAGCAAGACACAGAGAAGTCTCCTACTGAACAGACTTCATTACCTTTCCAAAACACATTCCAGCACATTTCTCAGTCTTAGCCAGCGACTAGGAAGATAAATAATTAAAAGAGAACAGTACGTGTCCGAACCAGCAGTGGCCGAACATGCTGAGGAGGGTGAACTGAAGCCACTTGGCTTTTTAAAATCTAGATTTTTAAAGTTGTTTATATCCTCGTCTCATTCCTTTCCTAATCCCTCAAAATTGAGCAACGTGAAGTGGCCCAACTGTGTACACAGATATAGGCAATGAGATCTTGCATCACCCTCTTTCTAGACCAGAAGGTTGCCTTTCATCTCATATTTGGGTGCTTGTCAAATAGGATCTCTTAATCAATACTAATTTTTTTCAGTTGGGGGCTAGAAGGAATGGTGAAAAGAGACTAAAATCCATATGCATGTGTATTTATATATATATATATGTATACATATATATATATAATACACAAATAGACAGACATATACAAATATATATGAACACATGTGTTGTATCCGCACAGCAGAATGTAAGTCCCTTGAAGGTAAGATCTGTTTACTTTTGCCTATCTATCCCCAGGGTTCAGTACGTGCTTCATGCAGAGCAGAAATTTAATAATGTTTATTGTATTTTATTTTATAGTTTTAATACTGAAAGTCCTTTTAGAGATCATGTAGTTTAAATTCTTCATTTTGATAATGGAGGAATAGGCCAAGAGGGAGGAGGAAATGATAATAACAATACAGTTAAATAGTGCTTTCATGTTTACAAAGCAAGGTTGCTATACTAGAGTATGATATTTGTGTCTTGCCAAAGATCATATAAGTGGTTACTAATAACAGAGCCAGGAGGAAAATACTGGTTTCCTGACTACCAGTTAAGAAATGTTTTTATGACCTATTTCCTACACTAGTCAGCAATAACCCTAAAGCTTTCTAACCTTACAAAATCCCATTGAGATCAATCCCATTAAATGGAACTTTACATGACAAAAATAAAAATGAATGATTTCCTAAGCCAACAGAACAAAAACCCTTATCACAATAGATAGCATCAGATTTTATCAAGGTGAAATTTGGCCTAGAAAATACTAATTCAGGGGCAGCTAGGTGGCATAGTGGATAAAGCAACGGCCCTGGAGTCAGGAGTACCTGGGTTCAAATCTGATCTCAGACACTTAATAATTACCTAGCTGTGTGGCCTTGGGCAAGCCACTTAACACCGTTTGCCTTGCAAAAAAAGATACTAATTCAGATGTCGATGTCTTTCAAAGAATTTGTTTTAAACTCATTTTCTATGAGGGTGAAGATGAGGTTGCTACTTCTCATTGTTCCTCAGAGGTTGGTTGGAAAAACTTAAGATGTCAAGTAACATATTATAGTTCAATGTAAGTCAGGGAATGGAGTTTTATGATTTCTTTTTGAAAGAAAAGACTGTGTATATGTCTGTGTGTGTATGTGGTGTGCGTTTGCCAGCACATTCATATGTTTAAGGACTCTTTTTGTAAACTTTTAAAAAAAAATGTATAATAAAACTAATTTCCACCAGATTTCTACTTTGGTGCCATAGAGATTAAATCATGTCTTCCCTTAAAAGGGAAAGAACCAGACTGGCCTTGGAGGTTAAAGTTCAAGCTGGGACACATCTTTTTTTAAATATTATTTTATTTTATTTTTCAATTACATGCAAAGATAGTTTTCAACATTTATTTTTTGTAAGCTTTTGAATTCCATATTTTTCTACTTCCTGTCCTTCCCCCTCCCATTACTGAGTAACTTGATATAGGTTAAACATGAACAATCATATTTAACATTTCTATACTACTCCTGTTGTGAAAGAAGAATCAGAACTAAAAGGATAACAAATGAGAAAAAGAAAAAAACAAAGCAAGTTATAAAAAGTGAAAATAGCAGACTTTGATCTACATTTGAGGCTCCATAGTTTTTCCTCTGGATGTCAATGACTTTTTCCATCACAAGTCTTTTAGAATTGTCTTTGATCACTGAACTGCTGAGAGGAGCAAATTCTATCATAGTTGATCATCACACAATACTGTTTGTTTTTTTTTTTCTGTTTATCTTTTTGTTGTTTTTTTAAAACAAAAAAAATTATGTTTCTATCTCTATTTAGACACTATCAGGTCTCTCTCTCTCTCTGAGGAAAAATAGCATTCTTTACCATAAGACTTTCTTGGGTCACAATTACTATTGCTAACTGTATTTCCCTCCACCCTATTTCCTCTCACTTTGCTTTATTCTATTCTCTCTCTCCTTTGCTCCAGATTATCCCCTTCCACAATCTGCCTCCTTTCTATCCCTCCTTTCTATCCCTGCTTCTCTTATCCCCAACCCATTTTATTTTCTTTAGGTAAGATAGATTTCTATACCTAATTGATTATATGTTATTCCTTCTCTGAACCAGTTACAAATGAGAGTAAGACCCATTCACTGAAAAAAATTTTGTCTTGACTTGGAAGAAGGGGAGGTGAGGGGAAATGATTGGGCTTTACTCTCACTGGAACTGGCTCAGAGAGGGAATAACATACACACTCAAACAGGTATAGAAGTCTATCTTATGATTTTCCTTTCCTGTTTACCTTGTTATACTTCACTTGCATCTCATATTTGAACATCAAATTTTCAGTTCAACTTTGGTCTTTTCATCAGGAAAGTCTGAAAGTTCACTATTTCATTAGATATCCATTTTTTTCCCCCGATAGAGTATGTTCAGTTTTGCCAAGTAGTTGATTCTTAGTTATAATCCAAGCTCTTTTACCTTCTGGAGTGTCATATTCCAAGTCCTACAGTCCTCTAATGTAGAAATTGCTATATCTTGTGTTATCCTGACTGTAGCTCCATGATAATTAAATTGTTTATTTCTGGCTGCTTGCAATAGTTTATTCTTTTTAATTTTTTTATTTATTTAAGGCAATGGGGTTAAATGACCTACCCAAGGTCACACCTCTAGACAATTATTAAATGTCTGAAGCTGGATTTGAACTCAGGTCCTCCTGACTCCAGGGCCACTGCTCTATTTACTGTTCTACCTAGCTGCCCACAATAGTTTATTCTTGATCTGAAAGCTCTGAAATTTGGCTGTAATATTCCTGGGAATTCTTCAAGTTAGTATTTCTTTCAGGAGGGGTGATTGGTGGATTTTTTTCAATATTAATTTTGCCCTCTGACTTTAGAATATCAGGGCAGTTTTCCTTGATAATTTCTTGAAAGATGATATCTAGGCTTTTTTTTTTTTTAAATAATGCATTTGGGGGGGCTAGGTGGTGTAGTGGATAAAGCACCAGCCCTGGAGTCAGGAGTACCTGGGTTCAAATCTGGTCTCAAACACTTACTAATTACCTAGCTGTATGGCTTTGGGCAAGCCACTTAACCCTGTTTGCCTTGCAAAAAAAAAAAACCCTAAAAAAAGTTTAAAAAAAAAATAATGGCATTCAGGTAATCTGATCATTTTTAAATGTATCTATTTTCCAGGTCAGTTGTTTTTCCAATCAGATACTTCACAATGATTTCTAGATATTCCTTCCTTTTATTTTGTTTTATTGTTTCTTTTTTTTTTTTTTTTTTTTGCAAGTCAAGTGGGGGTTAAGTGGCTTGCCCAAGGCCACACAGCTAGGTAATTTTTAAATGTCTGAGACCGGATTTGAACTCCTGACTCCACTAAGCCACCTAGCTGCCCTGTTTTATTGTTTCTTGCTTTCTTACAAAGTCATCAGCTTCTATTTACTCCATTCTATATCTGAAGGAATTATTTCCTTCAGTAAACTTTTGCAATTCTTTTTCCATTTGGCCTAATCTGATTTTTAAAATGTTATATCCTTTAGTATTTTTTTGTACTTCCATCTCCAAGCTGCTAAATCATTTTCATGATTTTTTTGCCTCATTCTTTTTTCTTTCCAATTTTTTTCTCTACCTCTCTTACATGATTTTCAAAATTCTTTTTGGATTTTTCTCTGGTCTGAGACCAATTCATATTTTCTTAGAGGCTTTGAATGTAGGAACTTTGATTTTGTTATTTTCATTTGAGGTTGTATTTTGATTTTCCTTACTACTATAATAACTTTCTATGTTAAAATTTTTTTTCTACATTGTTTGCTCATTTCTCCAGCCTACGATCTGATTTTTAACCCTTTATTATGGTGGGCTCTGCTTCCAGAGTAGAGGGCTCACTGATCCAATCTTTTGGAGTTTTTGATAGCTGTGCTCAGAGATACTTCTAAAGAACTGCTCTAAAGCACTTTCCATTCTTCCAAGGGGGTATGATCTAAGGAGAGGTTTTTTTTTTTAAGTTTTTGCAAGGCAATGGGGTTAAGTGTCTTGCCCAAGGCCACACAGCTAGGTAATTATTAAGTGTCTGAGGCTGGACTTGAACTCAGGTACTCCTGACTCCAGAGCCAGTGCTTTATCCACTGCGCCACCTAGCCGCCCCTAAGGGGAGGTTTTTACTACTCTCTTGGCCTATGCTCTGGTCTATGGATGTTAAGTTCCTGTTGGCTAGTTGCTCAGGATGTATTAGGTTCCTGCTGGCTAGCCTATCCTTACCCAAGCGAACGTTGAAGGGGTGGAAGACAGGGATGGAAAGGATGACAGGTTCTCCAAGATCTTCTAGATCTCCAAGTACTTCTGTATCTCCATTTATTAAACCAAATACAAGTGCTTAAATCTCTCCCCAGTCCCTGGTCCATTCCTACTCCCATGGCACTCTACAATCAACCAATAAAATAAGGCTCTGGTGCTAGAGGACACCAGGTTTACAGTATTCCCACATACAACAGTCCCTAACATAAACACTATTCCTTTCTGTCCTGGAACTGTGAGGAGGATCCTTGTACCCTTATGACTGCAAGTTCTGTTTTGCTACCACTCTTCCTCTTCTTAGAATTACAACCCAGATCTCAGTATGGGCAAAGCAAGAGTCTTGCCTCAGTAATAACAAAGAGACCCCTGTAATCTCCTTCCAATCCCCTTATCACCAGAGTTTGGTCTGGTCACAGCTTCCTGACTATATTGCTATAACTTCCTGGACTCCTTCTGACCTAGAGGATGTTTCAAGACTGAGAGGAGATCCACCACACCCTGTTCTGTAGACCAGTTTCCTGATCTCAGTTCTGTATACTTGTTAAATATCCTTTCAAGGTTATGCATGTTAGCCTTCTTTTGTTAACTGTTGGATCTGACTCATTTCATTCTAATACCAGACCTAAACTACCAGGGAACCAGCACAATTCAGTCCCAATTTTTGACAAAAGACAAAATGTAATGGGAAATTAACACAAATAAGTCCTTGGTATAGTGCAACCCTATTTGTTGACTACACTTCAACCATTTCTCCAAAGTTAGTTAAACTAATCTTTCACCACCAGCACTTTCCACTTCCTCGTTAGCCCACCTTGAAAGCACCTTGAAAATACCTGCATAGGAAAGAGGTTCTACTGTGACAGCTCAAACATAAAGGAATCTCCTCACTGTACCAACTTTCTAGTTTCTCCTCCTGTATTAGGAAAATATTGAATCATCTCACCAGTCTGTCCACATATTTATAATTCAGCCCAATCTAAATGTATCATAGGATCCCAAAATCCTATAGACTGGGATGAACTTTATATCTTTTTTTTAAATAGGTTATTTTTTTTTGCAAGGCAAATGGGGTTAAGTGGCTTGCCCAAGGCCACACAGCTAGGTAATTATTAAGTGTCTGAGACCAGATTTGAACCCAGGTACTCCTGACTCCAAGGCTGGTGCTTTATCCACTATGCCACCTAGCCACCCCCGAAACTTAGATCTTAAAGAAGAATCTTTTTTTTTTAAGGTTTTGCAAGGCAAATGGGGCTAAGTGGCTTGCCCAAGACCACACAGCTAGGTAATTATTAAGTGTCTGAGACCGGATTTGAACCCAGGTACTCCTGACTCCAGGACCGGTGCTTTATCCACTGCACCACCTAGCCGCCCCCTTAAAGAAGAATCTTTAGAAAGATATTTGAAAAATAATATGAATGTCTTGGAATTCATTAACAGGGGAGTGTGATGGTCAGATTTATGTGAGAGAAGCAGAATGAGAAGGTGGGAATCCTCAAAATTGTAACTGTAAACTAAAAAGGAAGGGAATCCTCAGTGCCCATCTAGTTCGAGCACTTCATTTTATCAGTAAGACTGAGGGTCATCACACTTCAGTATCTTGTCAAAGGTCACTCAGGAAGTATGTGGGATTTGAACTCAGATTTTTTGTTATAGAACTTGGAGATGCTACAGAAAAGGCCGAAACTAGAAACTTTGCTGCCAGGGCAAATTTAGTAGAGTAATTGTGGATGAGGGCAGAGGATAATATATCCTCATTGAGTATAATTATTCCAGGCAACCCTTGGGGAGGAAACCTTAGGAAGCTAAAGATAGTAGTGAAGGGAACAGCTATTGGACAGGAGACTTATAGGACCTTTATGATGTCAGAGGAGTCAAGGTTCACAAAGTTCAGGAACAGTGAACCAAAAGATTGCCAAGGGGACAAAGGGCGTGTTTCAGATGTTAGTGCCCCCCAGGGTAAAGGTTTAAATAGCCCCTCCCTAGTTAGATTTCTGGATCCAAATATGGGGAAGAACAAAGGTCCAAATTTTCAAAAAGGGGAAGAGAGTAGAATTTGCAATCTAATGGTTAGTGACCTTGACTTCAAATCCTGGCAAAATTCTGAAAACTATTATTAATGTGATTATTAGTGGATTTCCAAAAAAGGAAGTGGTGATTGCAAACCTCTGGCATAAAAAAACTAGGTCACATGCAAATAGCCTTTTTCCTTTTTTTGGCAGGGTTACTAGACCAGTAGATCAGGGGAATATTTTAAATACAGATTACCTAGATTTAAGATAAATATTTTACCATCTTTTATGTTATCCTTTCAATTTTTTAATTTGAGGCTTAAAAAAAAGTCATAAATCAGTTCCTAATTTATCCCTAGCACTTACTGAACCCATACTATTAATAAAGTGAAATAAAATTGACCAACAAAGCAGCTTGTATGTATACTGAATACAATATTCTTCACCTATAAGTTTGTTATTATTGTTCTAGTAAATGTGAGCCCCACAATAGTACAATTATGTGATTTTATAGAAAGGTAACATGACATAGAACTGCTTAGAGGCAGGAAGATTTGTGTTCAAGTTCCATCTTTGAAGTATTTTGACTGTCAAGTCATCTGACAAGTGACTTGAGCAAGTCACTTCCTTTTTCAATGCACCAGACAACTCTCTTGATCTCTAGGTCATGAGACTATATTGACCATGAGGTAGTCATTTTTAAATAATCATTTGATATCAACTTAGAAGAAGGTGAAATGCTCAAGGGATCAATTCTTATTTAGCCCTATGCTACTTAACATGTTTATCAACCACTTAGGTGTGTGTGTGTGTGTGTGTGTGTGTGTGTGTGTGTGTGAATAAAGCCATAGAAAAAGTCATTCCTAGCCAAGAGAGCCAGCTAATGCTTTTGGTCAGACAAGGCAAGATCCAGAAAGATCCCTACCAGTTTCTACATATGATGGAATCTAATGAAATGAAATTTTCTAAGAATAAATGTAAAGTTTTGCACTTTTAAAAAAATGGCATTTTACAAGTTTAGATAAGGTGAGGCATATCTAAACAACAGACTGACTACTGAGGTTTAATGGATTAGAAGATGAATATGTCAGCAATGTGATTTGTTGTTGTTTAGATGTTGTTCAAGTCCTTTCTTTCTTCCTTTTTTTTTTGTTTGGCAAGGCAATGGGTCTAAGTGACTTGCACAAGGTCACACAGCTAGGTAATTATTAAGTGTCTGAGGCTGGATTTGAACTCAGGTTGTCCTGACTCCAGGGCCAGTGCTTTATCTACTATGCCACCCAGCTGCCCCATGTTCAAGTCCTTTCAATCAGGGGGGTGGGGGAAGGTTGCAAAGATACTGGAGTGATTTGCAATTTCCTTCTCTCATTTTTTCAGATAAGAAAACTGAGGCAAACAATGTGTTACTTGTCCAGAATCACAGTTAGTGAGTTTCTGAGGTCAGATTTGAACTTAGGAAGATGGGTCTTTCTGACTCTAGGTTCCCCAATTATCTACTTCACTACCCAGCAGCCCCCTACATTAACAGTGTGAATGTTGCCATTCAGTTGTTTCAGTGGTGTCTGAGTCTTCATGACCTCATTTGAGGTTTTCTTGGCAAAGTTGCTCCCAACATGTTAGCCCAAACCACTAGCATGACCAAAGGCTGCAATAAAAGAGACATTAATGTCTTTGACAAGGAGATGATAGTCCTATTTTTTGCCCTGGTCAAGCAGCATCTGGGGTACTGGGCTTATTTCTGTGCCTTTCAGCAAGGACACTGATAAGTTGCAGAGTATCCAGAGGAGAGGTTGCAAGGATAATGGAAAACCTCAAAGATGACACTATCTGAGGAATGGTTGAAGGAATTAGGAATATTCACTTGGGAAAAAAAGAAGGCTGGGGTAGGGTGAGGGCACAAGACAGCTGTTTCTAGGCACTGGAACAGTATTAATGTAGGAGAAGACTAGACTTGTTCAGCCTGGCCTCAGAAGACAGAAGAAACAATACATGGAGATTGCAAAGAAACAAATTTCAGCTTGATAAAGAGAAAAAACATTCTATTAGAGCTATAGAAAAAATGAATGATCTTCTTCCTTGGTAAGTGATGGGTTCCCACAAACCAGAGGTCTTCAGGCCAAAGCTGGATGGACACTGGTCTGGTATGTTGGAGAGGGGATTCTTAAATTTGGATACGGATTTTTTTGAGGGCCTTTCCCTTTCAGATACTTTGTGATTCTGGAGGGACAGTGTTAAAATTATTCTTTATGGACAAGGAATCTAAAGTTGTTAGTTTAAAAAAGTTTTAAATTTGATTCCCTAGTCCCATAGCTTTCTTTTTAATTTTATTTTGTTAATTCTGAGTTTAAACTCCCCTCCACCAAATTTTTTTTATAAAAAGCAGAAAATAAAAGTGAAAAATCTATATGAAACTGTCAATCTCTATTCATACTACTTTTTAAAAAATAGCATATAATATATCAGATTGCTTATCATCTCAGGGAGAGGGAAGGAAAGGAATAGAATTTGGAACTCAAAATTTAAAATAAAACCCCCCAAATATTAAAATTTTTTTTACACATAATTGGGGAAAATAAAATATTATTTTTTAAAATGTATATGGAAAATTCCATATATCACTTCCCAAATATCTGTGCTTTATTTTGACCTTTCTTCTGTGTTTTCAGAAAAAGTTTCAATGTCTCACTTTTGGGGGTCATAAAAATTAATAACCACCTCTTCTTCTCAACCATCCCAATGAAAACACCAAGAATAAATGTAAAAAGAAACGAACAAAAAATTGTTACAAATAAGCATAGTGAATCAAAACAAATCTACACACTGACCATGTTTAAAAATGTAAGCCTCTGTCTGTACCTTGAATAATCTGTATGGATCATTTGCTTGGTAAGATGTCCTCAAGAGAAATGTTTAGTGACTGCATCAGAATTCTAAATATTTTTTTCTCACAGTTCTTTTTCTTTAGAATGTGATTTTCCTAGTATAAATTGTTCTACTGGATCTACTCATTTCATCCTGTATCAGTTCCCCCACTACCTCAGATTCACTGCATTGCCTGTTTTGACATTTCTTATAGTACAATCATATACCATTACACCCATATATAACAAGTTGTTTAGCCATTTCCCAATTGATAGGCACCCCCTGTAGAGTCTAGTTCTTTGCTTTTCTTTTTCTTCTTTTAATCCTCTCTCCAGGATCAGAATTTGGTTTGGTCTGTGACTATTCCCTCTCTGGTATTTTCCCTTCATTTTAACTTTCCCTATCTTGGCTTGTTTCCTTGTTGAGTTTGATGTATTTCTACATCAAACCTTTTGGGTTCTTGTGATCCCTTCTTTGTTCAGTTCATATAAGCAAAATTCATCTGTTTGATACCTTCTCTTCCCTGCCTCTTTATCCATATTTGCAAACTTTTTTTTTAACATGCTCAGTTTAGGAGAAATAGAAAATTACACCCCCTACTTACTTCTTTCTACACCAGTATTTTCCTTTTAATCGTCCTCTTGAAATCCTCAGATCAGAAATAATCCACTCCAAGGCTTGTTTTTCATTTTTAAATTCTTTAATATCCTTTGAAGACCTTAAGGTCCTGAAAGGACACTAGTTTCTTCTCCCCCTATTAGAATTTTGACTATAGAATGGATATGGACTTTTCCTTTTGGAGTTTCTTTAAGGAGGTGGTTCTTTCCCCTTCCCCCTTCCCAAATCAAATGGTTTTTATCAAAGGAAGATATTATTATTATTATTTTTTTTAGGTTTTTGCAAGGCAAATGGGGTTAAGTGGCTTGCCCAAGGCCACACAGCTTGGTAATTATTAAGTGTCTGAGACTGGATTTGAACCCAGGTACTCCTGACTCCAGGGCTGGTGCTTTATCCACTGTGCCACCTAGCAGCCCCAAAGGAAGATATTATTGAAGGAGTCACCAGGCTCTCTTCAATTAGACTGTAGTCAGAGGCGGTTGGTAACTTAGGTCATTTTGAAGATGCTATAGTTGGTTCTAGTTATGGGAGCCAATGGAAAACGCCTCCTCACAACCACATGGTACACCAAGCAAAATGAATACACATGCTCTAATCTCCAGGAAGAATATTCATGGATCATGTGGAAAATGCCATTTTAGCAAATTGATGAGGTCTGCACATGCTTCAGATTCTTTATCACACATAGTTCTAACCAAATCCACTCCCAGTCTCCCAGTCAATAAACTCCAGTTGCTTCTTCTTACATCTGGGATCAAATATAAAATTTCCTGTTTGGCACTTAAGACTCTTTATTACTTTGCTATCTTTTCAATCTCCTTACATTTTAGTACTCTCCAGGAATTCTTTGGTTCAGTCGTTTGGTCCAGCTGATTGTTGGTTACCTTTTGTGTCTGGAATATACTGCTTTTCACTTCTGCCTCTTAAGATCACTGGTTTTCTTTAAGACTCGGGTCAAATGTCACCTTCTTTAGGAGATCTTTTTCTATCTCTTTAGCTGCTAGTACATCTACTCTAAAGAGTAGATGGAACTACCCTATCTGTGTCTTACATCTACCTATTTATATTCATGTTGCTTCCCTTATGAGAATGCACAATCATTTACTGCAGTTTTTTCTTCCCTCTAGCTCCTTTGGGGGGGGGGGTACCCTCAGTTCTTAGACATTGCTTGGCACAGAGGAAATGCTTAATTAATGCTCATTGGTTGATGGATTATCTCACCTCAGCTCTTTAATTCCCTATCCTGGATCTTAGTTGCCTGAAAACAAGTAAATTTATGTCTACAATGAATTTTGACATTTATGAGTTGCCTTTTTATCTTATCATCTTTTCCTGGTCCCAGGTCAACAGCCCATCTCCCTGTCCCTTCTCTTCCTAGAAATGCAAAATTTCTGAGCTTGAAAGGGCCTTAGAGACCAAGAAGTTCAAACATACCTGAAAAAATGACCCCCTCTATAACATATTTGACAAGGGACACCTAGCTTTTGTCTAAAGGCCTCCAGTGAAGAGGAACTCATTCTTTCCTGGTCAAGGCCATTCAATTTTTGGAGAGTTTTAATCACTAGCAATTGTCTATATCAAGCCTAACTCTGCTCTATGACAACTTCTGGGGTCAGTTAGAACTAGGTTAATTCTTCTTCCACATGAGAGCCTTTCAAATATTTGGAGCAGTTGTCATGTCTTCTCGAATCCCCCCACCCCTCCCCCCACCTTAAGACTCAACATCACCAGCTAATGAATCCTCATATAATAGTGACTCAAGGCCCTTCCCTATTCTTGGCAACTATATTGATTGTCTTCAATATAAAAACAGTCTCTAAAAAAAATCATTTGACTGGACCTAGTCTTTTAAAATGTATTTTTAGCAGATTTCAGGTAAATTCCCTTCCACCCAAAGACCCCCTCACCCTGCACTAGCTTTTTTCCTGTTGAATGAAGTTCTACTATTAGAAATTATTTACTCTTTTAAGACCTTTTAAAATACAATTATCCCAGAGATAACATATTAAATTAACATCTACCATTAAAACTTGAGCATGAATTAGTTTATAGAATACTTTTTACTTGCTTAAAGCAGGTCTTAATAGATATGAGAGAGAGATCTCAAACTCCAAGTATTTATCCCTGTAGGACAGATCTCTGCCAATGGACATTTCGAGGGCATTGGGCACTGGATTGGGGAAAGATGGGGAAGAAGGGATCCTACTTCACTATGAGATCTAAGCATGAGACTGGGATGAAACCTTGTGTGTTTTCAGAGGCTTTCTTTGTCTCTTGGTTCCTGTCACCAGTTTTTCCGGGATCCTGCTTTTCTCCTATCTCCTGGAATCACATTAGACAGTCTTGACCTCAGCTTAGAGCTTCCAGGGAGGGCATGGTGAAGCCAGTGTCTGTGCCCTTCTGGAGCAATAGAAATTGTGTCACCTTGGCCTGGAAACTCGTCCACATTCTGTTTTTTAATAAAGCAAGACAGAGTGTTAGGGAGAAAAAAACCCATAAAAATGTATTGAAGTTATCTTGGAAACAAAGAAGCTCAACATATTGTTTTTATGATCATGAAAAAAATAAAATCCTCAGAATACCTTCCCCCAATCCAAATCCTCCTATTACTAGTTCCCCTCTTAACTACCTCTAACCACTGTGATATCTTCTTTCAGTTCAGGGCTCAGTATTTAGTATAATACAATTCAATTCATCTAAATTCAATTCAATTCAATTAAAAGCTACTATAGTGTAAAGAAAACAAGTGCTCTACATGGTACCATAACATGTTCAATTAAGCAATAAACATTGCTTTAGCAGAGGCTAGCCAGAGAACTGCGCTAGGCCTTGGGAGAGATACAAAGTTTTGTTAAAACATGATTCTTGTCCTCAAGAAACTCTTGGTTAAATAGAGCAGTAACAGAACTACACTGCCTTGTTCTGTTTCCTTTTTGTTTCAAGTCTTACTTGTGTCTCAATAACTAGACATGATGCAGTACAGAGTTCTCAACTGGAATTAGTCAAGAAATATTTATTAAATGCTCACTCTCTTCCTCCCTTCCTCCCTCCCTCCATCCCTTCCTCCCTCCCTTCCTTTTTTCCTTCCTTCTCTCCTTCCTCCCTCCCCCCCTCCCTTCCTTCCTTCCTTCCTTCCTTCCTTCCTCCCTCCCTCCCTCCTTCATGGCCCCCTTCCTTCCCCCCTTCTTTCTTTCCTTCCTTCCTTCCTTCCTCTTCCTCCTCTCCCTCCATCCACATAGGAAATCATATACCTGCCTGTGGGTGCTCTGCCCAAGGAATGTAAATTTTGATCCCTGAAATCTCACATTGGGATTTATGGGCTAGATTTCTTTCTTTTCTTTTCCCTACTTATCTTTTTTTTATTTAAAAATGTCAAAGATGAATGAATTTTAAGCACATTTTTGTAACAAGTGATAGGAAATTTCCCTATTTCATAAAACCTCCTACTAGGGATGAGAAGAGTGGGCAAAGATACTCTGCATCTGTATCTTCTGGTACCAGAGTACTTTCTGGTAATTAAAACAATTAGCATTTGAAAACAGTACTTACAAGTTATGATATGAGAATGTTATAGAGAACTTTTGTTTTTATAAGAAATCAATTTCAGTTGAACTTCAGAGAAGCATAGAACTTGCAACGACTTAAGTGAAGTGAACAGAACCAAGGGAAACTAGCAAATGGATGAATGTGGAATACTATCTTTGCATGTAAATTGGAAATATAAAATAAAATTTCAAATAAAAAAACAAAACAAAACAAAGCAAAAAGTCCACTTTCTAATGTCATCAATTGGTCTTCAAGTACTTTTGCTTTGAAAGTCTTTTACTGGAATGCCTCCTTCCTCCTCCATACCTCCCCTATCTTCTACCTCTTCAGTACCTTGCCCTCACCCCATTCTACACTGGGAATATCTTGACCATCTTTGATTGCTCAAGCCAGAGGTGCTTTTGGATTGGACTTCCAAATAGATTAATACCATTTAAATTAATGGTAAATGTCAGTTGTTTGTTCTTCAGGCTGAATTTCCCCACTCAGGCTAACTGAAGGTTGAGATTTAGCTTAATATCAATAAATATGCTTTTAACCCAATTTGGTTTTTACTCTTCCTTAAGGCTTCCAAATCCTTACTTTTGTGAAGTTTTTCCCAAATAGTTTCATCAGATACTCAACTCTTTTCCTTCATTTAGTTTCATTTATGATTTCTTGAAATAAAGCATTAGAAGTTCAAGCTTTGATAAAGTCCTTTGGAATTCAAATAGGATTATTGACCAACAAAAGGTCCAAGCCCAAGCTTCACTTGGGTTCTGAGGGCTCCACTGAGTGTAAATAGAAATTATTTCTTTTTTGACCAGAAACACCAAGGGTCTTCCCCTCCAAGATTGATTTTTTTCTGACCAGGTAAAAAGAGTCATTTTTTTTTGCCTCATTTCTTACCTAGTGTTAATCATTGAGTGGGTATTACCTCAGACAAACTGAGACCTTAGCTTAAAAAAGGCCAAGATCTCCCACTATACCCAGAACAATCTTCAATCATACTGATCCATATTTACCAGTGCGCTCAAATGACCCTGGAGGAGAAAGAGAGACTATTGACTTTGCAGGGCTCTGCTTCATTTAAATTCGATTCACTAGCAATCCACTTTCGGAATGGACAAACAACCTTAACAACAACAATAGCATATAGTGTTATTTATTGATAAATAAAGATGTAAAAAAACATCCCTGTCTTCAAGGAACTTGCATTTCTTAGTTCATTCTTAGGCACATCAATAAACGCTGTCAATAAACACTTGCTAACTGGTTGATATAGTTTTAACCTTTACCAGTGTCATGATAAGGTTGTTTTTGACTTCAATCTCATGGTTTCCTATATACTAATAAATGATGCAAAAGAATCATGCATCTCTTCTCACTTCTGTCCTTAGTCAGGTTCTCATTATCAAGTCATTATTATCAAAATATTTGGATTTGCCCTTGAAGTAAGTTGCCTTGGGTAACATCTTAGCTCAAGGGAAATGGCAAGTTAAGTTTCTCAACTTCATCACATTTCAGTTTCATGAAATAAATAATAGCCTTTTGAGCTTAAGTCTTAGCTATGAATAGCTTCTCCTCTCATAACTTCATCTTATATTTATTCCCTAAAACGATAGATTGAAAGCTATCACCTAGCAACTGGCACATGTTTCTCTTGTGGTCTAGTTACTTAAAGTGATTGACTATTGCTATCTGTTCCTTTGACTGTCCTGGTCAAAAATGACTACACCAGATTCTATAAATAGTTATCTCTTTACATGGATGTAAAGCATTGTGCTCCAATGAATTCATTTTTCAAAGTTGCACTGATCACTTTTATATCTATGAATGTATATCTTTCTTCCCACAAGGACTAGTAGATTGGAACAGCTCCAGGATTTTATACCATATGGTTGCTTTATTAGTTCTAATATTTCATCCCTGCCTCTGGTCTGAGTCTCCTTTTGAACTGGGTACAGCTATAAAAGAACCTGAAAAGAGATGAGCAAAGATGTAATTTTATAACTCTTCCTGTGGATTTCCGGTAGATTGCTCTGTCACACAAAATTAATGCTTTGCACTTTAAAAGATCCTTTCATCCCAGAACCTCAAAGAACTGTATAAATAAATAAGCACTATTATCCACATTTTACAGGTGGGGACTGATGCGCAAAGTTGTTAATGTCAAAACATGAATCTAGTGATAAAGCAGGGAAGAAGTTCGATCCAATGTAACATATATAAAAATAGGTTGGATTCATCTTTCACATTTTATTTTATTTTTAAATTAAATTTAATTACATTGAATATTTTAGACTGAGTCTCCCTATATTGTGTTGGCTGGAATTCCTCTTGCTGATTTGCACAGAAACTTGGAGCTGCTCTCTTTTCAACCTAGTAAAGGCTACTCCCCCCTCCCTTGGATAGGGTCTCATCAAATTGGTCTTGGACTTAGACTGAATACCCAGTTTACTTTAATTTTACTATAGCTCAGAATTCCATCAACTTTAACTTTCCTACTAGTAGGAATTATAGTTAAGGACCACCATGCCTTGTGAAGTGTGTGTGTATATACATACATACATACATACATACATATATATGGTAGCATATAACTATAGACACATACACATGTGTAATATATATACATATATATGTGTATATATATATATGTATATATATATATATATATATATATATATAAATTAGTGGGGGGGTTGTAAAAGCATATCAGCATCTGACATCCCAAAATTGAACCATGATTCCCTTAGAAATTATAATATTACTTGAATAGTTGACTGTTTCTTTTAGCTACGTCCTATAAAATTCAGGTGTGTTCCAGTTTCTTTCCTTTATGATTGACCTAAAAGACAATGATAGGATGTATAGTGGGTACAAGTAGCAAGGCAGCACATTTCCAATGATTACCTATTCAAAAGAAATGAGGAAAGTGATATCACTGAGGAGTAATAAGATTAGAAAAGAAGATGGGTTGATTATGTGGCAAGAGCCAGGACAAACTGATAGAATGTTTAATATGGCCAACTATTCAGAAAATTAAAAAAGAAAGATTTAGTAGAAGGTCATCAGCATTTTGGATGGATTTTTCTGTAAGTTGTCAATAGAAGAACATGGACAAATGTGATAAATGAAAAGTCCTGAGAGACAGAATTTGTGGATAATTAGTAAACAATTTATTAATTAGGTTAGCTAATAATTAATACATTCGTAATCAATGGTTCTCTTGATGTGAAGAATAAGGGGGGTATTTGGGTTCTGCAAGAATGTGAAGGGAGAATTGTTAGTTTTCTTTACAAAGACTGGGGTCTGCCTGTATTGTTGCCTACAGGCAGGTACATAAGTTAAGACAAAAGATTTAGGGGAGGCTAGGTGGTGGAGTAGATAGAGCACTGGCTCTGGAGTCAAGTGTACTTGAGTTCAAATATAGTCTCAGACACTTAATAATTGCCTAGAGGTGTGACCTTGGGCAAGTCATTTAACCCCACTGTCTTGCAAAAACAAAAAAAAAGACAAATGATTTAACCTCAAGCAGATTAAATCTGAGATTAGGTCAGGTCTGCCCCACCTAGTTCTGAGTTAATTTAGGGTCTGTGTCCTTCTTTGTGCATGCTCAAGGAAGTAGCTATTTTTGCTCAATAGCATAATGAGCAGGGCAGGGAAAACATATGGGAATGAATGTATCAATTAGATTTGTGATCCTAGCCAAAGACTGGCATGAAGGGGCAGGAACAAAGCCTTTCAAAATGCATATAACTCATAGCAATTCTGGATTTCAGGGCTCCTCTCCCCTTGAAAGAGTTGTGTCATTTATTAAGATGTCTTAATAAAAATCATTTTAGTCACTCTGGACTAAGTGTTCATGAGTTATTTATAAAGCTTGACAACTAGAGATAAAAGATATGTAGAAACTGAAAACTTTAAATAGTCCTTGAAAGGGAATTCCCTTGCCAACTGAAAGGCAACCCTGATTAGTGGACATTTAATGAGGAGGTGGCCAGAAGACAGCAGCTCCTCTTGCTAAAAATGTGGCTTGTTCATGAAATTCAGCTTACCTCCAACATTCAGGACAAGGGAATCCAGACTCCTTCTGGTTGAGTTTCTCCTTCATAATCTAGGTCACCTTAAAATTTAATGGGAGAGGGTACAAGGACAAAGGTTCTTCTCCATAGGGTAAGAACCTGTTCAGACTGGATTCTATTTAACCACTTTTAGGTGGGTGGATTGGGCTAAAATTGAACCTTGAGGGTTAGAACAATCCTATCATCAGTCATGGCCTTCAGAGACTGACTATTTTTTATTGGGGTTGGGAACTAAATGAGGAAATAAAGAAGAAAAGTGGATCTTAATTTGATAATTGTCTATCAATATACTAGTAAAATAATTCCTTTCATAAGAATCATAAAGTTTGAGAAGGCAAGCCTAGATTCTGGTTTGTACAGCTGAAAGGAAAGCCTACATCTCCGAGATCACAGAAACAACAACGTAATATTGTTGTATTCCATAAATCTGCCCTTAAAGAAAAGAATAAATTCCTTATAACCTGCTTCTTCATTTGTGGTTCCCAGCAATCAATGAGCAATTATCAAGTAAGTGATGGTTCAAGGTGTTAGGGCTGGAAAAGCAGAAATGAGAACTCTCCTTCAAGAGTGGACATTCTATAGGGGATTCCTTGAGGTCAGAAAAGGTTTTGTTTATCATCTTGACATCAGCACATTGCTTTGTACACTGTAGGATTAAATGAATAGATCCTTAATTGATTTAAATATATATAAAGATAAACATCCTCTGGGCTTAGAACCTCCAAAGTTACATTAGTGTGTAAATAAAAGCATCAAAGGCAAAACTAGCATATAATTTGTTAATGAGTTAAAAGATCTTAGAGAATAAAACCTTTTAGAAGAAATCCATGGAAGCTGGGGGGTTTCAATGCTAATATTTACTTTGAAATAAAACAGAATTCTAGACTCATTTTTTTAAGGACCAGGCAAGTTGGACAAATTGCTCATGGATCTAATCCCAAAGGAATGCAGTCTCTGGCATAATAGTATAAGTTTCCATAGAGTATTTGCTCTATGGTTCTCATTTTGAGTATTATTATTGTTTTAGCAGAAAATTATAATTTTCTCTATAATTTTGTAAATCATATGGTTTGAAAAGGTTTTTTGGTGTATGTAAGTGTGGTTGTTCATTATGTTCTCAGGCCATTTTTTTTAACTTTGTGAGCATACTACTTTAGTTTGATGATGTACAGCAGTTGGAAAATAGGGTTTGATTTACAGAAAATTGCTTTACAGATACCTTTTCATGAATACGTCTTTTCCATCAAGTGAACTACTCCAAAACTGCTTGCTGAAGTTTCTTTGCTCACAATGGGTCTGCTAGCAATCTTGAGAACAATTCTTGTGGCACTTTGAAGGGAAGAATGATATTATTGTCATGTTCCTAATATAAATTTGTTCTAATTAAAAGCAGAACATTCTGCTTTCAAAGAAAAAAAGAATTCAGCAAGTGAGTAGGTGTATACTCTAGTAAAAATAAAGTCCATTTATATTGGGAAGTAAAAGAAGGTCAGTCAAGACAAGTATGAGAACACCTTTTAAATTTATTTTTGTTTCCATTTGTTACTCAGCTGGCAAAGTGATCTTCCTTATACACAGGTCCAACCACATATCCATTCTCCCATCCCCCTCCCTTCCCATTAGTCCCTAACCCCATCTCCCTTTGTACTTAGTAAACTCCAGTGGCTTCCTATCACTCCCTGGATCAAATATAAAATCCTCTGCAATTCAAAACCCTTCACAGCTTGCTCCTCCTACCCCTAATTCACTTAGAGTTTAATATCTTAAATATTCTTCAGTAGTGACAGGGGCCTCTTTGCTGGTCCATAATCCTGCCAGAGTTATGTTTCTCTTGCTATTCCCTTTATCTGAATCATTCTCCCTTCTCATTTCCATTTTCTGACTTTCTTGAAGAACCAGTTAAAATTGTACCTTTTGCTGGGAGTCTTCCCCAACTGTATTAATTCTAGTGCCTTTCTTCAGTGGATTTTTCCTATTATCTTGTATACACTTTGTACTTATTTGCTGGCTTATTTTCTCCCTGATTAAATTGTGATTTTCCAGAGGGTAGGGACTCTCTTGTTCTTTTTTTTTATATCCTTAAGTTTTAGTATAGTGTCTGACTCATAAATGGCATCTAACAAAACCTTATTGACTGACTATTCTTTCAGTTTTAACAAATTATTGCTAATATTTTATTTTGACACGAGACATTCCCTCAATTGTCAAACAAGTTCTGTTACAAAGTATATTAGCTGTAAGTTTTAAAAATCATTAACAGAAAGGAGGGATGGGTTCTTAATTACGCATCACCATAAGTAATAGTATTGTTGCCATATTTTCTTTTTTTTAGATAAGTAGATGATGCAGGTGGGACCTAGAGTCAGAAGGATGAAGATACTATCTGTGTTAGCCTGTGTCAGTCACTAGACTGTTATTTGCCTCAGTTTCCTCATCTGCAAAATGGGGAGTATAAGAGCACCTATCCTTTCCTTGGTTGTTGTGAAGATCAAATGATACATTTGTAAAGTACTTTTCAAGTCTTAAGTGCTATATAAATGATAGATCCCTTTGCACTATTATAGTCTTTGTACATTTTCTTTTCATGCTGGCTTTTTCCACTCTACATTGCTTCATTGCCCATCTTTCTCCATATATTAAAGTCTATTACATTCCTCTAGATCATCTATTTCTAACATATCCCCTTGTCCCAGGGATATCTAGGTGGCAAAGTAATCAGGATTAAGTGACTTGCAAGGGTCACACAGCTACACAGCTGCTAAGTAGCTGTGGCCAGATTCAATCTCAGGTTTTCCTATCTCTAGCACCAGTACTCTACACCTCTTGGCAGAGAGCTTATGCAGTGGGTAGAGTGCTTACCCTGAAGTCTGGAGGACCCGAGTGCAAATCTAACCTCAGACATAACTAGCTGTGTGACCTTGGGCAAGTCACTTAACCCTGATTTTTCTCACATCCAGGGCAATCTCCAGTCGTCCTGATTCATATTGGGTCACTGGACCCAGTTGGTCCTAGAGAAGAAAGTGAGGCTGGTGACTTAGTTCAGCACCTCCTCACTCAAATCCAAATCACATGTATGTTATGGCATCACCACCCTGATGTCATGGACTTCTTTAAGGATAAAGAACAAGGGGTGCCTAGGTCTTGCAGTGGATAGAGCACTGGCCCTGGAGTCAGGAGTACCTGGGTTCAAATCTGGCCTCAGACACTTAATAATAACCTAGCTATGTGGCCTTGGACAAGCCACTTAACCCCATTGCCTTGCAAAAACCTAAAAAAAAAAAAGAAAGACAAACATCAGGTGACAAAGTGGATAGAGTATCAGACTTTGAATCAGGAAGACTCATCTTTCCATAGGAAAGAGAAATCTTTTCATAGACCTCACTAAGCTATGTGATTCTGGGTAAGTCACTCAACCCTGTTTGCCTCAGTTTCCTCATCTGTAAAATCATCTAGAGAAAGATATCTTTCTCTAGATGTATCTTTGCCAAGAAAATCCCAAATGGAATCATGAAGAGTCAGATATGACTGAAACAACTGGAAGAACACCACCACCATCCCAGTCTTTTAACACTTTTCTCCCCTCTTTGTAACATTGGTGTGTTTAATTCATCGCTCTTCTCTTTTGCTTTTGTGTGGCCTGTTCTCCAGCCTGAAATACTCTTCCTCCCCAATTCCAGGTCCTAGCAAGATTCAGTTCAAGTCCGCTCTTTGCTATATAACTAGTACAGTTTCCTCACTGCCTACCTCTCCCAGTCCCCCATCCCTGCCTTCTGAGATTACCTTCCATCTACTCTGTGTGTATATTTTATGTGTTAAATATCTCCTCCATTGAAATGTGAGCTCCTTGAGAGGAGGAACTGTTCTTTCTTTGTATCCTCAAGACTTTGGGTAATGCCTGGAAAATATTAAGTGATTAATAGATACTTTTTGACAATTTATAAAGCCTTCAGCCATTCTGTAAACATTGAGGATTCCTTGTTCCTAGCTTTTTTGCTATCACCAATAATATTGTTATAAACATTTGTGTACATATGAGTCTACTCTGAACACTTCTTTTAAACATGATCATATTCTATTTTGTTGTTGTTCAGTCATGTCTGACTCTTCTTGACCCCATTTGGAATTTTCTTGGTAAAGATACTGGAATGATTTGCCATCTTCTTTTTCAGTTCATTTTGGAAGTTGTCCTTCATAATCAAAGAGGGTCATGACATCATATATTTTATGACATGAATTTTATTATAGTGAGGGGAATGTTGTTCAAAAATATCCTTCTGATTGGCTTTTCCAGAACTGTTTCACCCCATGGCTTGGTTTGATGGGTAATAAGATTTCTGGTGATGGTCTGGATGCTGTGGGGGTCCTTGGCCTTATGGATGTGTTTACCTCCTGGATCAGCTAGAACCATTGCTGCTCCAGCAATGACGGACAAAGTGCCAGTATGTGATTTTCTGTCAATAAATTTGTGACAACACAGTATATCCAAATCTGACTCTCAAAGGTCTAATTGTCAGGATAGACAAACTGAGACAAACCGAGTTAAATGACTTGCTCAGGGTCACACAGCCAATAAATGTCTGAAGCCAGATTGAACTCAGGAAGATGAATCTTCCCGACTCCAACATTCTATCCTCTGCACCATCTAGATGCTTTTTATATACATTTTGGAAATTCTTCCTAGTTGGAGGGTATTCTAGCACTTTTAAGTGCAAGCAGATTGATTAATTTAATTGCAGCCTCTATGGGAGCCACAGCACTGAAACCTATTACCAAAAAAATCAAAATCCCCCCAAAGCATTGAATGTAGATTTTATACTTATTTTTTTAAAGAAGTTTTTAAAATCCAGTTGCTATTTCTATCATTTTATTTATTTAACTTCAACTGCATTCTATAGGAGTTAGAGTCTAAAAGGTTGTTTGAGTAAACTGGAGCTGATTGAAGTTTTGGCTGAGAATGTAATTACCTAAGTTGGCCCTGGCCCAAGAGATATACTACTCTAGCTGAAAGTACTATTGGATTTTTAATAAGCACTGGCTCTCAGTAGTTTAGCTTTCTGTCCCTTGCATCAGACAGTACCATGCCCCCTAACACCTCTCCTTCTTCCCTGTTCTCCCTCCCCTCCCCCTCATTTCATAGAGTAGGACTTACCCAGAGACAGAAGGGCAACCCACTGAATGAACAATGCTTTCTTGCAGCGCTTGAAATATATTTTCAGAATTTTTACCAGTCATACAAGTATTGATTCAGGCCATACTTCCCTACTTCTTGAAAGTTTTGAGGAATTCTCAGTCTGTGATTTCAGAGCTACCAGGCACCCCTTGTACTAGAGCTGCTGTCTTTAATAGAGAAAGAGGAAGGTGGTAGATGAAGCTAGAAGACTGTTAATTCTGCATGGCCCAAAAGGTAGACCTTGGTGCAATGGGTGGAGTTTTCTGAGAGGTAGATTAGAGTCCTATTTGAAGAAGACTCCTAAAAGATTTTAAGGGTTTTCCAAAATACATTGACTGAAATCTGAGTGTCAGTCTACCTTCCTATACACAAGACTATTAAAGAAAGGAAAATATTAATCACTTAATATTCACAAGTATTTATTAAGTACCTGGTGTTCTAGATACTCTATTAAGGGCTTGGATTCCAAAGACAAAAGGTAAATGATTCCTTCCCTCAAAGAGGCAATTTACTAATCTACATTCTATTGGGAGAGAATACATGGACATATATCTTCAATGAGTTATTTTGGGGTGTGGGAATGATAACAATATGATATGAAACAATATGGTATAATATGATATATCATACCATATTATGTCATGTCATATCATATAATTAATATAATACAATACAGTACAATACAATTTAATAACAGTAGATAGCATCTATATAATGCTTTAAGTTTTGCAAAGTTCTTTACAAATATCTTATTTTTATCCTAACAATAATCTTGGGAGACTGGTGCTCATTTAATTTCTGTTCCACTTTACAAATGAGGAAACTGAGACAAAAGCTACTTAAGCGACTGCCCAGGGTCATTTGGTATCTAATCCAAACAATTATCCATCTCCTTATTTGTTTCACATGGGCACTTAGCATTTGATTTGTCAGCTAACATTGTGAGTCTCAAACCCTGGAGCTCACCATTTAGGCTATAAGTTCTTTAAAGTCAAAGTCAGCGACATATATCTTTGTGGACTTTGCTACAATTAAGAATGGTCTGAACATAAGGAATGCTCAATAATACTTTATCTTTTGTTTGATTGATAGTTGCTAAAAACAAGCAATCCAACCTGCGTTGGGGAATTGATGCTAAAAATAAGACTGGACTTCATTTAACTTGGCTGAGTTCAAAGGTATAACTAGCAATTTTTGTTACCCAGCAACAAACAGTGTGAATTGTCTTCAAATCAAGTTTTTAAGATAGACTTACTTAGGAAGATGTTAAAGGTGGATCTGGCAGGGCTGTAGTCTATTAGTTTAGGCTCAATATTGGAATGAAATGAAGCACTTGTATATCATTGAGCAGTTAGAAGGCTTACTTACCCTTAACATAGGAAGATCATTCAATAAGAATACAGTAACACTTAACTCAGATAGAATCACTACTTTCTCTCTTTACTCACTCCATAAGGAAATATGTCTGATCCATGGACCAAGTATAGTGAAATTGCATTGTTTTGGAATATTCACCAAATATGAGGTGCCTAACACCCTATGGGAGATGCTTAGGTGACCAGGATGTCATGTCAATAAAGTCAGAAGCTGCAAGGAAGTTGTAGCATGGGAAATAAAGATTTGAACTTTGTCCTATTTTTGAATCAATCAAATGGCCAATTTATCTTTTAGGAAACAGATAACCTAACTCATGTATGTTCAGGGATGGAGGCATTGTGAGACACTGGTCCTATCAGAGAGGAAGAAACATCAAATTTCAGTTCATAAGGGCACATGAGAGGGAGATAAAAGGAAATTGCCTTTTTTGAGTCTGATGGAGTTCATGGGATATTGTGAGGTGGTTGGCTGCTAGGGGAAGGACAGGGTCAGGCCAGGGCAGAAGTTCATTTGGGTTGGGCCATGCTTGCGTTGGAAGAGGAAGCATGCTCTCTAGTAATTTGTTTTATATAACTTGAGGTGACTCTTGGCTTTCCTATTTACTGTCTGTGGACCCTCAGTTTCCTCACTTGTAACATGAAGGGGTTGGGCTAGATTGCCTCTAAAGCATATTCATATTACTGTCTGCATATAAATTAGCAAATTGATTATCCTAATCTGTGAACTGTGGATTTGCAGATTTGTAGATAATGCTGTAACTTGGCTCCATTCAACTTTGTTAGCTAGCTGTGAACTCTGAATTCAAAGGTTAGCTTCCCAGTTTTCAACTTCTGAAGGAAAAATATGGTTTTAAAATGTCCATTCAGAAAGGGACTTCCCAATTTGGTCAGATGGATGTATAAAATTATTATTCCTCCTCTCAGAAAGAAAGCAGCTCCCCTTACCTCACTGTGGATCCCAGCATGTTATTCCAGGCCAGAAACTGTACATTTCTCTGATACCCATCAACGACATTTGAAGAATGTATGGCTGTGTTCTGAGTGATAAGAGGTGGGGAAATCCAACCATAGGCATAATAACTTGGGAATTATAAGGATAGTATTCTCAAGGAATATAAACACTGTGAAGAATGAAGGCTGCTGAGGGTGGCAGAAGTACTTTGGAAGGGGGAGGGAGAGAGAGCTCTCTCACTTCTTAAGGTTACAAGCCAGAGGTTAGTCTCACATGAGGGGTGATCATATATGTGCATTTTACATTTCCCTATTAGCAATATTCATTGGGCAGCTAGGTGGTGCAGTGGATAGAACTTTGATCCTGGGATCAGGAGGAACTGTGTTCAAATTTGACCTCAAACAATAATTTCCTGTGTGACCTTGCCCAACTTGCTTAACCCCATTGCCTTAAGTAAATCAAAAAAAAAATTTAAAAAGGAAATAATCACACAAAACTCAAATAACCAAAATATCAATGGAAATGAAAAAAAAATCTTGTTTGCCATGATAATCTATAGGAACTCAAAAGGGTCAAATTGGAGAACATATTTTAATAGCAATTTTTTTCCAAGGCAGTATCAGTGCCTGAAAGAAAGGGTTTCTTTTTCACCAAAGGCAAAAGACATATTTGGTAAGAAAAATGATCGCTGGATAGGATAGGGACTAGACATCATTTCATTAAAATGTATCAGACCTACTTGATGAAGAAATTCCATCCATTAGTGAAGGTTAGCACCTCCTCTGCATCTTTTAGTCTAAAGCGTCTCCAGGTTAAATGACTGGTTCAGGTTCACACAGCTAGTATGTATTAGAGACTATTTAAACTGAGGTCTTCCAGGTTCCAAGGTCTGTTTTCCAGCTCTTCCTCCAGAGTATGAACATATAGTATACTCACATATACAAACTCACATACACACATACATACACTCCTTCCATATACTGTTCTCCCAGATAATAGATTCTTTAGATTCTTCCACTATAGCCCTGTGAAAGTTTAGATTCTTACCATAATTTATATTCAATTCTTTCCTGTCTATTCTTTCTAACTCTCTTACATTACTACCTTCCAGATGAAGGAGAAGACCTTAGAGAGTTATCCAAGGTTCTGGGGAGAGGCTGTGGTAGAACTTGTGTTATTTTCTGATAACTCAGGATAAGAGTATGGTCTCTATTTAAGTGTCAATTCATTTCCAGCAACTGGTTAAAAAAAAAAAAACCCAAACAAACCAAAAAACAACCCAAATCTCTTTACTGAGTTAAATTCTATTCTTGTTAATTAGTCACTATTCTATATCATTCCAGACTATTTCTCTTAAGACATCTTCCTTTCTTTCAAAGAACAAACAAAAACAAAAGTCCCAAACAACAAATAATGAATATCTTAGAGACAGAACAATTTTATCTTATTCTCTGCTTATGTAGCAACATTTTTCACCCAGTCTCAGAGTGAATTGTAAACAAATGCAGAGGGAAAGCAGAGGCATGGATTGATCTGTCTTGTGTGAGGTCAAAGAGCAAGTCAACTTGACAGGAACAGAACCCAGACCTTGTAAGTCCCGCTGTCTGTTTTAACCCAGTACACACAGAAACAGACAGAGATACACACATATTTACTGACATTTGGAATGCTAAGCTAAATTCTCTTGGGAGTCTTTGGAAAACCTTCTGAAAGGGTGGTGCTAGTTTCCGCCTTTTCTTGTCCTCATGGGCAAGGAAGGGTTGCATCTTGTGTGTTTGAGCTGGCTGCTGCCAATGGAAAAACACTTAAAATGTCAAGTTTGATATGGCTTACTATTTTCCCATACTATGTCTATATGAACTTCTTTCTTTTAGCTCCCTTGAGTCCCATACTTTTTTTTTTTTAAGAGAGATTTGCAATTGCAGCAGTGAGAAATCAACATCTCTTCTTGCTGGGAAATCCTCACTTTAAATGTCTGGGGCAGTGGAATAAGATGTGAAAGAGTGGGAAATCCCCTTGCTGTCCCACTCCCTTTAGAGGCAGAAGATCCAGGTTCAAATCCTGTGTTTCCATGATCAAGTATTTTATCTCTCTGGACTTCATTTTCTTCATATTTTAAATGGCTTCTGGGGTCTACTCTATAACTTGGCTTTTCTACTTACTGTCTGTGGGATGTTAGGCAAGTGATTTTACTTCTCTTGCCCTCAGTTTCCTCACCTATTAAATGAGGAGTTGGACTGGATTACCTCTCAAGCATATTCTTATTACTGTCTGTATAGACTGTCCTAATGATGTTCATTCCTTTCTAATTTTCATAAATGCTCAAACTTAGGGAAAAGTTGCTTTCCCGGTAGTCTATTGCCAAATCACCTATAAGAAAAATGTAAGGTGGAGAATATACCCTCCTTTGTAAGTCTCAAGGCAGTGATGGGAGAAGTATATAATTCTATTTTGATATGGAATTTTACTATTTTCCTGTGCAGTTTATAAGTGATTTCTATTAGAAACCAAAATAGGAAATATATAGTTTGGAGAATTGGTTAACTAAGGGTTTTTTATATGTAGGTAATAACAAGTTCAATGGGCAGCTAGGTGGCACAGTAGATAAAGGCCAGACTTGGAGTTAAGAAGATTTGAGTTCAAATGTTGCCTCAAACATTTACTAAGCAGTGTGACCCTGGGCAATCACTTAACACCTTTTGCCTCAGTTTCCCATTTGTAAAATGACTTGGAGAAGGAACTGGCAAACCACTCCACCATCTTTGTCAAGAAAGTTTCTCCTACTCTCCAAAAAAGGAGTTAAAAAGAGCTGAACATGAATAAAGATGATTAAACAACAAAAAACAAATACAATGTGTGATCCTAATGATTATCTCTAGAAATTCTAATCAATTTGAACCAGAAATGGAAAAGCATGGTAAAGTATTCATTTTAACAGGATAACCTTCAGCAAAATTGTGAAGTAAGCAAATTTTTGTCTCTTGCTTCCTGGGCCCCTTTGCCTATTTCTTTAGTCTTCTTCCTGCTTCCTCAGATCTCTGACTCACCTTCTAGAAACTGTAAGGTGAAGCTGAAAGTAAACCTAATTTGGAGGCACAGGATCTGTGTCTAAATCCAGACTCTTAATTTTGTGTCTTTGGACAAGTCACCCAACCTCTCAAAGCTACGGGAGTAATATCTATAAGCCAAACATATTGGATCAGATATCCTTTAAAGTCCTTTCTAGTTTTAGAGTATTTGATCCTACTGTGAAGGTGGGATCTGTTTTCTGGGTTAAATACTCAAGGCCCTGTAGTTGTATATTGTCGTCACACCTCCTAAGGTAGGCATATGATGTTAGCCATCTCAGTTCTCTTTGTGCTTTAATAGTACACTTTTGGAATAATAAGAGAAAATAGTAGTAATAATCCACTTGTTCCCAGTCAGGAACCAACTCTTCAAAATTCCTTGTTTGTTTGTTTTTTTTGTCTTGGCAAAGACACTGGAGTGATTTGTTGTTTCCTTCTTCAGTTCATTTTATAGATGAGAAAATTGAGGCAAATAAGGTTAAGTGACTTGCCCAGGGTCATACAGCTAGTGTCTGAGACCACCTTTGAAAACCCATCTTTTTGATAACAGGTCTAGCACTTTGCCCACTGTGTACCAAGCTGCCCCAAATCACATAGAATATCTTTTAAAATACACCCTACTGTTCTTTTTCTAAAAAAGCCTGATCTTAATCTAGCATTAGGGTCCACATTTATTGATCCATATTCACTTCCTCCTTTCTATTACTCATCATTTTTCCATAAGAAAATACAATCATTTGTACAATTTATTTCCTGTTCAAAGTTTGTGGTTTGCTTCCTATGATTTGCCTTATTCTTCTCTTGTCATTTTTTCCTGGTATTTTATGGAAAATATTCTGGAAGGAACCACAGACAGAGGGAGAAGGGAGAACTGGTCTATTTTCATACTAAATTCTTGAGGGAATCAGTATTTGATCTTTGTACAAAGCTGAAGAATAGGGTAGCCTTTTCTAAATATCTTCTTTATTTATTTTTCAAAATGTCTTCAAAATAGTCAAAAGTAAACAGAAACTTATTTTATCTAGCCATTTATAAATCTATATTTGAAGACTATAGATATGAGAGAGATGTTAGCAATCTAAATGATTTCAAAGTCCTATGTACACTTCTCCTCAACTAGGAAAGACCATGACTCTGAAGCATCCTTGTATATATATATGTATATATATATATATATATATATATATGTGTATATATTCTTAAGATGACCACAAATAGGAGAAAATGGTTTAGAGGCAGAAAGCCCCAAGCTCTGATTTCATTTCACTCAGCTGTGTGACTCTGGACAAGTCACTTAATCTTTCTGAATGTTTCTTACTATAAAAATGGAAAGTATTTGGGGGTAGCTAGGTAGCTAGGTGGAGCAGTGGTTAGAGCACCGGCCCTGGAGTCAGGAGGACCTGAACTCAAATCTGACCTCAGACATTTAATAATTACCTTGCTGTGTGACCTTGAGCTAATCACTTAACCCCACTGCCTTGTAAAAACAAAAAAAAAATGGAAAGCATCCACCTTCTTGAGAAAATGAGATAATAGTTGTAAAATGCTTTCCAGATCTAAAAGCTTTATAGAAATTTTAGGATCATAAAAGATATGTAAAGCATTCTATATACTTTAAAGTACTCTATGAATACTAGTTATTAGTAGTAATAGTAAGAATAGTAGTGGTAGTAGCAGCAGTAGTAGTATTAGCACTAGTAGAAGTAGTAGTAGTAGTAGTAGTAGTAGTAGTAGTAGTAGTAGTAGTAGTAGTAGTAGTAGTGATAGTATTAGTATTGCCCATGAATATATCTCCTGGTAGAAGATAAGCTCCTAGAGATTGGGGACTACCTCATGTTTGTATTTTTACCCTTAGGACAATGTTTGACTTTTTTTGTTTTGTCATTTTAAAGTCATATTTAACTGTTTGTTACTCTTTTGGACAGAGTTGTTTCTTGGCAAAGATACTGGAATAATTTGTATTTCCTTCTCCAGTTCATTTTGCAAATGAAGAAAATGAGGCAAACTGGGTTAAGTGACTTGCCCAGGGTCATACATAGTAAATGTCTAAGATCACATTTGAACTCACATCTTCCTGACTCCATATCTGACACCCTATTCACTTTGCCACCTGCCTGCCTTGTTTGATATATTGTAGAAGCTTAATAATGCTAGCTGATTGATTGTGTGGAGATATGATTATCAGGGAGGCTTGTTCTGGATAAAATAATTTCAGTGGTTGTATCTTGTAGACTCTGACTGCAAAATTTGTATTTCTCTTAGGTAGCAATAATAACAGAGAAGCTTGCTCAAGCACTTTAAGATCTACAAAGTATCATAGCTTTTTATCATTTCATTTTGATCCTGTTAATTTTATGTGAAATATCAATGTTTTGGGAGATTCTTCTTCCTTGTCTTTATTGTCCCTAGTTTGGAAAATGGCTCAGGAATTGTCCAAGTAAATGGACATGTTGGAAAGTCTGGATTTCTGAGTGGGACGTGGAATTAGGCAATTTTAAAGCCTAATTGTGGCTTCTAATGGCATATCTTCTAGAGTTATGAGTCTAATCTTAGACATCTGTTACTCTTGAAGTTAGGTGTCCATTTCTTTTACTTATCAAATGGAGTTCACACTTTTTACTCACCTCAAATGAAGAAGAATGAGACCTGAGAGCCAGTTAGTGTTAAAACAGATTATGTTAGAACTGGAGCAGCACCCAAATTCCAATCCTGTCTCAGACACCTACTAGCTCCTGTGTCTCTGGAAAGTGACTTGGCCTCCTACAACCTCAGTTTCCTCATCTGTAGAATTGGGATCATAATAGCTCTTACCTCATATGCTTGTGAAGATTAAATGAGATAACGCATGCATGGTACTTTTAGCTATTGTTATGGGACTTGTCATTAACATGGAAAGAGCAGCAGATTTGGCTCTAAGGCTTAATCGCAGTCTATCAAGTTCCACCCCAACCCTCTACCTATTGCTCCCCACCTCCTGTCTAAAGCCTGTTGTTGTTGAGGTACTTTTCTCCCACCATCTAGACTCAAAATCAAGATTTTCAAGCTCAGTGTTGATTATGCTGGAGAAGTCTATATACTAGGAGGAACTGGAGTAAGGCCACAGATTCATTTCACATATATTATTTCTGTAGGAAACACAGTATAATTGAGGACAATTTTCCATCATGAATTGCATCATTAACTAACACAGAGAAAGAGAAATGCAGTTACTTTTCTTTTTTTCTTCTGAAAAGCTGATGATCTGAAGAAAACATAAATGAAAAGTTTAATGTGATTTTTCCAAGTATATTTGTTCAAAATCAGAAATGAAACACATTTTTACACTGTAATAAAAATTTTGTGTTTTAATACATTGCCATGCACATATGAAGTCAAATAATGCGGAGTACAAAATTGTCAAGTATACAAAATGATAAAGCAGATTTTTCAAGCCTGCTAGAGATCATGCCCACAGACACCAGAGGAAAAAAAACAAACTTTGAAAAATTTTCATTTAACTCAATTTAAGAGAATGCCTGCCTCCCCATCAACTCTTTCTAAAGACATTTGAAAGCAATTAAAAAAGCAAAAAAGAAAACAGTGAATCAATGGGCATTAACATGTTGACAGTCACTTAAATATGGAAATGGACAGGTTAAAATGATATGCAATCATTCTCATATTTGGGAAAATAAGATTTTCTGTACATTTTTGCCCCCTGGGGTTCCTTGGGGGATACAATATATGCCCATCTGAAAGGCACTCGATGTTATCACTCTATTTGGATGTCTACACATAATGCTATGGTGTAAAGGGAGGAAATGGTTGTGGGTGATGAAAAAAGAAAATTCCTATATATTGAACCTTTCTCAGGAAGCTAGCATATGGTATTCTTATAGAAGCTGCAAAAACAGTCTATGACCTATGCAGGGCTATGCTGTTACAAAGCACACTTACTAAACCTAGCTGACAATGTGTGCTCCTGCACAAGCACAGGTAGTAGTTTACCAAAGAGAGATTGAACAGTTTTCACTGGTTTGCTTTTGATATTACAATAAACCTTCCCTTGCCTGCAATTCAATTCACAATATGTGATTTTTTTCTTTTTCTTTCATCAGAACCTATACTACTAGATGGTGGCTAATGGACAGAATTCAGGGCAGAATGATATGGTTCCTTACCATCATTTGTCAACTACACACTTCCTCTTTTCTTCAGTAACCTAGGGATTGGAAACCTCTGCCCATAGGAAGGCCAAACCCAAAGCTCTCTCCTTTGGCTGACTGGCTTACTAGAGTGCTCAATGAATTGGGAAATGGAGTCAGGATGACAGATGAGTGCCTTAGTCTTTGGGAGCCATAGTATAGTTCAAATAGCATCTGGCAAATCAGATAGTTGTGATTTAAGATATGATGATCACTATTTCCTTTCCAGGTTTAATCCACCAAAGGGTGGTCATGTGATCAAGTTGGGGGGGCTCATAAAGCATAAAGTTGGAGAAAGTTGTTTTTCCTGAAATTCTATTTTCATGGAGTCTCTGGCACAGATTGCATTTATGAGAACATTTTGTGTTTGTATCTCACTACAGTAATCATATATTGTCTTAATTAGTTCTCATGAAAATGAAAGTCCCACTAAGTGGGGAGGGCAGGACTTTCTTTTTCTCAAGATGAGGAAATTGAGATTTAGGGAGTCTAAACTATTTATCTAAGGTTTAACAATAAAATATGGAGCTGGGACTAGACCCCAAGGTCTTTGGATCCCTAGCTTGTTGTTCCTGGTTTCAAGATATCTTCTTTCCCTTTCTCTTAGTTATGCTGTGCCCCCCCCACCCCCAAAGTTCTAAGAATAAACCTAAGTATAGAAACCACAATGGATCAATACTGTCTCTTCTCAGGTGCTCTTTATTGCGAATATGCAATTTTGCTATGATATCGATCTCTTCTAAAATTTTGTGTAAAGCTATTTAATATAGAGGCTAATGATATTAGTTGAATTAACTGAGAATTGCTTCAACAATTCTCTAGTATCTTAATTAGAGGAGCTAAGATTATTTTCATCAAAATTCTCTTCAAAACATTTGGGATCAGATCTCATTTAAATGGAAGTGTAGTTCTTGATAGGATTATGATTGGGATGGACCTGCACAAAGTCAAGCTTCCAGTATTATTTAGCTCTCTGCAATGTTACCTGCCTCCACTGACCAAACCACTGCTGACATTCATATAACCTCGTAAGGGCAGTTTTTTTTTAATAGGTGGAAGAAAAGAGACTAGTAGAGGAGAAATCATCCAGAAACCCTAAGAGGTCTTTAAAATCTCCTAAGCATGAGCTAAAACAACTGTAACTCATTGCTTCTGGCTGGTCTTCCTGGTTAGCAATAAGAGTCACTCTATGGAGTCCAACATCCTATCCTTTTAGGTTTAAGGTAAGAATTGAATAAGAATGAAAAAAGACCCATGAACAAACAAAACCCAAAGTTACAATGTTCAAAAAGGATCCAGCTACATTCCCTCTGATGCCTCCACTCCCAAATAGTTGCCTTTTAAAATATGGGCAGGAATTGAACTATATATTTCAAAACTCTTCTCACCCAAGTTGAGAAAATCATTGAGATTTTTGCTTTCAAATACTTACTGTCAGAGCTATGAAACTGAGAATTGGCAAATGTTACCCCAGAGACTTCAGGAAGTCCAGAACATAGTTTTGATTTTGTTTTTCAGTATAAATGAAAATAAACCAAATATTAAATAAATCAAATTCTTGTGTCAAAGAAGTCACTAGGAGTTGATGCAGGTGTCCAGATCTCATTAGCTACAGCTACATGTCAGTTCTATAAAATTCAAATTAAACTGAAGTGGTATCAATCTGTGCATGTGTGTTTGCATGTGTGTTATCTGTCTGTGTGTTTTACCTCATGGGCACCAATCCTTTTAGATGGAACAGGCTAGCATCTTTGAAGGAGACAGAAGGGAATAGGTAAAGTCAGACTATCTGAAAGAAGGAAAAAGATTGGAAAATGGATAGCCCAATAAGCCCAAACCACGAGTTTCCTGAAGCATCTCCTGTCCTAAGGTTGTTCACAAAATCAGACTTTTATTTATTCCCCTCAAAGAAATCAAGAAAGGCAGTTACTCCTCTCTAAAAATAAAATCTAAAGATCATCCCCCCCCCATACCATATAGTGGAAAAAAATTTTGTATTGTGATAGAAACAAGTAGCTCAGTCCCGAGCTTTGCCTTATTGTGTTTAAAGCCTGAGAAACTGTTTGAAAACAGCATCTATTTCTTTTGATTCTAATGAGTGAAATTTTAAAAGGCTTAAAAGTATTGTTATTATTTCAATTAATTATCAAGAACGCTAGTTAACAATAACTGGTACCTCAACGTATTATTCTATTTCGTGATCAGTGAAATTCAATTTCAATCAAGTCTTTTACAAACCATCTCATCTTCAACCTTAACCCAAGAGTACGGGCATTTATCTTATTCTGCAGTCATTGTCCTTAAGGGTAGGAGAACCAAATTCTGTAAGTAACTGAAGGGCACTTCCCTTTTAAGTTTCTCCTGAATCTCACTACCTATATCTCGGTTTTTTTCAGCCAAAGAGATGGTTCTAGTAAAGACCTAGTAAAGTAGTAAATATCTTCACTCCTTCCAAATACCTGAATTAGAATCTCAGTGGAAACAACTACTTTGCACTAGTTTTCAAGGGTTCTGAGCAACATACAACTTTTTAAAAAAAGCTGAACGTGAGAGGTTGGGTTTTTAAAGTCTTTTCTTACTTCCCTCTGGAGAATTAGGAGCATAAGAAAAAAATGGAGATGCTGGCCTCCCTTGCCTTAGGGTGGTTCAGGGGAGCCAGGGATAATGTTGTTGTTTTGTTGAGTCTATGAAATTTCTGTGGTGACAGGAGGAGATCTAGATATGTTAGAGGTAAGGAGATTAAGAAAGTATGAGTTATCTGTCCTGACCCTCTTCACTTTTATTAGGGTCCTTTGATTATGATTAGGAATTGTTTCACTCTTTCTACTTGTATTCCCAGAGTCTAGTTTAGTGCCTAACCTCTGACTTAATAACTATTTGTTGATTGATTGATTCAAAGTCATGTCCCAAAGATGGAAGCTGATGCATCACAATTATTTATTGGAATGGGACTCCATGCATGTTTTTTTTTTTTTTCTCTTTGAGTTCTTTATCAAATAATCGAAACCTACCTACACACCATGGAAAATAGCAAGAGAAATAGAAAAAGAAGAAAGGGGTGGGGGTGGGGGTGGGAATATGCTGTGGACTACGGAGGGTATGAATAAAAAGAGCCTTTAGGGAATAAAGAAAATTTATGTCATTTGCAAAGATTTGTTTTTTTTTTTTTAGTCTCTACATCAGCTTTAAGTCTAGCTGTCAAGTAATGAAATTACTCTAAAGAATATAGAAGAAAACACTGCACAGAATAAGCTTGCTAATGCACTTCAAAATGGGGATTGCTAGAGCTGAAGAACTAACAGGGATCTTGCAAACTTCTCTTCTGTGAGATTTTATTGTTCTTCACCAAAACAATTATGTGACATTTGTAGACCAACCCCCCCCCCAAAAAAAAAACAAAACACAAAAGCATTTCCAGGTATTTGGGTATGAGTGGGGAAGTCTATTAGAAGTTTTCTTCTTTAGCATATTTTCTCAAATTGAGTTGATATTCCTTATCCTCCTGGGTATTAGAGTATGTTTCAGTATTTGTTGGGAAACTAAAGACATTCGGACCTACCAGTGAATTAGAAGAGTCTTTACTGTGAAAACTCTATTGCATACCCATGATTGTTCACTTTGTCCTTGTTGAGCCTTAGGGGAGATCCTTTTAAGACATATAGAGGAAGTGTCTGAGGTCTGAAAACCTCAGGGTGAATTTGTAAAATTATGCAATTTTTTTTAATCTCCTCTTTTTCCCCAAACCTCTTCTTGGCACCCTAGAGATAATTATTCATGTTTATTCATATCTGAGGCTATATTTTCCTCTACAGTGGTGAGTGTGAGTCTGCTCCTTCATGGGAAGATGTGGCTTTGAGAAAGCAGAAAAGTGAACTTAAAAGTTTATAAGTATTCCAACATTGGCCCCTGCCTCCCCTGCCCCTATTCTTCCCCAAAGCTAACAAAGACCAATGTCTATCTCTCTCTTTCTCTCTCTCTGTCTCTCTGTCTCTGTCTCTCTCTCTGTCTCTCTCTCTCTGTCTCTCTCTCTCTCTCTCTCTCTCTCTCTCTCTCTCTCTCTGTCTCTCTCTCTCTCTCTCTCTCTCCTCTTCCCCTCAAAGTATTCTAAGTTTCTGGGAAGTGTCATTCCACACAGGATACTCAAGGAAGAAAGCTTACCTTTTTGGAGAGGAAGTCATTATTTAATTAAACCTCTGCTTCCCTTCTCCCCCCTCCTGCCACCAAAGAAATTCAAGGTTCCTTTCTTTACTTCCCTCTGGAGAATTAGGAACATAAGAAAAATAAAGGTTGAATCATAGATTCGGAAGTCTAAAGCTGGAAGATAGAGGCCATATAGTTCAACCACCTTATTTTACAGATGAGATCCTGAGGCCTTTGAGAGGAAAATAATTGACCTAATGTCAACCAGGTGACAGAGGTAGGTTTTGAAACTGGGTCCTCTGTCCCTAAATCCAATGTTACTTTTACTAGATTAATTTCATAATTGAAGCTGCCCTTGTATTTATAATTCTGTGCTTTCCAAACCATTCTTGGGAATCATTGAAAGAGAACATCCATCTGAACAAACAGTAGTTCAGCAATTTCAATGAATGACATTTGCCTGAAACTAATACATGTTTAGAAAGGCTATCTGGAGTACTTCTCTTGGTTAAATGTCTTCTCACATATGTAACTCAAAAGTGTCTAACTTAGCTCTTTGACTTGAAACAACTTGGGAAAGCTTTGAAAAAAGAAAGACTTGTTTCCTTAATAGATTTTTGGGCATTTATATTCTTGTAAAACATTTTGATTTATTTATTCCAAGCAGTGACAATAAGACTTTAATCTGGGAAATGGACTGATCTCGTGGTTCGGATTGCACTTTCCCAAAATCAGAGGACTAGACAATATACCAATAGTTCCAGGAGAGAGAGAGGGGCAAGAGATCAAATATGGTAGCTAGCAGACAAATTTCTCAGGGACTCTAGGATGAGCTCTGTGGGTACTAGATTGTCACAATGCTTTGAGAACTTGGCAGTCTTTCTTGGCAAAGACTATGTGGAGATCAAACCCTATGTTTTACTGTTATGTCATACCAAATATAGGAATGTACACACACACACACACACACACACACACACACACACACGCACGCATGCACTCACATACACACACCCATAAAGCTGAGATGGAGTGGGATTGGGGCAAAGGGGTATATGAACAGTATTTATCATAAGGACAGGAAACACAAACATGGAAGCAAGATGAAAACTGGGAGTAAGAAGAGCTGGGAATAAGGCATGAACAGAATTGATGGATTTTTCTACCATATCTCACCTCTATGATTGATGTAGCATGTTTCCTTAGGTTAGCTGGCTATTAATTGGACTGCCACATGCAAGGTACCAGAGGTGTATTATGAATACTGGCTGTGTTTTCCCGGTTAAGGGGGGAACTGAGGTTGGGGTTGTATAAAGAATCAACAGGAGGAGTGGCTGGAGAAGGTATGCAGATTGAAGTGAATCAGTCCTACTTGCATGACTCAGACCCACTTGCTGGGAAAATGGAGTAGAGATAATTCTAAAAGCCTAGAACTGTAAGGGGCTGATCATTCCATATTTGGTTACCTTAGATTAAGGAAAAAGATTTCAAGGCAGCTTTCCCCAAACTCACTCCAAGAAATTTCTTTTGGTGCTGCAGTGATACTTTCTATCTCAGTATTTACTTGGGGAATAACTGGGAAAGATGAGGGTGGTGTAGAAAGAGTTCCTACAGGATCTTAGGGGTTATTCCTCAATAGGTTTCTTTCTCTAACATCTCTTGATAAACTTATGTTTATCCATCCTTCCCTCTAATTTATTGGAGTTTTAAGAAGATCTCTTTCTTCTTTTCTGGGAGGTTTCAAGAGGGGCACAAAAAGCTAAACCCTTTCAAAGACTTGGGAAGATGGTCAATTAGATTGAGGTTGTGGGTTTGAAGACATCTCTAAATGCTGAACTTGGAAAGAGCCCAGTCGTTTTAAAGAAGTCATTCTCGGTTCTATACATGGGTCTGGGATGGTGAGGACTCCTGGGTTAACCCTTGGATATAAACTTTACTGGACTCTTGACTCAGGTCAAACTGTGATGTCAGGTTTCAGAAGACAAATTTGGATCAGCTATTTAGGACAGATCTATGTGGGCTTTGATGCTTCAAAGGGTCTGAAGATAGAAATCATTGAATTTAATTCAAATACAACTAGAAATATTCCCTAAAATATTGATAGTAAAGTAGCAGAAAGAGAACTAACTTGGGGATGATTGGAAATTTTCTTTGGGAAAAGAAATCCTACTGGGCACTTACTATCATCTCCTTCAACAGTTTGGTCACCTGTTTTGTATGATTTTATTTTTTTATGATTCTATGAGTCTGATAGACTCCTAATATATCATGTTTTATGTTTACATTCCTAACAGGGTATAATATTGTGAATATTTCCATTGAGATTGCAGAATTGTTGTAATGGTACCTATGGCTCTTTCTGTAACATTTTGTAGCAAGAAATAGCCGTAACATGACCAATCTTTTTTTTTGCTTTCACTACCCACTGACCCATGATTGTTGATGAAAATGGAATCCCTCTCCTTGTTTTCAAAATCTTTGCTTCTATTGATTAGAAGAAAGTCATAGTGACACAATGGTAAGATAAGCATGTTTATATTGGTGGGCAATATGAGGGCATCTAGGCATAAGAAAATCATACATAATGTCTTATAATCATCATGGTCCACCTACTACCCCCATGCTTATTTATCTCTTCCTGGTTCGAATCAAGATAACATATTATGAGATGAAATCTAACAGTACCATGACCATATCTACACCCAGATACTACAAACCACAAAGGATATGTAAATAATGGAGTTTGTCTTGGACAATCTCAGTCTAGAAATAGAACAAGATTTTTTGGGGGATAAAAAAGAAAAAAGAACACCTTGTTTTTTTTTCTTCACATATACAGAACGTGCTAAATCTTCTGTGTAGAGCTCACCTATAAAGTGCTTAATAGTTGAACGGAATACCTTTGGACGGCATAACTAACAGATACGAGACATGTTTACATTCCTATCAGGGTGTAATATTGTGAACATTTCCACTGAGATTGCAGAACTGTTGTAATGGTTCCTAAAACATCATGCCATCTGCATACATAATAAAAGAATCCAGTAGTTGCCATGCTAAAACGGGACTTCTAGTGAAGGGCACAGAGAGTCCCTCGAAGGGAACTCAAGTTATGCACAGTGATGAAAACTGGAAGCAATTTCCCAGCTAATGGTCTGTCAATGACCACTTGGAACAAATTAGCACTGAAGATGATGTGCCACATTTTAAATCCATGGCAAACTAGGATTTTCCCAAACCCATCATCTTGACTGAGTGGTTGGAGCTCAGTTAATCTTTCAATTCTCCAAGGTCATCTTGTGGCACTGCCATTCTTTCAGCTTTTCATAAGGGAGAGGCCACTTTCACATCAACTGGCAGGACAGCAGCTTTAGAGGCTAATCATGATTACGGAGAACCCTCTGTTGAGGCTGTAAAAGAAATGAGAAAAAAATCAGGAAAGTCATTTATCTCATATGGTACAAATCAGTACATTTCCAGGATGTAAAATATTGTTGTTATTCTGTTCAAATGCAGGTGTCTTGAACCCCAGGGTGAAGGCAGTTCAACACTAGAACAGGGTCTCTGACAGAAACAGTCTATAAAATCTTCCCTGGAGAGCTCTAAGAACAGGGGTGATAGTCATCTTACTGAGGTGATGCAGGCTGCACTCCCTGGAAGCAGGGGGGTGGACTAGTTCAACCCTGGGAGTCACATCCAATTCTATGATTCTTTCTATTAATAAATCTATTGGAAGTATATCAGATTGGGACAGGCAGTAGGGATGTGTTTCTGTGCACAGTTTAATTGGGTTTTCCTACTTGAGGGCAGATACTGTCATTCAGAGGAAAACCCTTCAATGATACATACAGCTAGGAAAAAAAAGTAAGCCCTGTGCTAGAGCTTTTTGGCTTGTTGTTAGATCCACTACTATTTCAGTTATCAATTATTTCAGTCATCCAACATGTAACTTTTAATTCATTCTCAAAATAATTTTTCATAACTTTTCTTTTTATACCTTTGTCATTAGTGAATATTTCTCAACAGAATCCAATGGAACTCCAAACAGAAACAACCAAATAGTAGCATCATTTACTGGTGAATGCAACATTCTGTCCTTTCTTGTCCCCTGCCTGCCTTGTTCAGATGAAGGGGTTTAATTGTCTCTTCTCTGGGATCACGGGACTTTTAAAATCACCTCTGATTTCTTTTAGTGTGTTTTTCACTTATATCATATTGTCATTGTATTGTTCTCCTGATTTCATTTTATATCAATTCATAGACATCTTTTATTGTTTCTCTGATTCCTTAGCAATCAATCAATAAATAAACATTTATTAAGTACTTATATTAAGCACTGTGTTAAGTGCCAAGTATACACAAAGAAACATTTCCTTCCCTCCAGGAGCTTACATGAGGAGGAAAGGGAAAGACAAACATGTAAATACGTTATTGGAAAGCAAGCTATGTATAGGATAAATAGGAAATAATTAACAGAGAGAAGGCACTAGAATTACAAGGAGTTGTGGAAGCCATTTAGTAAAAGATGAGAATTTAGTTGGGACTTAAAGAAAACCAGAGTGATCAGTAGGCAAACTGGAGGAGAAAAAAACATGCTAGGCAAGATAGGCAGGTCAGAGAAAATTCCTCCAGCTGAGAGATGGAGGGTCTTGTTCAAGAAATATCAAGAAGAACAATATTACTGGATCTCAAACAATGTGTAGGGGAGTAAAGTGTAAAAAGAATAGAAAGGCAGGAGGGGGCTAGATTATGAAGGGTTTTGAGTGACAACCAGAGCATTTTGTATTTGGACCTGGAGGTGATTAGTAAAAACTGGAGTTTATTGAGTAGGTGAGGGTATGATCAGACTTATGCTTTAGGAAAATCTCTTTAGTGGCTTAATGGAAGATGAACTAGTATGGGGAAAGACTTGAGGCAGGCAGATCTATTACAATAGCTATTACAAGCAGACTATTATAATAATCTAGGCATTAGGGAATACATTAGAGTGGTGGCAGTATCAGAGGAGAGAAAGAAGTGTTTTTGAGAGATTTGACAAAGACAAAATTGACAGGTCTTGGCAATGGGGGTGGAGGGGAACAACGAAAGATAATGAAGATTCCAGGATGATTCCCAGGTTGAGAGCCTGGGGGGGGGGGTGGGAACTAGAAGTCCCTTCTACAATTAAAAGGAAGGTAGGAGACAGAAAAGATTTAGAGGGAAGGATGATAAAATCTGTTTTGGACATATTGAGTTTAAGATGTCTACCAGATATCCAATTCAAAAGGAAGCTGGAGATGACAGATGGAAGTTAGCAGAGAATTTGGGGTAGAATAGACAGATTTGAGAGTTTTTAGCATGGACTTAGTTATTAAATTCATAGTCATTTTTATTTCTGTCCATTAATATTTTTAAATTTTTTTTTTATTTTTACAAGGCAATGGGATTAAGTGACTTTCCCAAGGTCACACAGCTAGGTAATCATTAAGTGTCTGAGGCCAGTTTTGAACTCAGGTCCTCCTGACTACAGGACTGGTGCTCTATTCACTGCTCCACCTAATGCCCCTCTGTCCACTAATATTTCATTAATTCATCAATTACAGTTTGTTTTGCTTTTTCCAAATTAATGAGCACTTTATTTTTGGTTCTTTCCTGTCAATTGTTGCTGTCAATATTTGACAGCCCTCTCTGTCTGCTTTTGACCTCCTTGGGGATATATGTCCAATAGTAAGATTATTATTTTTTATTCTTAACAAAGGTAAGGTCGTTTTATTTTGCTACTGTCTGGGTGGCATTTCCTGGATCTCCTGATTTTTCTTTCTTGTTAATCAGATCAGTCAGTCAATATATATTTATAAATCATCAACTATGTGCTTGGCCTTGGGCTAGATATTGAGAGGGTGACAGAAAAACAAAACAAACAAAAGAAAATTTAAGACTTTATATGATCTCTGTCCTTGAGAAATATTTGAGGAGCCAAGACTCACACAAGACATAAGAAAAACATAAACTAAAACAATACAGTATCTCTATCACCAGTACCAAATAACAATCTTGAACAAAGAATATGCTTAACAATTTTTTTTAAAAACCTAATCAAATTGTAGCTATCTAGAACCCTCTGAATATGCTTTTATAAATAGCCCAGTTTTCTGGATGGTTAAGGATTCAACTTCTCAAAGCAAAATGACTTGTAGAATTTAACCATTTTTGTTTTGAAAAGTTTTTTTTAAGGTTTTTGCAAGGCAATGGGGTTAAGTGGCTTGCCAAAGGTCACGCAGCTAAGTAATTATTAAGTGTCTGAGGTTGGATTTGAACTTAGGTACTCCTGATTCCAGGGCTGGTGTTCTATCCACTGCGCCACCTAGCTGCCTCTTTGAAATGTTTCTTAACAACACATTATTATTCTCTTCTTGATGATTCTGGGGGCATTCTATTGTGAGTTGCTGTATGTTTTTGTTTTTTGTTTTGCAAGGCAGTGGGGTTAAGTGGCTTGCCCAAGGCCACATGGCTAAGTAATTATTAAGTGTCTGAGGTCGGATTTGAACTCAGGTACTCCTGATTCCAAGGCCAGTGCTCTATCTACTGCGCCACCTAGCCGCTCCATGAGTTACTGTATGTTATATGTGGGATAGTATATTGTATATTGCACAATTCTGGAAGAGTGATATTGTAGGTGACTGAGAACAAGAAAGTAGAAATGACTTTCCTAAAGTCACAGTAACATCTCTGGGCCGGGTTGTGGCAAAAAGTATTGTGAGTCTTGCCTGGCAAGTTATAGGAATGAAAAATCTGCTTCGTTGCTGATAGGGTCATGGAGCATTCAGCTACTGTCCCCACCACTTCCTTAAGACAGCTGTTCAGTTCTTGGAAAAAGAAGTTGCCCTCAGGATGAGCCAGCCACCCTGACATTACTGGCCCTCTGACTGGGACTCCTTGAGGAAAGGATTTACATGGGAATAGATCCACTGAAATAAGTTAATGGGTTTTCTCTAAAAGAGGCATCATGAAAGAATTAGAAGTTGAGGGGATGTTCATCAATTGAGGAAGAATTGAATAAGTTATGGAAGATGATTGACTTGTGATTATAAGAAATGACAATAAGATCTAATGTAAAGTTGAGTGAACAGAACCAGGAGAATATTGTACACAGCAACAGCAATTTTATAATGATGATCATCTATGAAAGACTTAGACAATTCCAAAGGACTTATGATGAAAAATGCTGTACACCTGCATTGAGAGAGAATTGATGAACTGAGTATATTTTGAAGCATACTTTTGAAAACTTTATTTTTCTTGCTTTTAAAAAAAACAACATGGCTAATATGTAATTCTGTTTTACATGACTTCATATGTATGATTGATATCATATATATTGTTTGCCTTCTCAATGGGTAGAGGAAGGGAAAGAATTTGGAACTCAAAATTTAAAAAAAATTAATATAAAGAATAAATTAAGAATAAATAATTTAATAAGAGTACATAACACAATAAATAATAATAAAATATTAAAAATAAAAGAGGTATCTATCATATCATTCCATAATACTATTATATTACAATGATACCTTCCTTTCTGGCTTAATGATTTGAGGAATAATTTGTAACATTATTTCTTGTCTAGGCTAGTTTTTTTAAAAAAATATTTTATTAGGGAAATATGGTAGAAAGGATTAGATTTTCTCTTTATGTTACCTGAACCCAACTGAAACACAAATGGCAATGTGTTATATATTTTTTTCTTTGTGATTATTTGGAAAGCATTTCTAAACCTTGCTTTGCATCATAGAACCCTCTGGCAGTCTGATGTTCAAGGAAGACTACTACTTCTGGTGTGAGGGCTGCCAAGTCCTTGTCAGAGCTGCTTTCCACTGTCTATGTCCACTGAGCATCTTAACTGAGCCATTTTACTCTCCTCTGTGGCTCCAAAAAGCTGTAGCATGCATAGTAGTCACACCCCAATAAACCATTTCAGAAGATGGAATAAACCAGGTTGAGGGTAATTGGGGTGACTTAAACCCATCAGTGAGTTGAGGAATTTCTACCTCAACCATGTCAAGTCTTCCATTGATAGAATGAGATGAGAATAATTCATCCCAATAGTGATGAAAGCAGCTGAAGCAGGCTTTATGGAGTGCTTCGAGTTTTATTAGGCAGCAAAGATGCCAAGGTTATCTAATGCATCTAGAACCATCCCCAGTTGTTTGGACTCTGTCTGGCCTCTCATCACTGATGAATTTGGAGGAGATTGTGAGGGCAACAACTTTGTGTACCTCTGCATAACTTAAATCCAATTTGTGATGTTGTGATGTTTGTCCTTCAGTGAAGCCATGACAAGCACAAGAATTGGATTTCAGTGAGGGGGTGATGTGCTAAGTCATCTGCCTCACTTTCTCCTCCAGAGCCGTCCAGAGGCCAGATATGAATCAGTACTACTGGAGATGACTCTGGATGTGAGGCAATCAGTGTTAAGTGACTTATTAAAGGTCACACAGCTTGTAAGTGGCAAGAGTGTAAGGTTGGGGGTGGCTAGGTGGTGCAGTGGATAGAGCACTGGCCCTGGAGTCAGGAGTAGCTGAGTTCAAATCTGGCCTCAGACACTTAATAATTACCTAGCTGTGTGGCCTTGGGCAAGTCACTTAACCCCATTGCCTTGCAAAAAAAAAAACAAAACTAAAAAAAAAAGAGTCTAAGGTTGGATTTGAACTCCTGTTCTCCTGACTCCAAGTCAATGCTTTATCCACTATATCACCCAGCTGTCCCCCCCAAAATCCAATTTATGTATAAATTAAAAGATCACTTATAACACTTTACCATTCTTATCTCAAAAGTCCTATGGGGAAGCAAGTGGAAAAGCAGCAGGTGTAGATACTATGGGAGCTGTAGTCACTACCCTGCGCACAGGCAGCCCAGGTCATGGGATTGTTTCCTTACTTGAAGCAGTAGTGGGATTTGGTAGCACCTTTAAACACTGTTCACATTCTGGTATGATAAAGGAGCTAAAAAAGATGCCCTAAAAATTTTCTGCCTACCCAACCCTGGTCAAAATGCAAAAAAATGTATACAAATTTCTTCAAAGAAGATTCCACTCAACATTGTAGCATGGAATGTGTACACATGCATAGACAACATAAGATCCAATAGACCTGAAAGATGAACAGCTCTTGTTGCAAGAGAACTCAGCAGGTATCATATCCAAATAGCAGCCCTGAGTGAAACTAGGCTGCTAAATGAAGGCCAGATTACTGATGTCAGAGTTGGATATACATTTTTCTTGATGGCCACAGTGGAAGGGAGAACCATGAAACTGGGATACATTTTGCAATGTAAACTAATTTAGTCAACAAGCTTGAATGCTATTGAAGGCTCATGACAATGAGATTGCCACTTGAAGGAAAACACCACCATAATCAGTGTCTATGCTCCCACCATGGTGAACTCTAATGAAGTCAAAGAAAAAATTTATGAAGACCTGGAGACCCTTATCATCAATGTACCAAGAAAGGATAAGTTTATAATTCTGAGTGACTTTAATGCTAGAGTAGGCTCAGATTACTAGACATGGCAGGGTGTCCTTGGGAGGATTGGAATTGGAAACAGCAGCAGCAATGAAGACTTGTGCATTTCATGGCCTTCTCATCACACTATCTTTCTTCTGTTTATCTAAATGCAATAAAATTTCCTGGATGCACCCTCACAGCAAACATGGGCATCTAATAGACTATGTGATTGTAAGGAGAAGAGACAGGATGTGAGAGTGACAAAGGAAATGTGTGGTGCAGAGTGCTGGACTGATCATAGATTCATCCTCTTCAAGCTAAGTATTCACATTCAGCCCAAGAGGTGACCCCAAAACAAAGTGACTACCAGAAGAATTAGTGTAAAAATAATAGAAGACTTCTCTGAGTGGGAGCAGTTTATTGCTAACTTGGAAGGAAAGTTGAGCTAACACACAGCTAGCAACAATGGAGCAGAAAAGGAGTGGGCAGCTTTCAGAGATTTGGTGTACTGTACTACATTTGCTTATTTGGGTTAGAAGAATTACAAACATCAAGACAAACATCAATGATGAAAATGATGAGCAAATACAGAAGCTTCTAAATGAAAAAATGAGAACTTCATAGGCTTCACAGAAGGTTCTTTCATTTCTAAGAAGGCAGCATTTAATACCATCATTTAGAGAGATTCAAGATTCTTGGTTTCAGTAAGAAAGCAAATGAAATTCAATTTTATGCAGATAGTAACAACTCAAAGTGTTTTTATGAGTCCTTGAAGACTATTTGGGGGTCAAAGACATAAGCTGTATTTCAGCTACTCAGTGCTGATGGACAATATCCTAGAAAGATAGACTAAACATTTCCATAGTGTTCTTAAAAGACTCATCATCACCCATGCTGAAGTCTTTGACTGTTTACCTTAAGTTAAAGTCAATCTGGTCCTAGCTGAAGCACCAACTGAAGAAGAGGTTTTGAATGCCATTAGGCTCCTGTCATGTGGCAAAGAGCCTGGAGCTGATTCCATTCCAGCTGGAGCTTTAAAAGGGGTGTGTGTGTATGGGGTCTAATGCTCATCTAAAAGCTGACTGAAATTTTCCAGCATGAAGGGGTTATCCATAAGGAATTCAAGGATGACTCCATCATCCTTCTCTATAATCTGTATACAATGCTTGTAAATGTGACCAAGGCCTTTGATGCCATCAGTCATGAGGACTTATGGAAAATTATGTCAAAATTTGGTTGCCTGAAGAAGTTCATCAGTATTGTACATTAATTTCATGATGGCGTCCTTCTCTGGGTTCTGGCTAGAGGGCGATACTCTGGAGATTTGTCAGTCACCAGTGGAGTGAAACAAGGATGTGATCCCATTCCCATGCTTTCTAGCACGATGTTTTCAGCCATGTTATCCAACGTCTTCACTAAAGATGAATATGACATCAAGGGCAGCTGCCACACTGATGCCAAATTCTTCAAACTGAAAAGGCTACAAACCAATACCAAAGTAAAGGGCATGTTGGTGCATGATTTTCTGTTTGCAGTTGACTGTGCACTCAATGAAGAATCTGAAGCTGAGATGAAGCAAAATGTGGATCAGTTCTCTGATACTTATGTTAACTCTGGCTTTACAATGAACATCAAGAAAACACAGGTGTTCTATCAGTCAATTCCACACCATCCAAATGTGAAACAATTGATGACAGCAAATGGAAAAGTTTTGAATGCTGTGGATAAATCCACTTACCTTGGCAGTGTACTTTTCAGGGAGGTACACATTGATAGAGTTTGACACATGCGTTGCCAGACAATGAGGTTGATACACTCATTGCCAGAGCTAGCTCAGTATTTGGGAGCCTCCAAAAGAAAGTATGAGAGAGAAAAGATATTAGACTGAATGCCAGAGTAAAGGTCTATAGAATCACTGTGATGATTTGATTTATGCCTATGAAACCTGCTGAAGATCACCTGGCAGGAGAAGATACTAGACACTGAGGCCCTTTCTTGAGCTAAACTACCAAGAATTCCAACATTACTACAGAGAGTGAAACTATGATGGGCTGGCCATGATGTAAGAGTGTCAGGCATATGCTTCCCCAAAAAACTATTTCATGGAGAACTCATTCAGGGCAAGCGTTCACAAGAGGGTCAGAAGAAGCAATACCAGGATACCCTGAAGGTCTCTCTTAAGAGCTTTGGAATTGATTGTACAGCATGAGAGCCACTGGACCACCCAGTATGGTGTGCCCTCATTGGAGAGGCTAGTCAGAATTAGCAAGGCATCAGAGAAGCAAGGCAGAATTGAAGCAGTTTAAAGGAAACATGAGATACCTAAGTTTAGAGTAACCACCTCAGGTGTTCACATGGACAAATTGTCCCTGATCTGTGGTAGAATGTTCCTAGTTCATATTGATCTGATCAGTCACAGTTGGACACACTGTAACTCATCTCTAAGCTAGTGATGTCATTTGGGTCCTCTTGATAATGAATGACAAGAACCAACCAACCAGCCAACAAACCAATGATTTCCTTGAGAGAATATTTTCAAATGTATAAAATAAAATATATAGATTATAAGGAAAATTTAAAAATAATGGTTATCAACTCATGGACTTCAGGGTAAAAACTTCTGTTTCATTTTTTTCCTTTGTCTCTCCAAAACACTGCAAAGCATTTAACATGCAATGAAGACTCAAGAGTTGCTTTTTATACTGTACCTCTGATGACATCATTGGGATAGAAAACTCGCAAAGAATAAATGTCTTTTTAGCAATGAAAATTACTATATATTATCTGCAATGGCTTTGACAGGTGAAGTGACTAGCCCAGGATCCCATAACCAGTATGGGTCATAGATAGAAACTTGAGTTTGGGCCTTCCTGACATGTCAGTCAGCTTTTTCTGTTCTACCATGCTGAGTATTTTCTTTCTTTTTTGCAAAGCAATGGGGGGTGGGGGGTTACGTGACTTGCCCAAGGTCATATAGTTAGGTAATTATTAAGTGTCTGAGGCAAAATTTGAACTGAAGTCCTTCTGACTCCAGGGCCAGTGCTCTATGCTCTGTGTCTCCTAACTGCCTTATGTGCTGAGTATTTTCACCTCGAGAAGCACTTGCTATATTTATTGAGTTGAAAAAACTTGATTCTTAATTCTTCTTGCTTTTTATAAAACCATGACTTTTTCACATTTTTTTCTTAAAGGAAAATTTTAATTTGTTTTAATGAATAAAAAATGGATTTCTCTCTGTTTCCCCTGCAGGAGAGGAGGAGATGTTGGAGAAAAGTGAAAACTTTTTAACAGATCTGTATTGAAAAGTAAAACAAATTCTTACATATGCTGTGTGATTCTGAATTTGTAAAGGTTACATTAATTCTGTTAGTAATGGATGGTATAGTGGATAGAGTTCTGGTTCTACAGTTAGGAAGACTTGAGTTCAAATCCTCTCAGACCCTGTGTGGCCCTGGGCAAGTCATTTAACCCTATTTGCCTTAGTTTTGTATTTGTAAAATGAGTTGGAGAAGAAAATGGCAAACCACTATAGTATCTTTGCCAAGAAAACCCCAAATGGGGTCACAGAGAGTAAGACATGACTGAAATGACTGAACAACAAATTTAGTTCTTCCTTGATGGAAAAGCTTTGACTATGCCTGCTGATCTGGGCAGGATCAATCTCTCCCTTCCTTTCTTCCCCTCCTCCCCTGCCTAGTACTTTACTATCAGCAGATTGACCAGATTTAGAAAATTCTAAAGCCATGGTGACCTAGTAAGGGATAAAGCTTAAAATGGAGAAGGAGGTGAGGGAGTAGGGAAGGGGAAACTGAAGGAAACGAATTTACTTTAATTTTTTTTTTGGTGGGGCAATGGGGTTTAAATGACTAGCTCAAAGTCACACAGCTAGTAAGTAACAAGTATCTGAGGACAAATTTGAACTCATATCCTCCTGACTCCAGGGACAGCACTCTATCCACTTTACCACCTAGCTACCCAGCAGAGGGTAGCAGGATGGCACTGGGTATTTAACAGACATAGGGAAGCTGTGTCCAGAGTATGGAAAAGGAACAGGAAGGGGAGGCTGGGGGTGTTAAACCCAAGCTTTATTTATAATGGGCTCATTATTGAAGGGAGTTCATATAACGGTAGAAGTTTCCTCTGGGAAATCAGAAGGGGAACAATTTCCATGGATTCAGGGAGAAATTTATATTTAGGGATAAGGCTTGATGGCTATATGAACAGCAATGGTACCAAGTTAACATATAGATGTTAGAAATGATTGTTGAATGGAATGAAGTGATCCATTCTCCACATTTATCTTTGCTTTCATTATCTTTTGTTCTAAAAGTGGCTTCATTCTGCTTCCTTAGCCTTGTTATAGGTGGATGTTTTCATTTTATTGGATGTAGGAGAAGAAGAATATTTTGATGGAATTGAAGGAGTCAGTTACTTACTAATGACCAGTTATTCTGGCTTCCCTTAGAAAGGTTTCCCTCAGAAATAGTTCTTGGTCCACATGAGTACAAAAATCTTTTTTTTCTGTCTTTTTGTATAAACATGGTCCAAAGAGCTTCTGTATCATATGGAAACTGGAAGTTCAATTTTTTCATGGGAACCCAGCATTTCTGACTATTCCTTGGATTCAATCACTGTGATTACTAGCACAATGGTTCCATTGATAGGGATTTTTAGTTTTGCCTTGGAACTGATAAAGGCTCTTGGAGCTTTAATGTATTTTGTCTTTTTCAGTTCTAGACATAAGTAGGAGAATTTCTCGTCCTAGAAGCAAGAACTTGGAGGCAGGATTCCAAGTTGGATATTGCTGCCAGGGAAACTTAGATCCTCTGGCACTTTGAGGGACTATGTTATATAGGAACTAAGTTAAGATGTGAATATAATTCCCCTTTACTCCCCTGACACTGAGGTGGTGTATGGGAGGATCATGTCTCCCAGATGATGGAAAGGAGAATATAGTTGTGTGTTCTTGCTAATCTTGTTATTCAGTTACTCTTTTGTGATCTCATTTTGGGGTTTTCATTGGCAAAGATATTGCAATGGTTTTTCATTTCCTTTTATAGATGAACAACTGAGGCAGACAGGTGTCACACAGTTTATAAGTATCTGAGGTTATTCTTGAACTCATGAAGATAAACCTTCTTGATTCCAAGTCCAGTGTTCTATCCATTGTGCTACCTAGCTGTCCTGGAGGTAGAAATTCCTTTGTAAAAGGCTAAACAGTTACTGGGATTCAAGGAATCCTCAAAATTTAGGAAATACAATTATTGGGGACGAGTCAATGGCAGAGAATAGAGACTCCTCATTCCCTTTTGTTTAAAGGTTTTTGCAAGGCAAATGGGGTTAAGTGGCTTTCCCAAGGCCACATAGGCAATTATTAAGTGTCTGAGGCCAGATTTGAACTCAGGTACTCCTGACTCCAGGGCCGGTGCTCTATCCACTGAGCAACCTAGCCGCCCCTCCTCATTCCCTTTTAAGAGGATAAGAGATCCCTGGAGGAGAGATGAATTGTAACAGCCCTGGCCTTCAGTCAATGTGGACAATGTGGGTTAGAGTAAGCATGATTACATATAGATTTAAAAATATTCTGGGAAGGGATTCATATTAAAGATAGCTCAGTCAATCCACATGCTTTACCAGAATGCCAAAGGGATCCAGAGTACAAAAAGAATTAAGAATTTCAGTTCTGAATTATGGAATTTGAGGGAATCATAAGCAGAATCATAAGCAAAATTCTCAGAGGTCAAACCTTTTCTTCAATCTCTAACCAAATAAATTTCCTAAAACCTTTTTGTGCACCAGCCAAACTATACCCATCCCTGGACCTGCCCAAGAATCTATCTCCTCTGTTTTGCTTTTACTAGAGCTGTCTTCTTCTGCTATACCAGTTGAATTTTTACCCCTTTAATTCTGCCTTTTCTTGATCCCACAGTTACTTAACAGTCTACTCTGAACCTCATATTTCACTTTTGGGGGGTAAATTTCTAATAATTCATTGTAGTTGATGAAGAAGAAGATGATGATGATGATCATTCTCATCATCATTGCCTGCTATTGCTGCTATTACTACCAATTCACATTATATAGTCCTAGAAATACTCTCTCCACAACATAGAGAAGTAGGTAATGCTAGTTGTTTCCCTCTCAATTAGGAAACGGGGGAACAAGGGAAGTAAGAGACTTGCCCCAAGGTTATTTAAGTAGGAAACTGTCTCTGAAACCAGGCTTGGAACCCAGAGCTCCCCAATTTAGGTCAAGAGCTCTTATTAGAAGATTCAGGAGGTAGATAGGTGTACAGTGGTTAGAACTCTAGGTCTGGATCATCTTCTTGAGTTCAGACACTTCCTAACTATGTGACCCTGAGCAAGCCAATTAACCTTGTTTCCTTCAGTTTCCTCATCTGTAAAATGAACTGTAGAAAGAAACAGCAAATTGTAGAAAATCCCAATAGGCTCACAGTCAGATGTGTCTGAAAAATGACTGAACAACAAAATAAAAATCCAAAGAGTCAAGGATGCAGTCTTTTTTTTATATTAGTCTTTCTGTGTCCCAGACAACTTTCAAAGACTATAAATAGCAGAGAAGACCACAAAGAATCTGAATTATTCTATGAAGTTCTTAACTGGAAACTCCCTTTAACTGATGAAATCACAGGTCCAATCCATATCATTTGGACTTTGAGGAATTAGAAGAATGAAATATGACAGTTTAGAGACTTAGAAAATTGCTTGAGGCCACCTAGAAGTTAAATGATTTGCCTAGGGTCACTTCAAATATGTCTATCAGTGCCAGTTTTCCAACAACATGTGCTCACATTATATCTCTGTGTCACCTTTGATAATTCTCACAATATTTCAAACTTTTAAAATTATTATTATAATAACTATTATGGTGATCTTTGAAATTATTTTTGTAACTGTTTGGGGGCTACATGAATTGTGTCCATATAAGATGGCAAGCATAATTTATAAATTTTTGTGTGTGTTCTGACTGTTCTATCCCTGTTTCTCTCTCTCTCCTTGACTTCTCTATTTCCTTTGATACAATAATATTGAAAAATATTACCTAAACAAGTTAATAAAGCAGCAACAGGGTTTGAGAGGATTGACTCCAATTTTTAAAGAAGTTCTACTGTGGGTAAAACGCTATCAAATAGGATTGATGCAGAGAAATATTTTGTGAAAGGGAGAGTCAATTGAAGTACAAACTTCATTGTTCTATGATTTTAAGAAATTGCCACAATCACCCCAACCTTCAACAATTACCACCATGATTGGTCAGCAGCAAAACATCGAGGCAAGACCCTCAAAGCAGCATAAAGATCTCAACTCACTGAAGGCTTAGATGATGCTAGAATTTTTTAGTATTATAGTTTTTTTTTTTAAATTAAGGTATATATATACTTTGCTTTCAGACTCAGTATATGTAACTTTTATGTGCATGGGGAAACTAAAACATTTGTGGGACTCAATATATTTGCTTTATTAAGCTGTTTTGGAATTAAATCTGCAATATCTCTAAGATATGCCTGTAAGGTTTACAAAATATTTTGTATATATGATGTCATTTGATCTCCACAACTACTCTGGGAGGTAGTTGTTATTATTAACTCCTTCTAATATATGAGAAAACTAAGACTGAGAAAGGTTTTCTGAGGTTGAACAGCTAATAAGGAAAGGAGTCAGGATTTGAACTCATATCTTCCTGAATTTAAGACTAGTGTTCTACTCATTGCATTGCCTAGCTTTCAATGAACAAAGAAGTAAGAAACAGTTTGGTATGAGCAAAATCAACTGCAGAATACTTGAAAGGTGAGAAAAAGCTCATTCTGGGGACAGAAGTACCAGCATGGTACTGAAGAAAAAAGAAATATGGTGTAGATTCAGCATCAGCCCATAGGGCCCAAACAAAGATAGACCTTTCTACTTTGTGGGAACAGTTCTGTGCATTCTATTGAGAAGGATAGGAAGGAGGTATCCTTAGCATTCAACAGTCTGTCAAGCAACTGGAGTTTTAGGTCACAGGGGTAGACCTCAAATGATACATGACTGGCTATAAAAATTTACATCATTTTTGAGAAACACATTTTGAAAGCTTGAAGTATAGCCTAGTCAATAAGTCTAAGGGTCGAAAGTTAGCTCTCTGGGTCCCATCAGCAAAGTCAGGAATAATGCTGGCTATCTACCTTCCCTTCAGGGAGCTATGAAGGCTGGTGGGATGTTCATCAACAGCTTAGTGAGCCCTGAAGAGAAGATGCTATAAATCTAGAAAAATAGGCTGGTTCAGTGAATGTTACTATTACACTGATATTTCAGACTTCTAAAATCTTCATCTTTTCCATGGCTGGAGGGTGACAGCTCCTTTGTTCCCACGTACCTTAATCCAATGATTCTCAAACTATTTGGTCTCAGGACTCCCTTCTACTTTTAAAACTTATTGCACACTCTCCAAACAGTTTTATTTATGTGGGTTATATCTATTGATATTTACTGCATTGGAAATTAAAATGTCTTTTTTATCATTATGGACATAGTTATGACCTCTCAGAGTCCTTGAAAGGGTCTTAGGGATTTCTAGATTGCACCACTTTTTGGGAACCACTCCCTTTGTCTAAAATGGGATTAGACCTTGTCATTTAATTAGTTAGGAAATTTTCAGATGAGAAAATTCTCTCTACCAGTGAAGATTGTCTGTTGCTCTGTCACTGAGTTGTTTCATAAATACTGAGAGTTTAAATGATTTATCCAGAGTCACATAGGGATTTAGTGAGATAGGAATAAAACCTAGGTCATCTTGACCCTAAGGTACACTTTCTATTGTGCTAAAATTTTATTTAAATGTGAATCAGCCACAAATTAACAAGAAAGCACAGAGCTGCTTGTTTATATAGGAGAGATGTCTCATTTTTCTATCCAGCTTCCTCTTCAACTCAGCTTTTGTTCATTTTATTTGACTTTATATTTAATGTAATCAAAACTTGGTAATCAATCATTTCTAGTTTAAAAAAACATACAACATATAGGTCTATGAATGAAAATGGCATTTGGACAGACAAGCTAAATTAATGAATGAATAGATATGGAATTAGATAGGAGATAAACCAGAATGGAACTGAGGAGGACTTAGGCATGAATAAAACTGAGCCCAGCTTCATAGCAGATATAAAGAATGACTCACTTGGTTCTCTCAGTCCTGGTAGTGTGTCTTTACACATTGCCATTCTTTTTTTCCAAGTGCTGGAGTCTTGGTTTCATGATGGTATGATCAAAGAATTGGTGGGAGGCATTGGTTATGTGATTATGATATTCATAGTTATATAAGCCGGACGGTAACAAAGCAGCAGAAACCTAGGGTCCAATAATTCTGAACCACTTTATATCTATGGACTAGTTTAAAATTTACAGGTTACTCTATCAGTGAATTGGAAGTCAATATTCTTAGTTCTGGATCTACAGATTCTAATGTTATAAGACTATACTTTTAAATTTGGAAAGACCTTTGGAGGTCATCTAGTTCAACCTCCTTATCTGATAGGAGGAAACTGAGACCCAACAAAGTTAAGGAACTTCACCAAAGTCAATAGGTACTAAGTTGCAAATAAAGGATTCAAATCTATGTATTTTAATTCTATATCCAACAAATTTTAACCATACTCAAGATTTTATTTTTAATATTTATCATGATGTCCAATCAATAAACATTTTAAAATACCTCATGTATCAGGTACTTTGCTAGGTTCTGGGGAGACAAATACACACACACACACACACACACACACACACACACACACAAGGAGCTCATATTCTAAAGATAAGAATAGACTTGCTTTGTAAATAAATGAGGATGTCAATATTTTAGAAGTATTTTAGGATCCAGGCTGCTTGCACTCACACTTGTGTCAGACTTTAAGGTATAAAACAAAAGGTTACAAAATGCTAGAATATTATAAACAACATTTTCTTGGTTCTGTTCATTTCCTTATTCATTATTTTGTGCAAGTCTAGCCATGTTTTTTTCTAAGATTGTCTACCTAATCATTTCTTCTGGTAAGTATACAGTAATAACAATATTGTTTTAAGAATAACTTTGAAAGACTAAGTCATTTTGACACTTATAAATACCCAAATTAACTACAAATGACATATGAAGGAAGACATTATCTGTTTCCAGAGAATTAATTGATAAATAGAAGTATGTGCAGAATGGTTTTGCATATACATATGTGTGTATGTGTGTATATGTGTGCACAAATGACTAATGGTAGTCATCTCTAGGGTTGGGGTGGAAAAGAAGGGAAGACAAAAAGGAAAAAAATAAGAAAAAAATGCAATAACCTTATTATATATTTAAAAATATAGCAAGTAGTATATAATAGATTTGTAGTTTCATGGACAATCATCCTTTTTTTTTCTATTCTCCTATGTTAAGGAAATGTTTGTTGCATTTCTTAAGTTCAGATTAAAATAAATGAAAAAAAGAAACCAAAACAAAATACTAGAAGATGAAAGTGGTTACTCATCTATGGTCTAAAAATTATCAAAATGCCCAAAATATGGTCAACGAAAGTTTAACCCCAAAATAATAGGAATCACTTTTCCAGCGAGATGAAGATGAGTTCCCTTGGCACTATGGCATGAGTGTCCAGGTAGTGACCCTAAATCCTTACAAACCAAGAACAATCTCTGGAACTTGAAACCTCTCAAGCTTGAATGATTTTAATGAAACTTCCCATTACAGTTATGTAGACATGAAACCATGCATCAATGTGGGGATCACATGACAGATCTTTCAAATGCTGAAATTTAAGTATAGCATTCAAACCAGCTCCTTCCTATCATCTTTAAATTTCTTATAACTGACACCTCTCCCTGCACTCAATAGTCCAGCTACATTGACTTGGTCATGCCATACCATCTCCTTTTTTCCATGCTTTACCTAGTTATTTCTCATATCTTCTTCACCACTATATTTTGACTTCCCTGATTTCCTTCCATATCAGCTAATATTCCAAAAGACCCTTCTTGGTCCCCCCCCCAACAACTACTACTGAGATTACCTCTTATCAATCTCATATGTACCTTGAAGATACTTTATTTTCTCACTATCTCCTCTTATAGATTATATGCTTCTTGAGACCAGGGACTGAGTTTCTTTATAATCCTAGCACTTAGCATCTGATACCCAGATAAATGCAGGTTGACTGCCTAAATTTTAAGCCTGGTTAATCAATAAATATTTATTGATCATCTATTATGCACTCTAGTATAAGTATTATGTGTAGAGAAGAACAGGAGGAGGTATATTTTTCACCTTTGAGGCAACAAAGTGCTATTGGGGTGACAAGATGTCCTCACAAGAAAGAACTAGCAAAAAAGCATGTGTATATGTGAATATGGTAAAATGCTACATATATATGAATAATTAATTATCAGAGTCAAGATAAGATTAGCATTTTTGTGTATGTCATCATCAAAGACTACAGTTGGGTCTTAAGAGATGTGGGAAGATCCTTATGTGAGAACCATGGGTTTCCTCTAATAAGGAAATCTGGATCAGAGATGCCAGGTGAATAATCTCTGAACTGTATCAACATTTTTGATGAGCCAGGATCTCTCTATGCAGAGCTGACATGACTTTGAGCTCTATGGAAGGGTATTTTCTGGAAAATGGTGAGTTTTGCTTGGTTGCAATAATACTCTACCCAACCCACACAGAGTGAGGAAGAGATTATACATCATTAGGTGAATATAGAAGGTCAGATTCTGTCAGAAGGGAGTCATTTATTTAGTTCATTAGTCAGTAGTGACTTCAACTGCCTTGTTATACACTGGTTAGAGGAAAGGGAATTCTATTTCAGTGATCAAGTCAACATTTTGAAGTCATTAAAATATCTGAGACACTTACCATTAGACAATTCTAGAATCCCTGAATCCTCCCAAAGGCAACATTCCATCTATTTGCCCAGTAAGGTTGACTCTTATGAGGTAATATCATAATAAAATTTAGAGCTTAATTCAGTGAACTAGAAATCCCTTTCTACCACCCCAAAGTTAATATCCTTGGCAAATTAAATTGTTGATTTTGATGCATCATCTTAATTCTTCTCATTTTCTGTTTCTGATCTCTTAGATTAAAGGTTTCAAACCAATGTCCAGTCCTTCCCCACACCCACACTCTCCCAACCCTAAGATATATTATTCATTCCTTTTTTATTATTTTATTTGAAAGAACACATAATCAAATTTGTAAATCATTGTAAAAAAAACAAAAAGTCTAAATAGTACCAGTTCAAGGAGTTGAGAATTATAAATTTAAAACAAATGTTAAATTTGAATTAAAGGTCATTGTCTAATATTACTTGTTGTTTTAACTTTGTTTTCAAGGGAAGAGCATAGTATCAGGGAGATGATGTTATGACAAGAAAAGGAATTGGATTTGACTGTGCAAAGTCACCAGCCTCACTTTCTCTTCCAGAGCCATCTGGGTCCAGTGACCAGATATGAATCAAGAGGAAAAGACATGACCTTGGATCTCAGGCAATCAGGATTAAGTGACTTGTCTAAAGCCACACAGCTAATTAGAGCCAAATGTCTGAGGCTAGATTTGAACTCAGAGGTCCTCCTGACTCCAAGGCTGGTGCTCTATCTACTGTACCACCTAGCTGCTTACTATTTTAAAGACAGAAGAGACCTTAGAGATCCTTTGGTTCAATCTTCTAATTTTACCAGTGAGTCATTGTATAGTTGAGTGCTTTGAAGAGGGTAAAGTATAAAAAAACTGGAAAAGTAGGAGGGGACCAGATTGAGAAAAGCTTTAAAAATAAGATTTTGTTTTTGATTCTGTTGGTTATGGGAAGTCATTAGAATTTACTGAGTAAAAATATAGGAGTCAGATCTATGCTTTAGGAGAATCACTTTGGCAATGGGGGAGATAGGGAAACCAAAATTATAATAGTAGAGGTAAGAGAGGGCACCAGACTTGCCCTCCAAACCCTCATTGAAGGGAGAAATCATTGTGAAAAAGGTTTTTTTAAACCTTGACCAACAAATGCTGACCAGCTTCCACTAATGAGCAGATGGGCAGAGGAGCCTGAGACTGGCAGCATTTGCTGCCTCCCCCCACTACCAGACTAGTCCTGCTTCCATCCCATCCCTCACAATCATTATCCAAGGAAGTAATTCCTGGGGAAAGGGTTCCAGTCATTTCCACCAACTGTCCACCAACTGCTATATCAGATTCTGGTGGAAATAGTCCAAGACCACGAGTCTAGGAGTCTTTAGAATATCAAAGATTTCAGCTCAGTGCCCTTGGTAATCATTTTGGAGATCATACCTTTTGCTGTAGGTTTTATAGTCAAGGTTACTGAAGACCAGAAAGGAAATTCTTGCTGTGAAAGTTCTTGGGCTGCCCATCAATTGGGGAATGACTAAATAAGTTATGAGAGGTGAATACTATGGAATATTATTATTCGATAAGAAGCCATAAATGGTCAGACTCTAGAGAAGCCTGGAATGAATTACAGGATCTGATGCTCAGTGAAGGGAACAGAACCAAGAGTGTACACATGAACAACAGCATTGTGAGTTGATCAACCTTGATGGAAGCAGTTCCTCTCAGCAGTTCAGAGAGCTAGGACAACCATGTTAGACTGCCTATGGACTATGATATCCCCATCCAGAGGAAGAAAAACAAAACAAACAAAAAACCTTCAGAATCTGCTGAACACTTCATAAAAATTATCTTTTATGTATCTCTTTCCCTTAATCCTAATTCCTCACATCAAAAATTACCAATTTGTAAAACATTTATCAAAAATATGGATGTACAATGCTAACCTGACTGTTCATCACTGAGGGGAGGGGGGTGGGAAGAGAGGGTGGCAGGAAATTTTGTAGCTTAAAAATATACATATGCATATGGATGAATGTTGAAAAAACTTTCATAACATGTATTTGGAAAAATAAAATATCAATTAAAAATAAAGTTCTTGGGCATTGTCAAGTAGTTCATCAAAAATGGAAATGATTTTATTTGTAGATACGATATTAAAGAAGAAGCATTATCATCTGCTTTGCATCTGTATCCTAAGGACAATCAGATAGCTGAAAATTTTTCATGTGTTGTCTTCCCAGGTAGAATGTGAGTTTCTTGAGAGTAGGGACAGCCTACTTTTCCATTTATACCTCCCAGCCTTAGCACAGGGCTTTCCAAAGTCAGAGTATAGTAGCATGGTGGTTCTGTGGGAACAAACTTATATGTACCATAGATGCTGTGAAGGAGAGGGAAGAAAAAGAGGAACCAGTAAGAGGAACCAGTAAAGGAATGGTCTGGCAGCTAGACCCAAAAGGAAGCAGTGACAATGTACCCAACAGAAGAGATTATCGAGGAGGCAATGACCAGCAACATCAAATGCTGCAGAAAGTTCAAGGAAAATGACTGGGAAAAAGGCAGTGGGTTTGGTATTTGCAAAACCATAGTTAACCTTGGATAGAAAAGTTTCAGCAGAACACTGGGATTGAAGTCAGATTACAGATGGCTGAGGAATCAGTGGGTGGTGAAGAAGTGAAGCCAGTGAATGTAGCCTACTTTCTTTTTTTCCCCTTTTCATAATTTATCAGTAAAGGGAAGGAGAGACATAGGAAAATAATTGGAAGGGATAACAGGATTAAGAGAAGGTTTTTAGGCTGGCATAGCAGAAGGAAAGAAGGAAATGGGGAAGGGGAGTGTTTGATAAGAGGAGAGACAAAAACAGAGACAGAGACAGAGAGAGAATGAGAGAATGACAGAAATGTGGAAAAAGAGAGAGGAGGAAACAGAGAAAAAAGAGGGGGAGGAGAGACAAAGATATATATATATATGTATATATATATATACATATATATATATATATACATATATATATATATATATATATATATATAGAGAGAGAGAGAGAGAGAGAGAGAGAGAGAGAGAAGAGAGAGAGAGAGAGAGACTAGGAGATAGACAAAGATAGATTGAAGATGAAAGCGAAGGAATGATTGATTGGTGGAACAAGTAGATGGAAAGAAAAAAAAATGACAGTTTTTGTCTCCATACCTCCTTATTGGTTAATGCTAATATCTTTTCTCTTCCGCTGGAAAACAATTAAAATCTATTTCCTTTAAAACTTTTTGATTCCCTGAGAACTGTTTTTGGCTATGGGGTACAAAAGAAGGAACAGACTTGAAGACAATATTACTATCTTCTATTCTGTATGCAAGACTTTCAAAAACAAGACTATCTTTTGTTTGGTATAATGTCCAGGCCACTGAAATTTGAATAAATATTGATGCACAATGATGATGATAAAAATGGATTTCATAATAGAAGAGGGTTCAGAAAGAGGGGAAAAAGGAAGCTTAAAAACTCATTCCCTCTATTTAAATCTTTCCTTGGCTCACTCGCTCTTCTCTCTCTCTCTCTCTCTCTCTCTCTCTCTCTCTCTCTCTCTCTGTGTGTGTTATGTGTGGCAAGTTGTTTATTTTAAATTTAATCCAGGGAGGCCTTATTTTACTGTCTATTCTCGATCATGGTCATATCCCCAGACTTCTGCTTTGTTACTGTTAAATGATAATTAGGAGAAGCTTTATAAACATTATGAAGTGCATAAGATTATCTTGTTTACATAAGCCTCTCTGAGTTGGTAAAACTGCACCACAGGCTCATGAGAAGAGGATTCTTTTATTTCTGGCACTTTCACCTTGGGGTGTTTCTATCAGGAATCAGAAGACAGGCAGAAGACGACCTCCAAGACTTAGTGTGGATTCTTGTCCTTTCAGTTGGAATAGGGGGAAAAAGAAAATTACTCACACATTCTGGAGAATCAAAAAAAAAATTCAACTCAAGTGGAACTACACAGAAAAATTTCTGAGGGTCGGACTTAACTTTTGTCTGAACTGGATTAGCCAGCCTTCATTCAGATGGAACCTACAGTCAGTTAATGAGGTTTGGGGAATCCTCCCAAAGCTGGTGCTTACTAATTTCCATTGAGGAAAAAGTTACCAGGCTTGGATGTCTTAATGATAACAGATAATTTCTCAATGTTGGCAAAAGTACAAAGCAAGCTGCTATGAAACTGTGTATGGGGCTATTTCTTTTGTATACGAGGTTTCCCCTCAAAGAATCTTCTTGGCATGAGTTGCAAATCTGCTTGGGGACCCCAGTGATTAATTGCTTAAGTTGGCTGGTGGCCACTACTGGGAGCCTGCAGTTTACCAAGTTTGATGCAGAGTTATGGAACTGAAGGTTTAATGAGACTTCAGGTAATATAGGCCAGATGTTTGAGGCTATGACATTTAAAATTATACAGCATGCAAAGCTGCAGGGTTTATGCCTTATTTATCTCTCTCTTAGTTGAGCTCCCTGCTCCCATCTTCTAAACTGTACTGATGGGAAAGGCTCTATACACAGGATCATGCAGGCTTTGTAAAATGTTTCAGTTCTCTGCTTACCCCAAATCATCTCAAGGACAAGTTAGTGAGACAATCATGCCCCAGGCAGTCACGTGAACTCCCTCTCTGCTACCCTATCTCCTAAGGGATCACTTTTCAGTTAAGAATCATTCCTAAACATCATTCTTGCCAATATCTTCCATTTGTGCCACACTTAAACTTCCAAGTTGTTTCTACAAATTTTATCCCAATATCAATCCAGGAGAAGCAGGTGGGTCAGGGGTTATTATGAACATGTTATGAATGAGGAGACTGAGATTCAGAAAGGTAATAAGGGAGGACTGCTAAATCCTAGGTCAATGATATTTTTATGTCACTTATAAGGAAGTAGAGATGAATGAATAATATTCATATAAGTTCACATTTTTGTATTTTTTCATAATTTACAAAAACCTGGTGAGCTAAGCATCATTCTTATTTTACAGATGAGAAAACTGAGATCTTGATAGGTATAGTGAAGAGTTGTGATGTAGGGCAAAAATTAATACCTTTAGCTGAGCTCAATTCTATCTTGCTAATTCTTATTGATTAAATGGATATAGTAATAGTACCTACCTCACAGGATTGTTGTGAGGATCAAAAGAACTGATGGCATTTAAATTGGTTTACAAACTTTAAATGGATACAAAGGCTAATTTTCATTATTATCACCATTATCAATGATATTATTCTTGATCTGTGTGATTTCAAGAAAGACACTTCAAATCTCTAGGTCTCAGACTTCTTATTTTTTAAAAAGGAAGCTTGCATTAGATGTTTTCTAAGGTCCTTTCAGTTCTAAACCATATGATCTTAGATTGTAGTTCCATTTTAGCCACCCAGACTAGCTAATGAAAAAGACAAGTTAAAAGCCATCATGGGATTGCTTTTCAGCCTTTCAGATGAGACTTAGTGTAAAAGTCTTCATGGGGGTCAGTTAAGTCCAATTCCCTCATAAAAGATATTTATGACTTAAAAGTTTTTAAGTAACCTACCCTGGCTTAAAGAAAACTTGATGGCTTCCTTAAGACTCAGTTCAAACACCACCTCTTCCAAGAGGCATCCCTAGGTTTCCACAGCTCACCCTCTATGATCACCTGCCTTTTATTCTGAATTTATCTTGTATGCTCCTCATAGGGTTGTAAACTGCAGAGCATGGATATAAATGTAACTTCATTAGTATTACTCATCTATCTCTTTTTTCTCACATGTGCCATTGAAATAGCATGAACTAATATTTAACAAGTCACCTGCCTTCTCACCTCATCTCTCACTCTGAACCATTAACCTTTTCTGAATCTAAATTTCCCCATTCATTAGCTGTTGCAACAATATCTGCTCCACCTGCTTCTTCTGGATTGCTCTTAGCAATAAAATGTAGTATAAAAGGGTGATGGTGTATGTGACATTATTCTTGATTGAAAAATATCCCCTGAGGGACTGGGCAGCAAGTAGGGAGCCACTTGCCTACCATGTAGGTATGTGAGGGTAGAGATTGTTTTTGCTGCTTCTCTGCATTTCTCATGCTTAGCAGAGTACCTGGGACATACAGAATGTTTAAGAATGTTTGTTGACTGACTGCCCAAATTCACACAGCTAATTTAGTGATGGATCCAGGAACATTACTTCAAAAAATTCAACAAATATTTAGTGAGTGCTAACTGAGATGCTGGACACAGTAGGAAGGGCTGGGGATTCAGGGATCAAAAAAACCCAAACCCAAATAAATAAATGACCCCCTCCCCCCACCCCAGCACATTTTCTAGCCAAAACCAAATTATTTTCTCTGGGATATTTTAATTCTAAATCTACTATTTTTCAATCATATCTCCAGTACTTCTAAATCTTTACCCTGATATGACTTTCTGCATCCTTGATTCCCTGGGGCCTGAAGAGGCATTTCTCAGTTCCTTAACAATATGAAGTTGGTGAAGAACCATTAATACTTCCATGGTGAATTATTCCCCTCTGGACTGGGGAGGCTAGGGAACCTCTACACCTCTGAAACTGACATCAAGTTCTCTCCCTTCTCTCTAGATCTGGGCTTCTTAACCTGACTTTGAGAACTTGTTTTAAATATTTCATAATCACAATTCAATATAGTTCAATTTCTTTGTAATCTTATATATTTTGTTTTATGCAATTAAAATCATTATTGTGAGGTCATTATATGCTCTACCAGACAGTCAAAGCAGTAGAGGATATAAAGTATTAACTAACCATGCCAGGTGAGCAATGATAATCTCTCCAAGTATTGCAATGTTTAATTCTTCTGAAGATTGCTCTCATTTCTCACAAAAAATTGCCCCCCACCCCACTAATAGATGAGGTAATGAGTTCAAACTTTCTACTGCTGGAGAGAAATCTTTTCTCTGCTCTAACTAGATCTTGCCTCTGTTTCTCTCTCTGTGCGTGCGTGTGTGTGTCCGTGCGTGTGTGTGTGTGCGTGTGTGTGTGTGTGTGTGTGTGCGTGCGTGTGTGTGTGCGTGCGTGTGTGTGTGTTTGGTTTGTTTGTTTCTTTTTTGTTTGTATGGAAATTGGGACCTGGAGTCAGGGTTGTCCTCTGTGCCTCAGTTCTCTTATTTGTAAAGTGAGGGGTGATCATATCATATCCTCTGCCTCCCAGACTTAGTGTAAGGATCTGATGATATAATATTTGTAAAATACTCTGCAAACTTTAAAGTGCCATATGAATTCTAACCACTATTATTATTAATATTGAAATATTATTCTGAGAAGGAATTCATAGACTTCACAAGACTTCTAAAGGAATCTTTGGCACACAAAAAAGGTAAAGAATCATTTCTCTAGGAGAAGTGAATGGAAAGCTCTCACAATCCTATTGAATTAGAGAAGGATATCTGGGAGCAGTCCTCCCCATATGGGAAGGAATCCCACTAACAGAGTCAAGGTCTGGTATGGGCCCTAAGAAGTTAGAAGGTGAAGGAACGAATCAGTTAGAAGTGTGATCTCAGAAATCTATCCCCCACCTCTATCACATGTGCCAAAGACAGTTTCAGGATGGGTCTTAAAATAACAGTTGGTAGTGAGCCTGCCAGCAGCACAGCTCCCATGCTAGAAACCTTCTTTCAAATTATTCTCATTTCAGAGAATTCACTATGATTATTTAGCACTTATGTGACCCCTTATAAACCACCCTACAAACATAAGCTTTAAAAAGTGTTTTGATTAGCCATTCTTCACAGCAGCCATCAGAGGAATGTTGCTGGGGTTATATCATAAAGGAACAAGGGAAAATGGTTGAATCCACTTTAAAGTCATAGCCCCTGAGAATTATTATTAGTGGTATTAGTTTTGGTGGCTGCTGCAGTCCATGTTTCATGCTACTGTGGTCTGGAGGAGACAAGATATAACTACCTTCCACCATATTACGGGTTAGGATGGATAAGGAAGGAGAATCATTGCTGAGACAAATTTGCTCTGATTTTTTCAGACATATTGCCCACAGTGAGGAAACAATGAGTCTTAGGGCAATTGAAGGGCACTGAGAAGGTCTTGGGTCTCCTCTGCTCCTTGTTATTTTAAAAGAAGCTAAATTTCAGAAACAAAAGAAACAGTAATTATCTCCCATGACCTCTTAAGCCCTTTGCAGACATTATTTCATTAATCTTCATTGCTTCTCAGTACAGGACTTATTCTAGAACATTAAGAGAAGCCCAGAACCCAGGTCTCCTGATTCCCAGGTTGTCATCTATTCTACAGGAAGTCCCCCTCAACAAAGGACTGGAGGGTCAGCTAGTATTCATTAGCCCCTCCTTCCAGAATGTTAACCCTTTACAAAATAACACTATTCAACTCCCATGTGATGCCAAAATTGCAAATAATATTATCTTCTTTATTTTACTTATGAGTGTAGGGAGCTAGGGATTTTTGCAGGCTAAAATATAATAGCAAACCTTTATTGTTTTGATGTATTTTGACCAGTGAAAAATCTGTCTCCCTATATAAGTAAACTGAGATTCAAAGAAATTAAGGAACTTGCCCACAGTTCTAGGACTTGTAAGTAGAGGAATGTAAATTGGAATACAATTAATTTCAAGTTAATAAAATTTATTATGAACCTACTATGTGCTGGATGATTGGGGTACAAAATCAAATACATCCATACTTTTTGGAATTTGTCATTCCACTGGAGGGAACAACACACATATAAATAAAATATATGCAAAATACCTATAAGGAAATGTAAAGTAATTTGAGGGTGAAGGGATAGAGAGGAGTACTAACTTGGAAAGGTCACCTAGGAGGTGTCAAACCTGATGTTTTGAAAGAAGCTAGGGAGATGGACACAAGGAAAAAGGACGTTCCAGGTGTGGAGGCCAACCTATATAAGGGTATCTAGCCATCCTCTTTATTCTGCTAAGGGCTCTGAGAAATGAAATTTTGGCTTGAGAAGGGTCTAATTTTGCTTTTTTTGTCTTTGCAATCTCAGATCTACTAGGTTGTTTAATAAATGTTTAAGTTGAATTCCTGAATTTCAATTGTCTCTGGATATTAATTTGTTACTAAATTTTTTTAAGGAAAACTGTGGTGTATTGGGAGAAGAATAAGCAAACAAACAAAACAGGAAAAAAACCCCAAAACAAAGCAGGACAATTTTCTTAGCAATAAAATGTTGCCTGAAAAATTGCTTAAGAAAAGACAATATAATTTTTATGTAAAATTATAAAGAAATATAAGTGGCACCCTGCTAAATCATCTTGTATTCCTTTATCTGACCCCCTAGGAAAATCTTAATTCAAAATAATCCTTTTAAATATAGATTACTAGGAATGAAATCCCATGAAAGTGTGGATTCTTTTCTGAACAGTTTAAAATGAAGGGAATGGAATCCAGCATCTCATCTGAATAGAAAGTCACTATAGGTGACCCTTAGGCATACTGAGCATTATTGTTCATTTTTCCTCTTGATCTAGGTCTGGGGTTGGTGGTTTCTGAAGAGCACAGGACCTGGAGTTAGGAAGACCAAATCTAGTCTCAGACACTTACTAGTTAAATGATCCTGGGCAAATATTTGCCTCAGTTTCCTCATTTGTAAAAGGCTGGAGAAGGAAATGGCAAATATAGTACCTTTACCAAGAAAACCCCAATGGTTTCATGAAGAGTCAGACATGACTGAACAACCAAAAAATTTCTGAAGAATTATTAGATTTTGAGTTTCTTGAAAAACTTGAAAAACTCAAGAGTAGGAACTGTTTTTTGCCTCTTTTTGCATCCCCATTACTTAGCCTACTGCTTAGAGTGCAGTAGGTGCTTAGTAAATGTTTATTGACCACCCAAATCTAAAATGAGACTTGATAGACACACATCCTCAGCAGAACACTATCTAAAGAAAGAAGCAACATCACTGTGCATTGCAGTATGTTGTATAGTGGAAAGCATGTAAAGAAACAGTAAAACATCAGAAAATGTTTCCCTTATGTTTTTAATCAGTTATCTTACATGTGCATAGATAATAGAAAGTGGAAGTTTAATTTAATTTGGAAACTTGGTGAGGATTGAAAGCTACTTAAATAAACTTGTCAGTGACTGTAATACAAATAGTTGTATTGAAATTACAATAGGGCTGTCATTGTATAAAGAAATTCATACTGTAGAATAGTAGTTAATACTTTAACTGTTTTCAAGCAAAATACTGTGTGTGTGTGTGTGTGTGTGTGTGTGTGAGAGAGAGAGAGAGAGAGAGAGAGAGAGAGAGAGAGAGAGAGAGAGAGAGAGAGAGATTATCTGAGTGTTTCTCAGGAAATGACTTGTGGTCAAAAGAAAAAAAAAGTACTAATTATAAAAAAAGAAGAAAAAAAGGCTATCTTTAGTTTAGTTGTATGATCATTAATGTTATATGGCTAACATCATGATTATTGATAAAAACAAGCAAACAAGATTTCAGACAAAATGGCTTAGACCCATGTTTTTTATTTGAATCTGAGTAATAAATTTTTATTTTATTTTAACCTAGAGGAATATAGCTTCTTCTTTTTTCTGTATACCTGAACAGCTTTCTCCATTTCCTCTCTAACTTACTCAGTCAAAGGAAAGATGAGCAACCTAACATTGTTTTGAATGTCAGACTTCTGGCAACATTAACCAACCCTCCTATTTACCTTCTCAGATGACCTGGCTTTGATACTTTCTTCCTTATGAAGCAACATTGAATTTGGAGTCAGGGGACCTGGATTTCAATCCATGATTTATTATTTACATAACCTTAAAAACATCACTTTATCTCTCTTGGCTTTAGTTTCCTCATCTGTAAAACACGATTACCACTATGTGCCATTCTAGCTCTAAATCAAATATTCTATAACCTTTTTTGTTCCATTTATCCAACCAGTCACCAAGACCTGTCCAATTCTTCCAAAGAAATCTCTCTTACATTCATTCTTTATTTTCATTTATTTCTGCCAGTAGCTTAGTCTCCTCATGGTCTCATAAGTTTTTTCTCTCTGCTTCTAATGCCAAGTCAAAAAGATCATGCATTTATTACGCACTTATTGTATGCTAGGCTCTGTCCTCATTACTGGGGATATAAAGAAAGGTAAACCCCCATGACAACAAAAGAACACAAAAACATTTCGAGTCTCAAGGAGCACAGTCTAATGGTGGTTACAACCAGCAAATGACACATTCAAGATCAGTTGGAGAAAATCTCAAAGGGAACACTTTAAGATTAAGAAAGCCTTGGAAAAGTTTTTAGTAGAAGATGGGTCTTGAAAGAATCTAGGGAAATAAAAAAGACATAAACAATAGGGGAGAGAGTTCTAAATTGTGAATAAGGCAATGGAATATCATGTGAAAGGGACAGCAAAGGAGACCAATGTCACTAGATTTAAGAGCGGACTGAGTATAAGGTGTAAAGCGGTTAAGGTAGGAAGGGGATAGTTATGAAAGGCTTTAAAAGTCATAGGATTCTATATTTTGATTCTGATAATGAATCAATGGAATTTATTGAGTAGGGGGCAGGTGACATGGTCAGATTTGGACTTCTGGAAAATCAATTTGATGACTGAGTGGAAAGACTAGAGTGGGAGAAAGATAGCAGGTAGGGGATCCAACCAGTAGATCTATCACAGTAGCCTAGGCATGAGGTGGTAAGGGATGCCCTGGGTGGTGGTAGTGTCAGGGGAGAAGGGGACATATATATGAGAGAGTTACAAAGGTAGAAACAGTAGAACTTGGTAACTGATTGACTAAAGGGGGCTGAGAGATTGAGGAATGCAGGAGAACACCTAGATTGTGAGTCTGAGTAACTGGGAGTATTGTGGTGACTTCAACAATTAATAGGGAAGTTAGGAAAAGGGGCGGGTTTGAAGGAAAAGATGAGTTCAATTGTCTAAATGTTGAGTATAAGAAGTAAATCTATAGGATATCCACTTGAAGATGTCTAAAAAGTATTTGTAGCTTTGAGAATAGGAATCAGGAGATGGGTTAGGGTTTAGCAAATAGAGTTAAGAATCATCTGTGCAGGGATAATAATTGAATCCATAGAAGTTGATGAGATGGACTAAGTGAAAAGAGAGGGAGAAGGGAAGAAGTACTAGGATATTGCCTGGGGGAACCTTCATAATTAATGGGCATGACCAGCAAGGGACTCGGAGAATGGGTGGTCATGCAGGTAGAAGGAGAACTAGGAAAGAAGAATGTCATGAAAAACACGAGAGAAGACAACAGCAAGTACAAGAGGGTCATTCCCTGTTTTTTCCTTCTTTTTTAAAATTAATATTTATTTGTTTTCCAATTATATACAATAATAGTTTTTACCTATCATTTTTGTAAGGTTTTGAATTTTACAATTTTCTCCCACCCTCCCTTCACTCTCCCCACTTCCCCCTCCACAGAAGGCAGTCTGATAATTTTTACATTGTTTCCATGCCATACATTGATCAAAATAGAATGTGTTGAGAAAGAAATCATGTCCTTGAGAAGAAAATAAATTAGAGATAGCAAAATTATGTAGTATATAAGACACTTTTTTTTTTAAAAGTAAGGTAATAGACTTTGGTCTTTGTTTAAACTCCACAGTACCTTCTTTGGATATAGATGGTATTCTTGCAGATACTCTTAAATTGTCCCTGATTATTGCATTGATGGAATGAGCAAGTCCATTAAGGATGTGCGATCAACCCTGTTAAAGGCTTTAGGTGAGCATTACTCAGTAATCTAAAAGATATTTTCAAAACACAGATTAGACCAAGTCACTCTCTTGTTCATGAAGTTCCACCTGCTATTGCTTTCCACTGAGAGCAAACACAGACTCTTCTGTTTGGCATTTTCAACCTCTTCCCAAACTTTTCCAGACTTAAGTATATGTACTCCATTCACCCTTTATTCTATGATCCAGCCAAATGGGATCATCTTTTCTGTCCCTCACACAACATTCCCTTTCTTTCTATGCTTTTGAAGTGGCTATGCTTCCTACCTTCAATTCACCTCCTCTTTCTTATTTAGTTATTTATTCTTAGAATTCCTACCTTTCTTCAAGCTTAGTTCACTTTATTCTTTGTATGAATTCCTTTCTGATTCCCATCAACTAGAGCTACTCCTCCCCTTAATCACCCTCCCATAGGAAATTTTCCTTTGAAAAAGAAATGTTATCTTTTAAAAACAAACTTTGAGTTTATTTTGTGTACATTTCTGTTAAACATATATATATATATATATATATATATATATATATATATATATATATATATATATATATATGTACTTATTTTGGGTTAATGCACCAACCTTCTCCCCATCCCCCCCACCCATATAAGGTGAATTCTCTGAGGGCCAGAACTATGTCTATCTGTCTCACTCTCTTCTCTTTTTACTCTGCTCACATAGTGAGTCCATTTCTAGGCACTGTTGTCGATTGTTGATTGGTTGATTAGAGCATAAGACAAGGATCAGTGATTTGATGGTCATAGGAACCAATTTACTTTGGACAGGAAAAAAAAGACTCCATTTTACAGTCATGGATTGGATCTAGTCAAATTCTGGGCTTTATTTTGCAGATGAGTTTAAGAATGAATCTTTCACTGAACTTGAATGTAATTCTAGTTTTGCCTTTTCATCACAGTGCCTAGAATAATGCTATATATAATATATATATTATATATATATATATATATATATATATATATATAGTAGCTGCTAAACAAAAATTTGCTAAACTGAACTGAACTTATTAACATGCATGGAGGACAGAATGATGTTCTTCATACTGGCAATTAGGGTCATTTTTATGCAGATTATATTGACATGATAACTCATTCTTAGTTTACTCTTCTTGACAGGGGCAGGATACTTTTCATTCCATGGAAAGCAAAACATCCCACCTTAACACTCGAATGCCTAAAGCTACACTGCCCTAACATTTCTTCATCTTCTAATTCTTTGGCTTTAAACTTCAGTCAAAATCTGAACCCTATTACAATGCTGACCCATGGATTATAAATCTGACTCAGTCTGAATTCCACCCTTGGGGCACACCTTCCTGTAACACCTGGATTTTTCCTGGAAGTCTCTGACCCAACTGGATTCAGCCCTACCTAGTACTCAAGAGCTGATAAAATCACAACTGTGGGTGTTTGGGCTATTAGCCATCAATAAATTCAAGGCAAAAATCTTTCTATAGGAGCAATAAGGTAATTTAACTTTGAGAATGATTCCAAAACACTCAAACACAGTAAATACCAATTCACTCTACTTAAGGACATGGCATAGTCTACTGAAAAGATACCTGAACCAGGAGATTGGAGATCTGGATTTTAGTTCTGGTTTTGTTGTTTAATAGCTACATAACTTTATAATCTACAAATTGGGGCTACTACCAAATATCCTATATTGTTCTGTGGCCAATTGTGAGTTTCAAATGAAACTGTGTATGCAAATTGCTTTGTAAACTTTTAAAAATGTACAAATGTAACATTACTATTATCATTCCTGATAGGAAGACACCTATATCAGTTGAGTTTTTTGAAAGAGACTCATTCCAACTCTCAGTAAGAGACAGGAACATTGATTCTTAGCACGATGGAAAAGCTGTATTTTTCAAATCATTCAGTAAAGTCATTTCTTTTGACCACATCAAGTTCTTTCATATACTATAAAAGTAATAATGTACCTAGGAATGGACTCATAAACATTTTTCCACTTTGTTGAATAATAAAATCTATTTGAGGTTGGACTTTAGATAGAAAATTGGACTAATGGTCAAGATATCTGAATTTTATTGCTGAATGAAGGCCTTTAACAAGTCATTTAGTCTCTTTGTGTCATTTTTTTCTTCGTCAGATAATCCTAGTTCTCACTGAGGAGTATTTCTGTCCCTAAAACCAGGAAAATTGATAAGCAGAGGACATATTATTCCAATAGCTTAAACATTGAAGGAAAATTGTGGAAGAAGGATCAGACTTTTGCTGTACAGTAGAAGTGATCACAACTAGAAGTAATAAGTAGAAGGGAATCAGATTTTGGCTCAATATTTGGACATCTCTATAATGCTATTGGGACAACTAGGTGGCCCAGGGGATAGAGAGCTGGGCCTAGGAACAGAAAGAGGAATTCAAATCAGGTCTCAGACACTTACTAACTATGTGATCCTGGGCAAGTCACTTATCCCTGTTTGTCTCAGTTTCCTTATCTGTAAAATGAATCAGAGAAGGAAATGGCAAATCACTCTAAAATCTCTGCCAAGAAAACCCCAAACAGAAAACTGAAAACAACTGAACAACATGATTTTATCCATGTGGGTATACCTTTCAACAGTACAACTTACAATCCTGCTGCACCTTCCCCAGTGCCTTCCTGATAGTATCATCAATTTATACTGTAGATTGTTCTAAGTCTCCTCTTTCAGACTAAACTCCTTGAGGGAGCATGCTTGTTGATTGCTCAGTTTTTGTAATCCTCATTTATGTCTTCCTTTAATCCTCAACCCAAATTTCTGGGCTTTTCTATAGAGTATTTCTATTACATGAATACCAATGAAACATGGGGCTGTCTCTTGTGACCAGTCTGCCTTTATCTAGGCATACATTTGGCTCCATATAAAGGAAAAACAATCCCTATTAATTTCAAATTTGCTATTCATTTGTGGTGGGGATTCATGCAAGGGATGGAGGGGAAGTTGAACTAAATAATCTCCAAGCTTTCTTCTAACTCTAAGATGCTGGAAATGCTAAAAGTTTTACAGCCAGGATATCAAAATATAGGAATTAAAACAAAGTACAACTCCAAAAGTGAGACACTCCTCATCCATGAAACTGGGATAACATCACCTGCCATATTTATTTCTCAGGACTATTGTGAGACCTGCATAAGAGTCTATGTATAAAAGTGAACTAAGTTTTTGGTATTTAAATTTCACAAATTAAAAAAAGTCTATAAGCAATTTGAACCTACATTTTGCATACACACATTTTTGCACATACACCTTTGCATGCACACTCACACCATCACTAGAATTTCCCTCCTCAAGTTATGAGGACAAAAAATAATCCTCAGGAACTGAGACTTGAGAACAAGGCATCAAACAAGGGGAATAACACCCTCTTTGATTATTAGTGTCAATTTTTTTTTCTGTCAGAAAGAGATTGCTCTTGGCAGGAGTGATTTTTTCCTTCAGTATTTGTAAAATTGCTGACCTGTGTCTGAAATGTTTAAGTTCTCTGATGCAACTTACTGTTGAGCAAAAAGTATTTCTGGAACTTGTCAACATTTTGGATTTCAACCAGCTTCCTTAAATCTTTATATTGGTCATCTATTAAAGCTTCTTCTTCAACTGGAGCCACATGAAAGCAGGTTTTACAGTGAATTTGATAAAATGCACTGATGGATTTATGAAGCAGTTTTTCTTTTCCTGGATACTTAAGGAAAACATTAAAATCACCTTCATACAAGATGATTTTTAAAAACAGAAACCTGAAATTATTTGAACCCTACTTAACCTATTCTTTTTCCCCATAAGTCTCTGAACATTCTAGGGCTAGTGTTATAGAACAATCATGCCCAAGTCTCTTTCTCATGGGGAAAATTGGGCTATAAGAAAACTATGAAAGAAACAGATAAATGTTTTCAAGGGATGTGACCAAACATTTTTCAAAAGAAGAAATGCAAACTACTAATGACAACATGAAAGACTGACCCAAGTCATAGAATAAATAAAAATTAAAACAACTCTGAGGTTTTATCTCATATCTCTCAAAGTGATAAAGATAATATATGAAGACAGTAAGTACTGGATGGATTATGAAAGAAAGAAATGCAAATATACCATGGTAGTTCAGTGATTTGGTCCAGGAAAATTCTTGAAGCAATTTCCAAGTATTCAGGAGAGCAATTTAGAAATATTGCAATAAAAGTCAGTAAACTTCTGATACACTGCTCCCTTTATTGAATATAAGTCTTAAGAAGGTTAAAGATAATCAATCAATCAGCATGTAATTGTGTAGCACCACCTATATGACAGTCATAGTACTTGACACTGAGGGCACAAAGACAAAATTATTCTTGCCCTCAAGGAGCTGATATTCTTTTCTAATATTCTTTCTTTTTTTTAATCATTAACTTAAACAACAAATATGGATTTTTACAGGGGATTATATGAAACTGTAAGTTGCTTTATCCCCTTACACTACATACAGATTTTGGGGGTATAATTCAAATTTAGTGTGATATTTTTAAGACTGTCCTGCTTCTCTGTCCTTTTCAGAACTTTCTTCTGCTTTCCTCTTTAAAGATGTTTATATCCTAAAAGAGGAAGGCAGAAAGAAAGATTTCATGCATACCAAAATATTCATAGCAACAGTAACATTTGTAGTAACAAAAAATTGTAAACAAAATTGATTCGCATTGATTGGAGAATGATTAATAAATTGGTATGTGATCTAATGAAATAGGACTGATCCTTAATGAATATGAATCCAGTCCATCCTGAAGATAGAATATTAGGAATCAGAGAAACATGGGGAGATTTATATGGAGTGATGCAAAACAAAGGAAATAGAGTTAGAAGAACAATAATAAACTAATAATTACAGTAATGGGAGGTAGCATGGCATAGTGAACAGTGAACTAGCCTTGAAGCCAAAAAGACATTTTGTTCAAATTCTGTCTGTGACACATATCTGACTATGTGAGCTTGGGCAGTTAATCCACTTAACCTCTTACTCATCTAAGGAAATCTTTAAAACTGAATTATAGAGAAGCCTACTTTCCTTGGCAAAGGGAGTTTTCTCTCTTGTTGATGGCCTATATAAAAGAAATCTCAGATTTGAGGACCTTTCCCCTCTTCCTGTAATAATGTAAGCTTAAACAAGGGTAAAATGGAGCTTTAATGATCAATCAGGATCTTAGAGAAAGGTGAAGAAACATAATTCTTTTGGTAAGGGGGGTGAGGAGACTTTGGTTTTAGAAGGTACTATCTCCTATCAGTGTTCTTCATTTTGTGGTACTGTTTTCCTTTTTGTTAATGGGGAGGGAGGTATATGTGAGTTTGAAGACAGGGATTCACCATGGAAGGCAGGGTTATCAGGAAACAACTGTGCTGTAATAACAAAAAAGCATCAATACATTTTTTTAATAGGAAGAAAACTATAGAATATCACTCTCTATAGGTTTTCATGAATCAGAGAATGGGATATTTATGTAGGTGGGAGGAAGAACACCTGCTTTGGTTGTTCTAGGGCCCTGTTCTCTTCTTGGTTTTTAAAAGGGGGGGGGACTCTTGCAAAAGCTTGTGGAAACTACTATTTGGGGAATTTGGTATGGGCGCAAGAAGAAGTAGTTTGTGCCCCTCTGGTCAGAAAACTCATCAAATGCAATAATTACTAATTAGAAAATGATTGGAATTATAGGTTCACAGAATTGTAGAACTGGAAGGAATCTCAGAGTTCCTCCAGTCCAACTCCCAAAAATTATAGAGGTGAGGAAACTGAGGTCTTGGAAGGATGCGTGCCTTGGTAATAGAAAATATCAGAGGTATTATCTGAACCCAAATTCTTTCACTCAAGAGCAAGGGTTCTTTAAATGGGTTATCTGTGGATATATTTCAGGGGTTTTGCAGACTCAAATGGGAAGAAAATTACAACTTAATTTCAACATTGTTGGTTTCATTTAAAAATGGGTTTTAAAACAGAACAAAGGTTTAGAATTCCTGCCTAGAGTCAGTGTTCTTTCCATTAAGAGACTAAAGCCTTTTTGGAGTCATAGATAAGAAGTTAAGCTTACTAGCCCAAAAAACAAATTAAGGGATTCCACTGAATTCTTAAGGGGCCTAATTGTCCCTACTTGATTATGGCCTAGCATAGCCTCTGGGCTATACAAATAGGTAACTATGGGCAGCAAAGAATCCATGCATTCATGAAGTGAAGGGTTTCTGTAGCCCAAGATTCTAGGGGAAAGGCTCCACTGGGCCTTCAGGGGGGAGATCAAAGTGGAAGGAGAAACCCACCTTCTTTTATCTTTTCATTATTACTGTAATTACTATGGCATTTAATAAATATGGTGTTTTTCCTGTGGAGTACTCAATCACTTTCATATGAATTATTTAATTTACACATCCAGATTTCACAACTACTACACATTCTGGTGTGGCTGATAGCTAAGAAAAATACAACTTAAAAACTCAGTGAAATTCATCCTTTCAAAGTTTCCCCAGTATACCTCTCCATTCCCAAATTTTTATTATAGCCAAGCTTCCTTATAAATGGAGGTTGCTCTGAACCCTTTCACTACTGGTAGAGACTTAAGTTCAGAAATAATAATAATAATAATAATAATAATAATAATAATAATAATAATAATAATAATAAATAGTAAACATTTATATAAATAGTATATTTATATAATATATATAATTATATATATTATATAATTATATATATATATATATATATATAATTTATATAATGTTTACTATGGACCAGGCACCCTGCCAAATGTTTTATAATTATCATCTCATTTGATGATCACAGCAGTACTGGAAGGATGATACTATTTTTATCCCCATTTTATGGAAGAGAAAACTGAGGCAAACAGAGGTGCAGTGACTTGCTCAGGGTCATACATTCAATCTAGGTAAAATTACAGGTATGTCAGATGAATGGTGTATAAAGACCCCAGGCTACCCCAGTAGGAGATCAGCCAGTTGCAAAGGATAACAATCTACTCATCTATATCTGTTAGGCATCTATATCTGTTAGGTGAACTTTCTACTGTGACTGGCATCAAATTAGACTGACTCTTGGAGTACAAAGATTCCCATTCAGTATTTGCTGTTGAATTCTATTCTATGGACTGAGATTCTTCCTTATATAATCCTACCAATTGCTTGCTTTACTCCTATTCACATAATAAGCTGGAGAAGTCATAATTCTGCCAGAGAAAAATGAAAAAACAAAAAACTTGATTAGGTCCCCTATAGAGTATGTTATATAATATGAGCAGGACTATTGGCACAGCATTCTTGTTCTTCCCTCCATTGACTGGTCATCCCAACTCTTCATAGAGACTATTGCAAAAAAAATTTTTTTTAATTACCTCTCGAGTTTTCCCTCACTAAGGAACTCAGACTTCACTGAAAAAATTGGGCCATTTACCTATAGCTCCCTCTTTTTTTAAATCTACTTTTTCTCAAATTCCTAAGATATCGTCCACTATCTTCTCCTTCATCCCTGTCTTACATAAAACAGTGACCCTTTGTCTGCCAAGAAAAGTCCCTCCATATATACATATACATATATTTACACACATATGTACACACACACACACACACACACACACACACACACACACATCTTTGGTCTTATCTCATTTACTCCAGCAGACTGCCTCTATTATCTCTACTCTCTGTACAGTTTTCAATCTTTAAGCATGCCCATGTCTGTCTGACCCTTAAAAAAATCCTTCCTTGATCCAATATTACTACTAGCTATCATACTTAATGACTCCTTTCTTCTTAGCTAAACTTATTGAAAAAAACCTGTCTGCAGCAGGAATCATCAATTCATCTCTTTTCATCCCTTCCAAATCCTCTGCATTCTGGATTCTGTACTCATTATTCAATAGAAACTGCTCTCTCCAATATTACCAATGATATGATAATTGTCAAAATAATGGCCAGTTCTCAGTCTTGACCATCTTGACTTTACAGCAATTTTCTTTACCCCCCCTTTTTTATTGTGGATTGCCCAATATATTTTATTATATATTTTAAAATAAAATTTATTTTCATCCATATGCATATATATATTTTTAAGTTACAAAATTTCCTTCCACACTCCCTTCCCACCCCCTCCCCTCAGCATTAGTATTGTCAGTCATATTATCACTGAACATACATATTTTGATAAACATGTTGACAGATTAGTAATTTTTGGGATGAATTATCTTTAAGGGAAAGAGATACATAAGAGATAATTTTTATTGTGTTCATCAGATTTTGAAGGATTGGGTTTTTTTTTTGTGTGTGTGTGTGCTTTGTTTTGTTTTTCTTCCTCTGGTTGGGGATCATATAGTCCATAACCAGTTTAATACAGTTTTCCTAGCTCTCTGGACTGCTGAGAGGAGCTGCTTCCGTCAAGGCTGTTCATCTCACAATGTTGGTGTTGATGTGTACATCGTAACTTTCAATACCAAGGTCTCTTGGACTCTTGGATTTCATGAAACTTCTGTTTTCTGGTTCTCCTCTTACCTGTCTGGCCACATCTTTTCAGTTTCCTCAGCTGGAGATTTATTTAAGCCATGCCTGCTAAGTATGAGTGCCCCACAAGGATCAGTTCTGGGCCCTCTTCTCTTCTCCTTCTAGATTACCTTGCTTGGTAGGCTCATCAACTCTCATAGGTTCCAGTACAATTTCTCTACAGATAACTTAACTTCCAGATCCAGATATTCAGCCCTAGTCTTTTTCCTGAGTTTCAGTCATATATCATCAACTGTCTTTTGGGAATCTTAAAATTGATGTCTTGTAGGAGTCTCAAACTCAATATACCTATAACTCATTATCTTTTCCTCAAAACCTTTTCATCTCCACAATTTTTCTATTCCTGTCAAGGGCACAATCATCTTTTCAGTTATCTAACTTTTAGCCTGTCACTGTTGATTCCACAGTCTCATTCCTCTGACAATTGAAACCTGTTGCCAAATCTTGCCATTTTTTTCTTTACAATAACCCCAGTATATGTCTCATTCTATCAACTCATATAAACCATAGCCCTACTAGAAGTTCATCCTTTGTTGCCTGGACTGTTGAAATGGTCTCCCTGATCAAGTCTCTTTTTACTTCAAACCATCCTCCACTCAGTTGCCAAAATAAATTTTTTGAAGTGCAAGTTTGATGAGGTCTTTCACACCTCCTCTCTCCCAATAAATTCTAGTGGCTCCTTGTCAGCTCCAAATTCATATATGAAATCCTTTGCTTAACACTTAAAGCCCTCTACAACTTTGCCCCTTCCTTTCTTTCTAATCTGACTTTGGCTCACTTAATTTTCCTCACATTTGACATTCCATCTCCTGACTCAATGACTCTGAACTGATTATGTTTAGAATACTCTTCTTCCCTAGATTCCTTTAACACAGTCTAGGAAGGGATTCAGTGGGAAGATGTCAGAGTAGGCCAGAAAACACTTGCTTCTCCAAATCCACAAAAAGTCAAAACATTGCCTCAAAATGAATGTCGAATACAAGAATTAAAGAAAAGTTGGGGTATGGGAGTTGGACTCCTAGATAACTTGAAAAGACCCCTAGGAACCTTCAGAGGTGGAGGTGTGGCCAGAGTGAAGTGCAAATACCTCCAGGGGGGCAAATACCCTGGGGGGCAGTTGGGTTGGGGAGAGGAAAACCTTAGCCTTGGGAATTTTCACCTTACAGACAATATGTATGTGAAAGGGTCTGATGACAAAATAGGAGAACCTTTCACTTGTGAGGGCTGCTTGCACATCAGTGCTGACCAGACATGGTCCTAGGCTGTGGTTGCAGGAGAGAAAGTGATTGTGATCAAAGAAGGGTGGGAATTCCGCTGTCTTTGAGTACCTGCAGGAAAGCTGAGTTCTTGGTTTTAGATTCAGAATGGAGAGGACAGTTGAAGTTTGCAGCCACCATAGAGGCCGCAGGTACCAAGAGCATTTTGGGAAAGAATGGCTGGGGTTTCCACCTGTGGTTTAGGGGGAGTGAGAAATATCCAAGGTTGGACTTTAGGAGTGACCTCAGAAAATAACAGTAGGAAGGACCTGTAGCTTGGGGCATCATTCCCCACATCTTCCTTATAATAATAGCTGCTAAAAACCAAAATAAAAATAAAAATGAATAAGCAAAGGAGAAAGAATCCATCCAGAAATAGTTACTATGAGGACAGAGAAGATTTGGGTTCATATTCAGAGGAAGATAGTAGAGCTAGAAATATCACTTCATTTTCATTGAGAAATGTCAAATGGTCCCAAACCCAGAATGTTCTTGGAAGAACTTTTTAAAAAAATATTAAAAAAACTTTAAAAACAAAATAAGAGACTGAGAAAAAAATAGAAAAAAAATTGAGCAGATCAAGAAAAGGAAGTCATCCGGAAATAGAGAATCAAAAACTTGAGGAAGAATATAATTCCTTAGAATTATAGACTAGAATTGACCAAGGGGATAGCTGATGCCATCATACATCATTGAGGAATAATCAAACAAAAGCAAAAGAATGAAAAAAATAGGAAATAATGTGAAATATCTCAAAAACAACTGATCTGGAGAACAGATAGAGGAAAGACAATACGAGAATAGTCAGATTACCTGAAAGTTACTATCAAATAATAATTGTGATACAATATTTTAAGAAATTAAGGAAAATTGTCCTGAAGTTCTAGAACAAGAAAGCAAAGTAGAAATAGAAAAAAAAAACACTTATAATTTGAAAGAGATCCCTGGAAAAAATTTAAAGAAATGTCATAGCCAAGTTTCAAAGCTCTCAGGTTAAGGCAAAAAAAAATACAAACAAAAAGAAAAAAAATAAACAATCTAGATATTGTGGTGCTACAATAAGAATTACATAAAACCTAGCAGTGACGACATAGTGCAAAAGAGCAAGGGTAACTTATCCAGCAAAGTTAAGTGTAATTTTGTATGAAAAAAAAATTGGACATTTAAATGAACTGAATTGCTTTCAGGTTATTTGTGGGGGAAAAAAAGAGTAGAATCTAATGGAAATTTCAACATATAAGAACCAGGTGAAATCTAAGACAAACATTAAAGGACAATTATGAAGGAACTCATTAAGGTCAAACTGTTTACTTCTTAAATGTGAAAATGTTATCAATACTCTTATGATTATCATCATTTGGGTCTGTGGGGAGTTTGAAAAAAAGACCTGGGCTAAGCTATGTATGATGAAGTGATTCTAAAAAAAATAAAACTACAACTGAGAGAGATAAAAAGGAGTAATTATCTCAAACAAATGAGGCATGAAAGGAAGAAGTGACACAGAAGAAACCAGTTATGGTGGGGTGGAGTGAAGGTGGTGCTGGAAGCTTACTCTCATTGGAAACAGTTTAAAGAAGACAGTGAGTGTATGTGATTGTGTGTAAGGATATAACAGTCTTTTTAATTTAGAAAGAAATAAGAGTGTGAGGGCATAGGTGGTTAAGAAAATGACTTTTAGAAGGATATTTAGTTAAAAATGAAGAGGGAGAGAGGATAAAGTGGAAAACTTTTAGAAATATAGGTAAATTAAGGTGGAGGGTGTGGAGAGGATAAGAGATGGATTCTCAGAAGTGGGTAGATTAAGGAACAGGAGGACAAAGTAGTAGGTAAAATAAAGTTGACTAGTGAGAAGTAAAAGGATTAATAGGGTGAGGTTGGTTGAGGAAAAATAGACTGGAGGGAAATACACAAGAAATTATGACTTAGAATGTGAATTTATTCATAAAACAGAAACATATCAGAATGGATTTTAAAAAATATGAATTCAACAATATGCTGCTTTCAGGAAACAGTAAAAATGAAATATAGAGATAAAGGGCTGGAGTATGTTACAAAAAAGCAGAGTAGTAAACATGATGTCAGACAATTTAACGCTAAAAATTTAGTTAAAAGAGAAAAATAGAGAAATTACACTATATGTCACCAGTATTATTCAATACTATTTAGAGAAGAGCATCTAAAATAACTAGATAGCATAAAATACCTGGGAGTATACCTGCCAAAATAGACACAGGAACTACATAAACTTAAATATAAAACATTTTATCCAAATAAAGTCATATTTAAGTAACTGGAAAATATTCATTGTTTATGCAAGAAGGACCTGCAGGTTGGGGCAAAATCAATATAATAAAAGCAGTACAATTTCACCTAACTAATCTATATATTCAATGCTATCTCAATTAAGTTATATAAAATATTATACTGAGTTAGAAAAAATAATAAAATTCATTTGTAAGAAGAAAAGGTCAAGAATTTCAAAGAAACTAAAGGAAATATGTCAGGAAGGAGATTCAACAATACAAGACCTTAATCTATATAAAAAGACAAGAGTATTATTAAAATGTAAAATGGGTAATTTCAATAATTTTAAATTAAAAACTTCTTGTTTAAATAAAACCAATGTAGCCAAGATTAGAAGAAAAGCAGAAAAATGGGAAATGATATTAATAGACAATCTCTCAGATAGGATATGATTGTGATAAAAACTGCCATGAAATAAGAAATGATGAATTAGCAGATTCAGAGAAACATGGAAAAATTTGAACCTATAAAGTGAGATACAATCCACCTCCAGAGAAAGAACTGACAAATAGAAATATGTATAGAATGGTCTTATGTTTATGCTTAAAGATATTTATGTAGATATCTGTATATATACATATATTCACATTAAATTGTAACCTTCTCAAGGCTAGGATGGGAGAGAGGAGAGAGAAGGGGAAAATTAAAAAGGATTCAGCAGAGAACAAAAGAAAATATAGAAGGAAGCCCAGAATAACTGGGTTGCTTTGAAAACAATGTGAAGGATTTATTACGCAGATTTTGGAGAATTGTTTGATATTGAATTCTTTTTTATATATTCTTCTGTGCTCAAAGAATTTTTTTTCTCATTTTGTATTTAAGGTTAAAAATGAAAGATAAATTAAAAAAGACACAGTTCAAATTCTACCTTCTTCATGAAGCTACTTTTAATCTTTATTTACCCTTTTATCCCTACTTCCTGTTACTATCTTCCTTCTGATATTACATTCCATTTATTTAGTGCATGTGTGCATCTATGTGCAAGTATGTGTGTATGTTTCAGAGTTAAATTAACTCATTGGTATAAAGTAGCTTTGAGTTTCTGTCTTCTAGGATTTCTGGATATGTCTATGTGTATATCTTATATATATATATATATTTCTAGAATTTATATATACATATATACATACTTATGTATACACATAGATAGACATATCCAGAAAACCTAGGAACCAGACACACACACACACACACACACACACACACACACACACACACACACAAAATTAATTATGTTCTGTCTTCCATATTAAAATACTATTTCTTTGAGTATAGGGAACAATCATTTTGCATTTTTTTAAAAATGGGAACCAGCATGTATACATAGAGCTTTAGGAAGGTGTGTTTCTGCACATGAAAAAGCCTGAAAAGTCTGCTTCCGGGTAGGGCCTAATGATGATTCTGATCTGCAAAGCCACATAGTTAGCAGAAGACTTTCAGATTATCTGAGAAGCTATGATGGGTGGTGCCTTCAAAAAACTCGAATGCCTAGAGCCTTGCCTATATCCTCTGCCCATATGCTCTTGGTTTGACCACTTAGCTGACAACATTTGGTGAGACTCAATGCTGTAAATCCAATGAGGCCATTATGTGTCTTCAATACAAATTTTAGCTAAAGAACCTGATCCTGTGAATTCCAAAAGGTCTAGAGAATGAAGCTCTGGTTATCATAGTGTCCTGGTTTTGCAGTCAGTCCAGTAAGAGTGAACCAAGGAGCATGGGGTGACCTTTGGGAATGACCTTCAGGACCCAGCCTAGCAATAGCTAAGAAAAACATTCATTTGGCAGTGGTGTCATATTTGGGAATGAACCCATTGGTGGAACCAATGCCATATAGAAATTGTGCAAAGACTGAACTCACTTTCTCCAAGAAACAACAATGGGTAGGAGTGAGTGTGCCTCTGAAGCTTTGGGGGAAAATATTGATATTTTTTTTTCTAGCTATATTTTTGAAACTATGTATGTTGTTAAATAGTTCAGTGGAATTTGGGCATTAATTAGGCATTATTTACACTGATGTCCTAACAGTGGGAGAAACAAAATGTATGGGGGCTTTAGCAGTATATTTGAGAAAATATACTCCCAAATCCCTTAGGGCTTCAGTGGTACCCTGAAAGGTAACTTGTCTTTGGGAGAGTGAGCCAATGAATATTTATCACTACATTGATATCTAGCTCCCATGCTTAGCACAGTGTCTTTCAAATAGTAAATATTTAATAACAATTTTTTGATGGTCTTATATTCCCTAGAACCTAGGTCAATAGTATTAATGGAGGGCATGACAGAGATTCTTAATGAAATTTTCCAGCAAGTAGGGTTCAATGAACCTGTTTTTTGTATCCTTTCCATTGAAAAGTTTAGCATAAATAATTTCATGTGTGTGATGGATCTTTGAGAATAATGTTTTTAAATGAATAAAACCAAATACATAGGCTTACAAAGGACATTAATTATATTGAAATGAGTTCTCAAAATATTTTTTTAATAGAAATTGATGAACCCCAGTCAAGAAACTCCTTCACAAAGATTTAGACAGACTCTAACTAATCTTAGGGTATGGGTGAAGCTAGGTGGCTCAGTGACTAGAGGGCTGGGTCTTCCTGAGTTCAAATCTTGGCCTCAGACACTCACCAGCTAGTGACCCTGGGCAAGTCTCTTAACCCTGTTTGCCTTATCTTCAATTGTAAAATGAGCTGGATAAGGAAAAAGGCAAACCACTCCAGTGTCTTTGCCAACAAAAGCCCAAATGGAGTCACAAAGAGTCAGACACACTAAAATGACTGAAAAACTGTACAAAACTTGGGGGTATGGAAGCCTCAGAGTGAAGACACATTTCCTAAGCTATACAAGTACATTTAGAAACTGCTTTATCCTCTCTCTCTCTCTCTCTCTCTCTCTCTCTCTCTCTCTCTCTCTCTGTGTGTGTGTCTGTTTCTCTCTGTCTTTCCATTTGTCTGTCTGTCTCTCTCTGTCTGTCTCTGTCTCTCTGTCTGTCTCTCTGTCTGTCTCTCTGTCTCTCTCTCTCTGTCTCTCTCTCTCTGTCTCTCTGTCTCTCTCTCTGTCTTCTCTGTCTCTGAGTCTCTCCCCTCCTCTCAACCCCTCACCCCCCCTCTCTTTCCCCTGACATAGGCTGCAATATGAGGGGTGAGGAAAAAGAAAGAGGAAGCTACTTTTGATTTAGTCATTCTTGGATCTGAGTTACTTTCAAGAGAATTAAATACACAGGGCGTTGACTCCACGTTGTGTCACCCAGCCATTGCTGGAAGAGGTCATGTCACCCGGGTGCTTTGTGTGGCGGGCTTATAGGCACTGACTGGTCTAACCCAAGGAAAATGTCCTGGCACAAATATACTTTAGACACAATCCGAAGGCCTGTCACTAAGACCCTGAGACTCGATTTGCAAACTTTAATAACAGCAGGAAGAAATGGAGCAAAGTGTTTTAATCTCCTGTGCATTGTAGCTTAGCTGGGTGTATGTTCCACATTAGAGAGCCATGTCTATTTTTTTTTTCCTGGAGAATCATATTTTTCTTCCCTTGAAATTAGTGGAATTCAGGGAAGGCTTAAAGTATTTCTTTAGTTCTTTTTTTAAATATCCCTATAAATTGCTTCTAGGACTTGGCAGCTATTGTTAAATTTAATGTGGTGGAATGCCTTAAATAGCTTCTCTGATGAAAAATTTAATTTCTAGAAAATACAGAGTTTTCAGTGGTTAAAACTCCAATTTTTCAGCATTTAGATCTAATATTGCAGTTATTTACAGTGAGAGCCTTTGGAAGGCTTCTGGGGAGGAGTTGAATTTCACAGGTCTCTGCCAGACCTAAACTACTAGTTCAGCTACACCCAGTTCTTTGTGCTCTCATGTTTGAGCTCTCTGCTGGGTCACCATTCTCCATTGGGGATTGACTGCCCCCTTCTCTCAGTATGATGGCACTGAAATGGGATAAAATTTCTTACTCCCTATTCTCCTTAGCCAATCCTGCTCAAGTGCTGGGATTCTGTGCTATGACTCTGCATAGAAAGGATTTTTGGTTTAAATTGGGTAAAGGCCATGAGTTAATGTTAGTTTTAGTCTCAACACATTTCACAATGGAGCTCTGAACACCCTGAAGGACAATGCAGCAAAATTCTCTTGGCAGCCTTCAGTAAAGGAAAGGAACAAGCCAGGACTGAGGTGAATTGGCCTACACTTCCAAGAATCATCACACAGTAGCTGCTCACCCTTAGCTAATTTCCAGTGTGTGTTAATCATTTGCCTTTGCTCTGGGATCATTTAAAATGAAAAATGTCATGTCTTTTAGTATAAGCTAAACAACATCGAGTTAAATGTATTCATTCTCTCACGAATATAGTCTCCTAATGAATCTGATGTCCTCCATCAGTTCATTTTACATATTTACATATGTTAGGTAGCTCTGTCTATATAGGCCACCAATGACTCCTGCTCAACATGTTTAAAACTGAACTTAACATTTCTCTAAAACTTACTCTTCAATTTTTCTTATTTTATTGATAGTACCATTATTCTCCTAGTCACCCAGGCTCTCTCTTTTCCTTCAGTCTAAAAATCTGATTGTCAAAACCTGTCAATCATATTTCTGAAATCTCACTTTTTATAAATCATCCCCTCCCTACTTCCATTGCAAACACTCTAGATGAAGTCATTATCTTTTGCCAAGCCTATTGCAATCCTTTTCTAGCAATATTCCTATTTTTAGTCTAACAATATCTTTAATTCAGATTTTAACTTTATCTTCCTAGTGAATTGTTCTTATGATAGCACTCAAAAAATTTCAATGGCTCCCCATTGCCTATCAAAGAATGAACACTTATTTCTGGAATTCAAGTATTACATAATCTCATCATTACAGATTCTCAGTTAGAGGGGACCTTGGAGGTCATGCAGTTCAACCCATACTTGTACAAGAATAACTTCTACAATATATTATAAGAATATAAGTTATCCTCCACTTGGAGAATTCCATAAAGGTAAACCCATTTTCTCCTGATGAAGGCCATTTTAGTCTTAGCTAGCACTTAAGTTAGGACATTTACAGCAAGACTTTTCAGTATAATAAGTTGAATTTGGGATTGGTTCATTGAGTAGTCATTAATGAATTGATGTCATCTTGAAGGGAGGTCTCCTGCAGAGTAGCTGAAATATTTGTGCTCAATTTTAAGTTGTATAATATATCAGGGATTTGAATGAAACTGTAGAAAGCATGGTTGCCAAACTGAATGATAATGTGAAAATGGGAGTTTCCCATGCAGACCATCATGGATAGGTTATGATTGGTATCATTGGAAGGAACTTTCAAATTGATGAGAGGAATCCACCAAATAATCTCTATAGGGTTGAAATATGGGGGATATAAAATGAGATATAGTTTAATGAATGCAGTAGTAGAATGTAAGCCCCTTGAGGGCATGAGATTATTTGTATTTTATTTTTATACTCTTCATATTACCAGCACATAGCAGGCAAATAATAAAGTGCTTGTTGGACTAGATAAATGCCTAGTTTTTATACTTGAGTTCAAAGAATCAATTTACAATTATACAAGGAGGGAGTCATGGCTAGGCAACAATCACTATGAAAAAAAATCTAGAGATTTTATTGTTAGGGCTCAAGACAGGAATCACCAGATCACAGAAGTTAAAAAAAAAGTCTTTAGCTTCCTTAAGACAGTCATACTTTTCAGAAGGTGAAGAAATCAAGGTGTGGTGGAGTCATTTTACAAGGATTAGGGAGAGCTAATTATTAAGTTTCCAGGATGAGTATTTGAACCTTGGAAATTGGTTTGTAATCTGTTTTGTAAAACAGAGCTGAATCTATTGTCTTGTTGATTGTCAAGACTTAAGAAAATGATGGACAAAATATTAATATGCAGATTAGACTTAAATGTGTATTGTCTATCCTCCCCCATTACGGTGTTAGTTGTTAAACATTTAACCAGCACAACACTGGTATCAAAAAAAATGGATGACCAGTTGTTGGATTTATTGTGGAGGGGATTTGTTTTTTAGGTGGAGGTTTGACTACATGGTTGGTCACTAACGTCTTTTTCAACCTTGAAGTTCTATTATTCTGTGAAAAACTTTATAAAGTACTGTTTTTTTTAGCTGATAGAAAAATAGAATTTAGAACTTTTTTCTAGGCAATTGCATCTTTGCTTACTTAAAAAGATTTAAGTTTTACTTTTTGGTGACTTTACAGTTATGTGTAATTGAATAATATTTAAATTGTAAAAATGTATTCTCTTTTTGGTGAATAGACAGTATTAGCCAAATAAGGTTTAAATTAGACTGTTATTTTACCTTGTTCCTTCCCTCACAGAAAAATTCTCTTTTTAAAATTTTGATCTGTTAGTAAATGTGTAATATATAATTCAGTCTTACTTTAAACCTGGTTCCAAATCTACGTGAAAAATGTCATCTGAACAACAGTAGATTTTAAACTTTCTTTTAAAATAAAGAATCTAAAAATTTCCATCAGACTATCAAAAGTGAATCTCATTTCAAAGTTGAGGATCTTAGCAGAAAGAACTGAAGTGACTTAAGTCTTTGAGACTTCACAGTGAAAGTCATTCCATTAACAGTTGTTGGGGTCATATTTGAACAGTAGAATGGCAGGGGAAAAAAACCCTAACCCACTGGATTTTATGGATAGCATACTGATATCTCATCTATAAAACAGGTAAATAAGACCTGCCTCTCTGTGTACATCTGTTTACATCCTCACTAGCTTTGCAATCGGTCTGTCTGACTAGTTCTTATAGAGATATTTTTTTGAATATTTTTCTTCCAGAAAGAATTCAAATGCCTTTCCTACTTGGTGCAGAGAAATACTGCTCACTTCACCAATTCAATGTATTTTCCTTACTACTCCCACACTGCTACACTATTTATTTTATTAAAATATTTAAGCAGAAAAACCCCACTGAGATGAAACATCTCATTTATGCGGGTGTCCTATGGCCGACCAGGCGAGCCGGCAGCAATGTGCATTCCCATCATTATGGCGATTATACAATGCATTATTAAACACGGTAGTGCCTGGCTCTACTCTCTAAATAATAAGAATTAAGTACAGCACAAATAGTGGCACTTTCCCTAGACCATGAAAGAGCTGCATTCAACAATGAGGCTCTCCAGTTAAATTACAAAGTACTAAAGCCTAAATTTAGGATAGGGCAATTCTGAAACGGTTGATTACGGGATCTAAGATTATGGGTGTTCTCAGCGAACTGTTACTGATGAAATAAATGTAAAATGGTGGATTATTACATATATAATTGTGGGACAGGCATTGCTTAGGCTGTCTTTTATTTCCTTCTCTAGTTTGCTGGAAAGACCATGCACACTGAATTGAAAAATTGTTTTTGAGAAGATTTTTGCAGGATTTACCTATGACAGGTAAATAGATGATATAAATTTTCTAGTGATGCACTTTGAGAGCAGCTAGGTGTTGCCTGACAATGTCAGAAACCTCAAATCTGACCTCAGATACTTACTAGCTGTAGGACTCTAGAAAAGTTACTTAACCCAGTTTCCTCATCTATAAAATGAGATGGAGAAGGAAATACCAAGCACTCCAGTGTCTTTGCCAAGAAAATCCCCAATTAAGTCAAATAAAACTGAAAATGACTGAAAAAAAATGATGAAATTGGTATAGGACTGAATGGAAAGATTTCATTGGTTTCCATTAGGAAAATTTTTTTTGAGATGGAGAGAAAAACAAAAACAACATCAAAATGGTCTAGTGATTAAAATAAAATTAAAAACCTAGGACTAGAAATAGCTAAGGTAGACTCTGCCTGAGCCCTGGGAAATCTTAGCTCAGGTTCATGTTTTGGGTATGTTGGCCCATGGTAGGAGGGGAAAGCAGTCAGTCACCCACAGTGGTACTTTAAGAATTCTGCTTTTCAATGTCCATCCATGGAATACTTTGTGAATCACAGAAAACTGCAATCTTAGTGGAATTAAAATTGAGAGTCACAGAAGGGCACATGATGAGCACCAGCAGTCTAAAGACATTAGCAACCACACATTATACAAAAGAACTAACATAAAATATGTCATTAGAGAGATGTATGTCTGGAAAAGGTGAGCTGATGATGTGTGTGCATGAGGGATGAATGATGGATAGCCTGTGTGTCCCACTGTTATGAATGCACTATTCTCCGTTTACTGTCATTAAATAGCTAGGTGGCACCATGAATAGTAGTGCAGTTCCTGTACTGTGATGTGAACAAGGAAGAGGTTCAGAAGCCAGCAGAAGCTGGTCCTGTCCCCCAAGGAACAGGGACTCAGTTTTAGCTTCAAACTTCATCTGAAGATTGAAGAAGAATAAATAGACTGGAATCTCAAACCAACGGGAAACATGTATTTCTGTAAATCTGAACCAATAGAGACTTCCATCTATCTGACAGTGGTAAAATCCAGTAGCAGTTTATAGTACTTTTCCCTGAGTCACATCACTATGGGGGCATTAAAAGCTTGCCATTCTCCAGTCTGAGAAGTATCTGTGGTTCTAGAATAATTCAACAATAATTCCCCAGAAAATAGCAGCAGGACCAATCCAAATATTTCCACCAGATATTAGAGCCTGGCTCTAATATTGGGTCAAACTCAAGGAGAAGGCTGAAAAAATAAGCAAAGAAAAACAGAATGCCACCATAAAAAACCTATTTTGGGAATAGGAACACTCAAGATATAAACCTACAAAAAAATGACTTCCAAACAGCTACAAGCAAACTTTCAAAGAAAAATGAAGGTAAGATAAAATTTTTGGAAGAAATGAAACACCATTTAAAAATAGAAGTAAAAACATTTATAAATTAAATGAGAGAACTAGAGGAAAAAGTTAAAAATAAAATCAATAAAAGGAAGATTTAGAAAGGGAATGGATGATTTAGCATAACAGGTGAACTACTTCAAAACTAGAATGGATCAAATAGAAGTTAGGAAATAACTCATGAGAAGACAAGAAATATTTTTTCTTAGGTTTTTTTGCAAGGCAAATGGGGTTAAGTGGCTTGCCCAAGGCCACACAGCTAGGTAATTATTAAGTGTCTGAGACCAGATTTGAACCCAGGTACTCCTGACTCCAGGGCCAGTGCTTTATCCACTGTGCCACCTAGCTGCTCCGACAAGAAATATTTAAACAAAGTCAAACACAGAAGAAAATAAAACGTATTTTATAGCCACAGCAAGTGACCTTGAATTTATATCCTAAAGAGAGATAATTTAAGAATCACTGAACTATCTGAAGGCCATGAACAAAAAAGAAAAGCCTAGAGATCAGATTTCAAAAAATTGTAAAAAAAAACTGCTTAGAATTTCCTAGATCCAGAAGGCACAGTAAAAACATAAAGAATCCACTGGTCAACCACTGAAAGAAACCTTTAAATGAAAATTTCCAGTAGCATAAAAGACAAAATTTAGAGTTTCCAAGTCAAGGGAAGAATCCTACAAACAGCTAGAAAGGAAGAATTTAAGTAAAAAGGAACCAGAATAACACATACAATTTAGTAGACACCATAATTAAGAACAGAGAGCTTGGAATGCCCTATTCCAGAAGGCAATGGATATAGGCTTGTAACTAAGAATAATTTAAGTTGAAAAAATTTATGTGTAATTCTACAGGTGTGTGTGTGTGTGTGTGTGTGTGTGTGTGTGTGTGTGTGTGTGTGTGTATAAAATGAAACTTTAATGAAATAAAGACTTTCCAAGCATTCTTAAGTAAATATAGGAATCAAAAGAAATATTTAAAAAAGGTAAACATGAGTGAACTATCATAAGGAAATATATAAACAGTTTATGGGCTCATGATACATGTCTTTCCTCAGAAACCTTTCATCATTGGGGGTCATAGAGGGATTCTCATTAGACATAGACCCTGAAAATGGTTTTATGATATTTTGTTAATCTTAAATGAAGACTGGGAAGAAAGGGACAGAAGAATATATTTGTTGGGATGGGGAGGAGGAAGGGATAAGAAAGATAGAGAAAATGATCTCACATGACTGAGTTTTATCAGCAGTTATCTATACAAGTAAGGTGGGGTTAATTCTCATATGTGCTTATCAAGGAGAGAAAAGTACAAGTATAAACAGCTGAGTACAGAAATATATTTCGTTCAGCATTGAAATATCAGGGAAAGGGAAGAAGGGAAGAAGGGAAGAAAGGAGAAAGAATAAAAAAGAAAGGAGAAAAAAAAGGAATAAGAAGGTGGATAGATTAAGGGAGGGAGTAGTCCTAAGCAAAACTAATTAAAGATGCACAAAAATATTTCTAACATTCCTTTTTGTGGGTAGTAAAGAATTGGAAAATTCTTACTCATCAAAAGGAGAATGGCTGAATTAACTATGGTAAACAAGTATGGTAGCTATAGAATGATTTCAGAGAAGCCAGGGGAAAATTTTTATGATTTTATGTTGAGTAAGTTGACCAATTTCAGGGGACTCATGGCTAAAAATATTCACCTCCCAACAGAAGTGATAGTCTCAGGGTAAGACATATTTTACATGGTCAATGCAAGAATTTGTTTTGATTGACTATTCATGTTTGTAACAGATATTTTCTTTCTTTAGTAGACTGGTGTTAGTGGTGAGGGGTGAAAGGGGGGAAAAAAGCAGATGTTTTTGTAGAAAATAAATTTTTATGTTCAAGGGATATGAATAGGTAGTTTTCTGACAAAGAAATCAAAGCTATCTATAGCCATATAAAAAATGAAAAATATTTTTAATTACTATTGCTTTGAGAAATGTAGATTACAGGGCACCTAGGTGGCATAGTAGATAGAGCACCAGCACTGGAGTCAGGAGGATCTGAGTTCAAATTTAACCTCAGACAATAACTGCCTAGCTTGTGACCTCAGACAAGTCACTTAACCCCATTGCCTTAAATAAATAAACTTTTTTTTAAAAAAGAAAAATGTAGATTAAAACAATTCCAAAGTGCCATCTCACCCCACGACACAAAAGGAAAATGATGAATGTTGAGGTGAATGTGGAAAATTGGGACACTAATGCATTGTTGGTGGATTTGTAAAATGATCCAATTATTCTGGAGAACAATTTGGAACTATGCCCAAAAGGCTACAAGGTTGTTCATCTCCTTTGATCCAGCAATTCTACTTCTAGATTCGAATCCCAAAGGCATTGAATAAAGGGAAAGAATCTATTTATTCAAAAATCTTTATAGCAGCTCTTTTTGTGGTAGTTAAGAATTGGAAATCAAACTACCAATTGAGGAATGGCTAAACAAGCTGTGGCATACAGAATATTGCTTTGCCATAAAAAAGATGAAGAGTATCATTTTAGGAAAGCCTGGAAAGACATGAACTGATGCAAAGCAAAGTGAACAGAATCATTAAAATGCTGTACACACAACAATTTTGTTTGACAAAGAACTGTAAACGACTTAGCTATTCTCAATATTGTAATGATCTGAGAATGATGAGCATACTTCTGCTTCCAGAGAAAGAACTGATACTGTTTGAGTGCAAACTGAAGTATGCTATTTTTTACTTCTTTTCTTTAATTATTTTTATTTTATTGACTCTTCTTATATTAAATGACTAATATGGAAATAGTTTACATATTTGTACATGTGTAACCTATTTCTTATTACTTATCTCAGGGAGGGGGAAGGGGTAGAATTTGAAACTCAAACTTTTAAAAAATGTTTAAAATTATTTTAATATGTAATTGGAGGAAAATATATTAAAATAAAATATACATTTATACAAAAAACAAGTTTTCCTCAGAGTTTAGAATATATTGAGTAAATAAAACTAATGTTTCCTGGCTATTGTGATGGACAAAAAGCACTTATTGGCCTTGGAATTGGGTTTCATTTTGGCTTTAACTATTTTTTTATCTTTGGTATATTACTTAAACCTCTCTGGATATCTAGGTTTTTTTTAATCTCTAAAATAGAAATAAAAACTACTGACACTAATTCACTTCCTAAGATTGCTAAAAGTATTCTATTAACCTTAATGTACTATATAAATATTAATCAACTAGATTCTTCAGGAGCTAATTCTCATTCAGTCTGCATATAATCATGGAACTTAGAGATAAACTTGCTTATCAGAAGGGAAACTGAGGTCTAAAGTTTCTCCCAGTAGGGGAAGGTAGAACTTTACTCAATAAAGAGCTAAATTATGTCTCTTGATTCTCTAAATTTAGAACTCTGTGCACTATATCACATTCTTCTGAGAAATCCTGCTGACGATATAGAATTAGACATAGGAAAAAGATTTCATTGCTTTATATTACAGAATGGGAAACAGGTGCTGTAGTTTTGAGTTGTTGACCCCAAGGTCTATGTTTCAGCCATAAAACTCATAATTACTTTACTTGGGGATGATAAAACTTCCATGGCTTACTCAGTATCTTTTTGAAATATGTATGTTTTAAGTATGAAGTGCAAACTCTGCTTCACTGGAATAAGAAAAAATGAGCCATTTATATGGCTAGTATGCTTGTTCAGAGTGGACAGTTCATTCAAAGCTGACCTCCACTTAACTGGTGATGCTGAAGGACGCCTCAAATTCCAGAAATTCTAGCCAACAACAGACCTAACTCTTCTTTCCTTGTCAACTAAATGCCAATAAACAAGACTTAATTAAATTGAGAAATGAGCTCATCATTACCCAATAGCTACCCCTTTGCCAGGAGCCAATAGGTGAGCAGTACTCTCCATTAAACAAAAGGATTCCTTGACCCTCCTCTCTCATTTATTCTTTGGCTGGGGGAAAATTTATTTAATCCATGGTATTGTCAAATGGGACATTTTTTAAGAGGTCAAGGTAAACTCCTGATTTCTTTTCAGGGAATAAGTTTTCTAACTGGAGTAAGAATGGAAATTTTTCTCTTTCTGTTGCCCATGAACAACACTTGTTTTGTTTTCAGTAGTTTCTTATTTTGTGGTATGGCAATGTTTTCAGGTCCTGCTGTCTCCATCACTAATTTTGTTTTTTGGTTAAAGAATGAATCATTTGAGCAGGCTCATCTTGAAATTCATAATTTATCTGCAATCAGTACATTTAGAATCAGACTCATTAAGGAAACTTGTTTCTCAACAATGGAGTTCAAAGAGACAAATCAATACCCCCCCCCCCCACAGGACACTTCCCATTTCTCTGGTTAGAGACTATTTTCACTATTTTTCATGCAAAAAATAAAGACATTTATTTAGTACCTATGTTTTATGGGAATGACCACATTGTCATGGTAAGCACCTGATTTTCTTTTTTTTCCCCAACTCCTTTTTCTGGAACTAGCATTTGGTGACACAGATTGAAAGAGTAAAGTTAACCTCCTAACATGTAGCTATTAGATTTGGATTTTAAATCTACCTTAACTAGCACAATATTTTTTAATATCTGATTTCATGAAGGAACTGTGGTATGGTGCAAAGTTCACTAGCTTTAAAGTTAGATGTTCTAAATTCATATACAAAACTTAATGCCTGTGTGATCTTACATAAATTACTTAATCTCTTTGAGGCTGAATCTCCTTATTTGTAGAAGAAAAGATTTGCTGTAGGTAGGCTGTTTCAAGACTCTAAACTCTAGACTCTAGAATTGTTTTCTACAGAATATACTTGATAGATTTCCATTTAATCTGTCTTACCTATTTTACAGAGGCCCAGAATCCTTAAATTGTTTAAATTCACATATGTAATAAATGGCAGAATTGGAATGGGAATATACATTCTTTGTCATTAAACCTTCACTCTTTCTACTGCATTATGTAACCTCACTTTAAAATGCCAAGGTTTTATGTTATGATTTACATAATAACTATGTAAAAAGATTTTACAGAAATCTCTTTTTGTAAAATTCTTGTAAAAAGGATTTTGAAATTGAAGGGACTCTTCTTCTGGGTATCATGGCCATGGGAAAGATATCAATGAACCCAAGTCTCCTATTTTTAGCTCAACAATGATCTAAAAGATCGACAATTGAACAATGATGAAAAAGTCTATATGGAAACTTTAATAAGTTCCTTCATCTAGTCTAGGACTGAACAAAATATAACCAGAAGCTACAGACAATAGAAAAGGGATCTTAGCGAAGATATCAGGGTGAATGTAGAAAAACAGGTCAGAGATCCTCAGTCAATTATCTAGGAACTGATTAAGAAAAAGTGATGGCTGTTCTTTTTTTTTTTAAGAGGACCAGAATGATATTTTGATTTATACATAAATTGGTTTAAAGTGAGGCAGAATTGTATGAAGTTGTTGACCTCACTTTCTCTTGCAGAATCACTGAAGTCCATCAAAAACAAAAGTCAAAACTATTATCAATGGCTTGGGATAAAGTGGATGACTTTGGCATCTTCAATTTCTGATCAAGCTTTCAATGCTCCACAATACCTGTTTATGCTACCTTTATACTACTGAAACAAATTGTTCTCTTTCTCATTTCTGCCTTGCTTACTTACCTTGTAGTATAGGAATTGTCTTCACTATGAAGCTGTTTCTGACCCCATTTACTATTAGTGCCCTCCCTCCCTCCACCAAAATCTTGTACTTATCTCCTATGAATGTATATATACACAGGTTAATAAGTGCATACCCATATTTACATATTGTATATGCATATATTTATAAATATGTATGGAAGCATATAGATAAACACATATTCTTGCTATTCCCCCCCATTAAAATATAAGTTCATTGTAAGGATTATTTCATTCTTTCTACTTTTATCTCTAGTACCTAGGACAGTGTCTCAGTGTCTGCCAGAGTAGACACAATAGAAATTTGTTGATTTATTGTTTATTGCTTGATATAAATCTCATTATTTGAGAAAAAAACTTCTGGGAAAACTAGATAGCATTGTGACAGGGATTGGATCTATATCATTTCAACTTGTAAACTATAAATCTCCAAATGGATAGATGACTTAGAAGAGTTGCAAAATATTCAGGACAAGGAAGGAAAAAACTTTCTCAGTTATGGACTGGGTGAGAGTTCATGACTAAACATGGGTAGAGAAGATAAAATGGACAATGATTACTATTTTTTCAACAAAAAATAACTTTATTAGTTTGCTTTTAAAGCTCAATAATAATGTGTCCACTCAGCTTTAAAGAAATATACATGTTTTACTTTAAAACCTGTTTTTCAATAAAATGAATGGACCTTTATCCTGTTTAATGCAAGTCTGCCTAATACTTCCTCTCTTCTCAGTGATTCATTTTACTTTTTTTTACTTTTTACTTTTTTAGGTTTTTGCAAGGCAAACAGGGTTAAGTGACTCGCCCAAGACCACACAGCTAGGTAATTATTAAGTGTCTGAGACCGGATTTGAACCCAGGTACTCCTGTCAGTGATTCATTTTAAATTTTGCCTCTATTTTGTGTTTACTACCACCTCATTCTCTTTTTCTCTGGGAAGAGCTGGGCTGCACTGTCAAATTGTAGTCTAGAAGAGACAGAATAGACTTAACTGAATAAAAGGATCTCTATGGAATCTGATTGTATAAAGATTCAAATATGTAAAAGAATAAGAGCTATTACCTATTAGATAAATGTTTATAGAATTAGAACAAAATAAAAGCTCCCAGCTATCAAAATCCACATTAAAACTCATTCTTGGTATGACTGCCTGGTATAAGCTTTAGACTTAGTTATAACTATGTGTGGGTTGGGTTATCTAATCTGGTTGGTTATCTAACCAACTCTAATTCTTTCTCCCTGGCAACATTCCCCCTCTCTCATTCCCCTGATCCTTAACATCTTCACAGTAGTACAAGTTAAAGAACAAAAAAAATGAAAGTTTTGTCATTTAATTTGATCTTTTGAGCTGTCCTGATTTTAATAGTCATTTTTTTTTTTTTAGGTTTTTGCAAGGCAATGGGGTTAAGTGGCTTGGGGCTTGGGGCTTGCCCAAGACCACACAGCTAGGTAATTATTAAGTGTCTGAGGCTGGATTTTTTTTTTGCAAGGCGAATGGGGTTAAATGGCTTGCCCAAAGCCACACAGCTAGGTAATTATTAAGTGTCTGAGACAGGATTTGAACCCAGGTACTCCTGACTTCAGGGCTGGTGCTTTATCCACTGCTCCACCTAGCTGCCCCGAACTGTCCTGATTTAAAAAAAAAAATTGAAGCACAGAGACAAGTTGAAAATAATCACTAAAATGAATTTAGAATGACCAGTGGATTTTAATGATCTCTTTTATCCTTGATGCTATCTGTCTAGTTAATTGACTGTCTATCTGTATTTCTTACCTGTTAAAAATGATATACAATTGTGGGTACCAAGAACACTTTCAAGTACATGGATGTAAGAATGCCTGGGTTGTATTCCTGGTTCTGTCATTCATGAGCTTTGTGATCTCAGATAAGTCTCTTTATTTCTTTGAGCCTCAGTGTCTTCATTGATAAAATGAGGATGATACCATCTGCCAAATTTATCTTATAAGTTTTCTTTTCAAAGAATTTTGAAAAGTGGTAGGGGCTACATAGGCCAGTGATTATTGTTATAGTATAACTTCTACAAAGAATAACAATTGGCTTTTCCAAATGCTCTGTTTTTGAGGGGTCAGTGAATTACTCTATGGTTCTAAACTATTTTCAGGAAAGGTGAATTAACTTTCTATCATTTTTTGGAGTGGGAGGAGAAAGGACACCCAGTCTTATACAACTAAAGTGTTCAAACTTATCCTGATTATTAGTACTTGCCCAGAAAAGAGCTTCATTGTTTACTATACAGAGCTTCAATGGTATGGAAATGTGCTCTGGTTCTCATGAACTGATTATTAAATCTTCTGTGTGAGCATTTACACCTCGGAAATTGGCAAATGCCTGCAACTCAGGGCTTTATTTGTTTTGTTGATTATTTAGATTGAAGAAAATGATGAAGACCATATAAATAATAGAGATTAAACTTAAAAGTGCATCAAATATTCATTTGTTGAGTCAGTTGTTAAACATTTACCAGTACAACAGTGGGTATGGGGACATAAGAGCATCAAAACCAAGTGTACTTTTGCAGTTTTTAATTCCAACATTATCTAAAAAATTTACATAATGCAACTTTTGAGTCTTAGAAGGAACCCCAGAAGTTACCTAGTCCATTCTATATTGAAGCATGAATCCTCTCTATAAAACCCATAACCTCTAAGATATATATATTTTTTAATAAGGATTTTGTTTGTTTTTAAATAGTGAAGGAATGGGGAGGACAAAGGTTTAGATGATAAGAGCTGTTAAAAAAATCAGAAAATAAAGAAAGATCATCAACCCTTTGGGGTTGAAGAATGTACCAGTACATTTAAAAGAAATTATTCCTCATATTAAGTAGCAAATTCTTCCTTATAATTTCCAGTCATTGTTCCTTGTTCTCTCCACCCTTTAGGCTACTCATTTCCTGCTTTTTCAATCAATCCTTGTTATGGCAAGCCTAGATGACTTTCTGTTTTGTTTATTAAAGTCTGAAATGAAGGCTTATCTTTCAAAGAATTGGTCTTTGAACAGAAGTAGTATCCAAAAAAAAAGCCAATAAAACCAACACCCAAATAAATGAAATTCTTGCTAAAAGATAGAATAAATGATTTAATGGGGGTACTGTGTTCCTAATTTTTATAATGAAGAAATAAATCTAAGAGATTAGAAGCAAGGACCACACCTATAGGAACCTTGTGCTATTTATTACATATAACATATAATAGAAAGTCCATACCACTGGACTGCTGTATAGTAAGCAATGAAACCAGTTATTTTATGAGCAAGAACTAAGAGACAGAAGCTATTTACTACAATGGGTAGAGGGTTGGTTTTGGCATTAGAGATCCTTGTTCAAGCTTTACCTAAAAGAAATGCTGCCTGTGTGATTAAGTAAGACACTAAATCTTGTGAGAGGCCTAGCCAACTAAGATTTTGATACAGACAATTTAAAGATTATTTGTCAGTAACTCACCACATCAATTAAATCACAGGTTCAGACCAAAACCAATGCCAAACTACAAAAAAAAAAAATAAATAAAACAGAATAGTGTCCTTTATCCAAATCAGGGAGCTCACAAGAATTATTTAAAAATGTTTTTATGTTTTTCCATTTAGATTTCTACGACTACAACACCTATATTTTTTCAATCCCAGGAGTTCAACATTTTTTGGTAGGAGGATGAATTCATCCAAGTAGCTCTCTTTTGAATGACTTTCTTACATTTTTACATAGTAATGATATTCACATGGATAGACAACTTAGAACTAACCTGCTACTGAGATGGGATAGATTAACTATACTATTTTAAAAATGATCCTTGTTATTTCTTTATTAATATTAATAATAATAGTAATAATTACAAGAGAGAATGACATTATAGATAAAGCCTTGGAGACAGGAAAACCCAGCTGTGTCATATTATTAGCTGTTACCCTAGGGCAAATCATTTAACCTCTCAGGGTTCCAAATAAAACAATACGTTGCAGGTGGTACAGTGAATAAAGTACAAGCCATTGGAGACAGGAGGATCTGAATTCAAATGTGACCTCAGATACTTATAATCTACATGACTGGACAAGTCACTTAACCTTGATTGCCTTAAGGATTGGGGGTGGAGGGAAGTAATATATTACTGATTAGGCATCAAGCTATATAGAGTGAGTTTCCTCATCTATAGGAGTTCCCATTAGAAATGAAAAGGCTGTTTTTCAGCCTATTAATAACAATTTCCAATAGTTGTTTGCTCTTAAGTGTCTATGGTCCTAGATTCTAGTCTAGAAATCCCTTTCACCTCTATGAGTCTCGGTTTTTTCATCTGCAAAATGGATATGATAATGCATGCATATACTACATATGGTATTTCAATGACTTGTGAAAGCATTTTTTAAACCTATATAACATGAATTATTGGTATTTTGAATTATTATTCAAATTAACATAATTGAGATTCAGCGTTATGTGGAAGATAAAGGAATTAGATGTCAGAAGATTTTAAGATTCATAGTGTCACCTGCTCAAAGTACTTCATCTGTTTAGACTTTGCTAAACTATTTCTATCTTCAGAGGAGCTTTGATGATACAATAGTTTTCTAAAGGGATGACTAGAGTTTTCCCCACTCCTACCTCACTCCAGTTGTCTAGTATTACATACCACACACACACACACACACACACACACATGTATCTGTGTATGTTTATGTGAATATGTGTATATAGATCATATTTTCCTCCAAAATACACATTAAACCAATTTTTTTTTATTGGAGTTCTACCAAATAACTTTTATGACGCCAATATGATACTGATAGTTGAACCAGGAAGAGTCAAAACAAAGAAAATTATAGACCAATATGCCTAAATGAACATTGATGCAAAATCTTAAATAAAATTTTAGCAAAGAAATTATACTAAGTTATTACTAGAACAATATACCATGATCAAGTAGGTTTTATACCAGGTAGGTAGGGATGGTTCAAAATTCTGAAAGCATGCAACATAATTGAATATATCAATAACAAAAGCAACAGAAATCAGGATTATCTCAAGATTTTCTAAATCAGATTATTTCAAAAATTTGACAAAATTTGACAAAATAATCTTTCTTTAAAATAATAGGCAGTATTTTTCTAAAACCATCAGGAAGTAAAACACACACATATATGTATATATACATATATATATACACATATATATATATATATATATCATAATGGAACTAAAAGTAGGATCATTTCCAATAAGATCAGGGGTGAAATAAGGATGCCTATTATCACCACTACTACTCATTATAGCATTAAAATATTAACTTTAGTAAAAAAAAAAGAAGAAAAAGGAATTGAAGGAATTAGAGTAAGTAAGGCAATGAGGAAGCAAAACTTTCACTCTTTGCAGATGATTTGATGGTATTCTTAGAGAACTCAAGAAAATCATCTAAAAAAACTACTTGAAGCAATTGAAAAATTCAACAAAGGAGCAGGATATAAAATAAACCCACATAAATCATTAGCATTTCTATATGTGAACAACAAAGCCCAAGGACAAGAGATAGAAGGAGAAATTCCATTTAAAGTAACTGTAGATAACATTAAATACTTGGGAATCTACTCCTAAGACAAACTCAGAAACTGTATGAACACAATTACAAAATATTTTTCACACATATAAAGTCAGATCTAAAGAACTGGAAAAATGTCAATTACTTATGGTTAGGTCAAGCTAATATAATAAAAATCCCAATTCTACCCAAATTCAATTACTTATTTAGTACTATCTGGCAAAAAAACCATTTTACTGAATTAGAAAAAATAGTAACAAAATTCATCTGGAGCAACAAAAGGTCAAGAATATCAAGGGCAGGGCAGCTAGGTGACACAGTGAATAAAGCACTGACCCTGGAATCAGGAGGACCTGTGCTCAAATATGACCTCAGACACTTAAAAAAATTACCTAGTTATGTGACCTTCAGCAAGTCACTTAACCCCATTGCCTTGCAAAAGAACTAAAAAACAAAAAAAAATAATATCAAGGGAAGTGATGAAAAATAATGGAAAGGAAGGTGGTCTTGCTCTACCAGATCTAAAACTATACTTATTATAAAGGAGCAGTTATCAAAGTGCCTGGTACTGGTTAAGAAATAAAGTAATGGAGCAGTGGATTAGTAAAGGTTCAAAATAAACAGTAGTAAATGACTATAGTAATCTATTGTTGGACAAATCCAAAGACATTTTGGATAAGAACTCATTGTTCAACAAAAATTATTGAGAAAACTGGAAAACAGTATGGCAAAAGCTAGGCATAGACCCACATCTCACATCCTTACCAATGGGTATAGGATTTAGACAGACCAACTAACAGATTAAGAAATATTTTATCTGCTAGATCTATGAAAAGGGGAGAAATTTATAACTAAACAAGAAACAGAGTACATTATTAATTGCAATATGGGTGATTTTGACTATGTTAATTTAAAAAATTTTTATGTAATAAAACCAATGCTGCCAAGAGTAGAAGAAAAACAGAAAGCTAGCAAATTATTTTCACAGCTAGAGGTTCTTATAAAGGTCTCATTTTTAAACTATAAAGAGAATTGAATCAAATGTATAAGGTTAGTCATTCCCAATTATAAATGGTCAAAAGATATGAACAGGAAGTTTTCAAATGAAGAAATTAAAGTTTCATATATATCTATATATATAAAAATCATATGAAAAAATGTTCCAAATCATTACTGCTTAGAGAAATAGAAATTAAAACAATTATGAGGTACCAGATCACCCCTATCAGATTGGCTAAGTTGACACAAAGGGAAAATGATCAGTGTTGGAGAGGGGTTGTGGGAGGATTTGGATATTAATGCAGTACTGGTGGAGTTGTGAAGTGATTCAACCTTTCTGGAGAGTAATATGGAATTATGCCCAAAGAGCAATAAAACTGATCATACTTCTTAACCCAGCAATATGAACACTAGGCCAAAATATACATAGCAACTCTTTTTGTAGTGGCAAAGAAATGGAAATTGAGGAATGACTGAACAAGTTATGGTATTTGAATGTTATGGAGTATTATTGTTCCATAAGAAACTAAGAGTGGTTGGACCCTGGAATGAATTTCAGGAACTGATGCTGAGTGAAGGGAGTAGAGCCAAGAGAATATTGTACACATTAACAACAACATTGTGATTTGATCACCAGCTCCTCTCAGCAGTTCAGAGAACTGGAACAATCCTGGGGAGACCTGTTATGGTCAATGCTATCCACATCCAGATGATGAAAAACAAAACAAAACAAAAAACCACAACAAAAAAGAAATAAACCAAAAACAAACCCACAGAATGAATGAACATTTATGTTCACTTTTAAAAAATTTCTCTTATGTGTTTCCTTCCTATAACATGATTTTCTTTCTTTTCCCTTAGTCCTAATCCCTCATACAGAAAATGATTACTCTGAAAACTTGTCAAAAACAAATGTATATGTACAATGTTCACTACACTGTTTGCACTGAGGGAAGGGGGATGGGAAGGGAGGGTGGAAGAAAATTATGTAACATAAATATGGATATGCATGGAAGAATGTTGAAAAACTTTCATATCATATAATTGGAAAAATAAAATATCAATTGGAAAAAAACCATTTTTAAAATGTTTTGAATTTCACGTTCTATCCTTCCCTCTCTTTCTTTCACAGAGATAATGCATGAACAAAAATTTTAAAATGACTAAAGAAAGTGTCTTTTTATGCAGACTCTCAAAAGAACCATATTCCTAGATTTGAAAACAAAACCTTATGTGTAATAGCTATAATTCCATCTCGATACCACTCTTGGTGTCAGAAAAGTGAGGGAATGAACACCGTGCCATTACTGTCTTCTAACTGTTCACAAAGATAATCAATAAGATGTAGGTTATCAGTGTGCAATCATGGAAAATAATTCTATATTAGTACAAGAAGACTTGATTGATTACTAAATTTACTCAGCTAATTATTTATTGAGTCCTCACTAGACATTACAGGGGACATTCAAAAGACAGAGAGCTGCTTTCACCTTTAAAAATCCCTTTCTGCCTCCAGTCTCCTTATGCCATTAAAACCAATGGCCTTTCTCCAAAGCAATCAGGTTAGAGATTTGAGGAATCTACGAAGGGCTTTATCACACCAACATTCTATTTAGAACCTTGGAACTGATTTATTTGACAACTTTTTGCATGCTTGATACTTCTGCCAATCTTAACTTCCTTAAATGAACAGATGGAATGAATAATCTTTATAATAACTCACCCTGATACCATTCTGTACAGTTTACAATCAATAAAGGAGAGGTGGTTGAGTGACGCTTTAATCTCTGTCATTCCAAAGTACTAGGTAAAAACGCCTTTCCCTTTTTTCCCATTCTGAGTACTTTCTTCTACATCCAGTTTAGATCTGTTCTTCCTTAGTCCCTATTTTTATCTGTTCTCCTCTTCCTATAGGTCCTCTGGGACCCCTGCCCTATTCAATCAATCATTATTAAGTTTTACTATGTGTCATAGAGCACTGAAAGCTGGTCTTGGAACCAGGACAACCAGAGTTCATGCTCTGCCTCTGATACATACTGGTTGATTGACTGTATGACCTGGGAGTACTCCAGGAAAATCATTAAGGCTATACTTTGTAGAGAAGTATCTTGTTAGAAGGAGTTTCCACAAAAATTAAAGGTCCAATTTCTGTCCCATTCCTATGTGAAAAATATTGCATTAAGTGTTATGTATACCATAAAACCCCAAAACTGTGTCTGCCCTCAAAAATATTACATTGAATAAGGAATATTTCATGAAAACCTTAACACATAATTGCAAAAATACATGAAGAATGGATAAAAGGCCTTATTGCCTGTAATATCCTTTTCTATTTCAGGTTCTTCCTCTGAGTATTAAATAAAGTTTGACTTTCAATTGGGACAATAACTAATTTAAGGCTATCTTTGCTTCTGCTGGTGGCTTCTCCCATTTCTGATCTTCAAACCTCTATCCTGCCCCCCCCCCCCATTAGACCCTCAGGATGAGGAAGAAATTGAATCCTCCTTGTTCCCCAAGGCCTCTTTCAAACCTGTATTATATCACCCTAACCATCTCACATTTATTAATTCTAAAACTAGCAGGTGTGTCCAACCTGCTGCCAGCACTGGGGGGGGGAGGGCAAAGGGAGGGAGGAAGGGTTAGTGGGCAGGGGAAGAAGGGAGAAATTGGGGGAAAGGGGGAGAGGGAGCATTCTCTCATTTGCCACTGTACTTGTTTGTGGTGTAGGTTGTTGCATTGCATTCATAAATGGGTATTGAATTCTGTGTGTGTGGTCCTTTAAGGCATTTTGTTGGGTGATTTGGTCCAGCAGAACAAAATGGTTGGAGGAAAGATAGCAGGGTGAATTTTTGTTATGGTTATTCATTCTTAGTTTGTCTAGATCTTGGCCATTGTCCTCTATCAACTTCCAATGGTTTCCTCCCACTTCCCCCAATGACTTTAGCACCTGCCTTAGAACCAACTTTCTACCCAAAAAGCTGCCTGTACTTCTGGTGATTTCTATATTCATATTGATGATTTGTCTCACACCCAGACTATGGAGACTCATCAGCCTCAACTCCCATTACCTCCTCAGTCACCTATAATGGAAGTTTACTATCACTTGAACCTACTCCACTAATATCTTGAATTCAAAAATTCTTCTTCCTGAACAAAATCATCCATCTTTCCATCTCATTTTCCTTCACCCACATTATAGGATCATGTCTATTTAGTTCATCACTTCTGTCCTGAATTTGCTCTGCCATGTTCCTCCCTTTCCTTCCTTGCCCCCCCCAAAAAAAACCCCTTATTTTTTCCTCTTCTTTTCTTGCTTAATTCTCACATCTGGGTTACTTCCAACATCCTCCCTATCTGCTTCTACTTCTGAGTCTCTAAATGCTACTAGAGAAGTAATTAAATGGTATAGTTTGGATTTACTACAAACTCATGCTATCAAACCTTAAATGGGTCCTCAATACTGCATGGCAATTTAAAAAATTTATCTTTAATTGACTATCATAGTCCTCACAGTAGCTGTCCCAAACCCATTCACTCTTCAAACCTGTTTCCTGACTATGTAAAAGAAGTCAATTGACTTAAATGATTTCTAATATTCCTCCAACTCATAGAATGTTAATTCTATGGAATCTTCAGGCTCACACTTCCTGATCTCTTATGAGATCCCTTCATATCCTAAGGTGGGTAAGTCACTTTACTTCATTAAAATAAGATTTTCTCCTCTTTGTGGGGGAGGTCTCCTTGAGTTTCTCTTCAAGGAAGAGGAATTTACACAAATGTCCAGGAACAGATAGAGATGCTAAACATGTGAGCTAGAGAAATTTTCAAGAAGCCATGGGGTTCCTAAAGGGATTCATATGTCCTGAGAGCCTCGTTCAGTTGGAAATTTGAATAATTTATGAAACCACATGATGAATGGGTAAGTCCACAGCCATTGCCTTTGCTACTAACAAATTAGTATAATCATCTCAACATGGAATTCCTGCCCCCTTTGATGATTATATCAGTTATAAGGATTGTATAGACCTCATGGGATAAGGGGTCTACCAGAGGGAAAGATTGCTTTTCACCTTCTGGAAAGGGGAGATGGTAGCTTAAATAAAGGAGAAATAGCTGAAATTGCCTTTTTAAGCTAGCAAAATGAACCAGATTTTGACATTTCCATTAATTTTATGAAGCCATGAGCCATAAAGAATTTATAGGAGATACAGGTTTTCCTCAGATCTTCAAATCACTGTGCAAGAACCTCAAAAATTGTACTGGAGTCTTCATATAAGAGAGAATACTAAAGACCATTCATTTTGAGTTTCTTCACGTCTCTCCTCTGAACCCTGCAACCTCCCTATTCTTACATTCTTTTTTTACTCTCTCCTCTACCCATTCTTTTTTTCCTTCTTCTTTTTTCTACTCTTAGCTTGGCACTACCAAAGAGTGCTAAGAATTCTCTTCTGAGAGATTATCTTGCCCCTGAGTTACAGATGCCCCTAACTCTTACGTATTTCCTCCTCTCTAACTTCAGAGGAAACAAGGTACCCTCTTCTCAACCAGTGATAGGCCTTGTCACCTTCTCTTGTTTCCTATATGACCTTAATCCATCAGTCATTACTTGCCCTCATCCTTTCTCCCTCATAGAATCATGAAGTATGAAATAACCTCAAGAATTTCTAACAATCTAAGCAATAATCCCCCTTACAATTCTTGACTTCACCTTTTAGACATTCCTTTCCGAGCTTCATTTTCCATTTTTTTTTTTTTTTTGGCAATATGAAGGGACTAGATTAATTGATTCCTGAGATTCCTCTCTTCTCTTTAGGCCACTAGAATCCTCAAAGTTTTACTTAGAGTAAAAAAAAAAAAATAAAATACTAACAAAAATAACAACAAAAACTAAACATTCCCTTGATCCTCTTTACCCTCAAGCTATTAAATATTTCTCCTCCTTTTCATGGGTAAGCTTCTAGAAAAGAATAAACTATTTGGCTCCTCTCTCTCTCTCTCCTTGCCCTTTCCCAATATGACACTATTAATGGTTCTGAAGCTGTTTTCTCAAAGACCACCAATAACCTATTGATTGATAACTCTAATGATCTTTACTTGGTCCTCATCATCATTGACCTTTCTGTCTCATTTAACTGTTGCCCCTATCCTGCTTGTGATTTTCACTTCCTTGGACTCCAGTCCTTACTGCCCTGGTTCAGGCAATGGCATTACTATGCTCTCAGGCAGTCTCAAAATTTTCTACTTATATTTGTCTTTCCCCTATCCCTCATCTTTAAGAGTTAATCAGATGCCAAATCCTATTGATTTTACCTCCAAAACCTCTGTGACAACTGGCTCCTCAACCTTACTCAAGCTGTGATCACCACCAGTTTAGAACAGCCCCTCACCAGCTCTTACCTAGACTAGTCTCCAATTTTTCTTGCTCACAGCTGCCTAAGAAATTTTTCTAATGCATTGACCTGATCATGTCACTTACCTTCTTAAAAACCTGTAGCAGGTATTTTATAGCTTTGGAGAAAAAAATACAAAATCTTTTATTTGTTGTTTAAGAATTTCCTTCAATCTGACTCCAACAACACTTTTCCACCTTCTACCTTGCTCTTTGGTTTGATGTACTCTGTTACAGTCAACCTGGGCTACTGGTGGTACCCTGAGCTAGTCATTGATTCCCATAGCTTAGCATATTTGCAAAGGATTTCTTCTGCTACATGTAGAACATGCTGCCTCCGTGGCTCTGCCCTACCTCTTCTCCAGACCATTGCTCATCTCCATTTCTTGCATGAAACCTTTCTTGATTCTATTCCTCCCCTTCTCTCCTCTCAGTTGAAAGAGATCTTTTTCTCTTCAAATATGCTATCTGGATTTCTTGCCCAATTCATGTTGAATCATGTCATACCAGTTTATAGGTTTATAAATTTGGAGATAAAAGACCCTTGGAGATCATCTAGTCTAATCACTTCATTTTATGGAAAAGTATACCAAGCCTCAGAGATGTTATGACTTGCCCAAGGTGACACAAGAAGTGTAATAACTAAGGGTACAAAGATTGAGTGACTCATATGAAATAAGGATATCCAGATACACAGATAGGTAGGTAGATAGATAGATTGATATGAAGATGTCTTATCTAATGCCACTAGGGAGATTAAAGTTCTACCTTTGTGGTGATGGCAGGGTTCATTCCTTCATTTTACTATCATAAGGAGGGGTATTGGGATAGAATTATAACAATTAGATATTAGATATTTGAAATCTAGGAGTATGTTCTTTCAGGATTCTGCATAAAAGTCACTTTCATTAGTCATTTAAAAATTACTTTTTGCTAATGCCTACCTCTGCCAAGTATGTTTGTGTGTGTGTGTGTGTGTGTGTGTGTGTGTGTGTACATGAAATGTTTTTTTTCCTAGACCTAGAGGGTAATAGTTTAATTTTTTAATTTAATTCAAAAAGGAAGAGAATTCTATCACCAGAAAGGCCACTTAGCAGTCTTTAAGGGTGCAGATACTAAGAATCAAGGAATGTTTGGTTTATCATCTTTTCCCCACATTCCTGTTGTTTGGAGATAGGGGTGCAATCTCCCTTTTACCATTCAAAGTCCACACCTTATGTCATCTTGTCCTGTCTCTTCTTTTCTATTTCTCTTCCCTAGAAAAACCTCAGTCGACAAGGGTCATAGCTCTCCATTCACATGTAACATCAAAAGTTTACCTTTCAAGGGATCACTAAGTCCATGGAGGGGAAAGGGGCTACAATAAAAATAACCATAACTAATCTTTGTATAGCATTTTGAAGTTTTCAAAGTGCCTCATACCTATACCTATACCTATACCTCATTTGATTATCATAGGGACCTTGTGAGGTAAGTCTACTACTAATATTACTATTAATACTATAGATATTATTCCTATTTTGCAGATGAGGAAATTGAGGTTATGGAGGCAGATATGAAATTAGATCTTGATTACAAATTCAGCAACAGTCTATCTCTTATGTCCCAATGATTCTCAGAAAAGATCCAATGAAGTAATCCATTTAAGGTAAGGTGCTTGGTAAATCTTCATGTGCTAGATAAATAATGGCTGCTATTATTATTCTTGGAGGCAATCCTATCTAGTTTCTTCCTGAGTTCCAATCTGGTCTCAGACATCTACTAGCTGTGTGAACCCGGGGCAAGTCCCTAAAATTGTCTTTGTTTCAGTTTCATCATATGTAAAATGAGCTGTAGAAGGAAATAGTGAAACACTTCAGAATTTTTGCCAAAAAAACAAACAAAAATACTCCAAAAACCAAATGGGGTCATGAAAAAGTTGGACATGCCTGAAAAGCAACTGAGCATCATTATTATTATTATTATTATTATTATTATTCCTTAAGATTCTAAGCTCTTTGAGGAGAATGCATATAATATTTTCAAGTATATTCTCAGGGTCTATAATACAGGTACTTGATTAGGGTTTGTTGGATTTAGGAAATTTATTAACTAATGAAAATGATGAACTAATAGATATTACTTTATTTGTTAAAAAATAAAATACTAAAATATATGCTAAAAAGTTTCTAAAATAAAATTAAAAAACAAAGAAAACTATTTGAAAGTAAAAAATATCATGATGTTCACTATAGCATAGTGGCTCACTGAACTTGAGTCTGGGGACCTGGATTAGGGTCTAAGGTCCTGTTTCTGCTGCTTCTTACCTGTGTGAATGAACTTTTGGGGCCCCAGTTTCTCATTCATAAAAGGAGAGAACTGTATTAGAAGTCTATAAATCTCTGATTCTTTGATCCTTATGTAAAACCCTTGTGTAATAACTTAATTTTTCTAAGCTTCTATATTCTTATCCATAAAATAGGGATGGTTTACCATGTGCATTCCCTATACATACTACAGGGTTAAGTAAAGGGAAATACTTTGTAAACCGTAAAAGCATACATTAAAGGGTGAGCTATCATAATTTTTTAAAGGAATAGACCTTGTTTAGCAGAAGGGAAATGGAAGAAGGGGAGACTGTTCCAGAAGAGATGGATGGGACAGAGGAAGGTCAAGAGGTGGGAGAGAGAGGATAGAACAATAGAGTTTGGGAGGAAGTTTGTTTAGCTGGAGCAGAAGGGATCCAGGGAGTAGAGGGAGCTGCAATGATGTCCATCACCAGGCTTATGGCTCACCAATGGAATATACATCATAACTAGTAACCGCTACACTGCATGTACTTTGGACATATTCCAAATATAGCAGACTTCTACATGATTCATTCTTTTTCCTTCACCAATAGCTATTTTTCTAAGTTCCTACCAATAATACAGGAACAACAGAGTCATTTCCACAGGGAATATTTCCACGACGGTTCTATTATTTGTTGTTCACATAAACAGTGACCTTGGGGATTGGGGGAGGGACAGAGACCTTGGCCATTGTTAAACCTATAGTGAGAACACACTTTGCTCTGACTGCTTCTTTACTGCCAGTACAGTCTTGCCTTGGTCTTTTGAAAGCACAATTAGGGGAGTAAATATATGCCAATTAAAATTTGATCTCAGTGCACTGAAGGAAAAATCTAAAAACATTCTTAAAAATGCTGTTGCAAAAAAATAAAACAACTCTTGAAAGTGATTCTTGACTAAGGTAAATAAGTTATTAGCTTGTGTCTATTCCTGAGTAACTATTCATGTTCAAGGACTATCAACTGCATGGATGTACTGCTCCTAATATAACTTGATATGATAATTATTTATATTTTTTTTCTAGACAAGCACACTATGGTAGTGACCTTAAGAGACCTGGAGCTTAGAAGACCTGGATTTTTCAGTCCAGGCTCTACCACTGAGGTGATGTGTTAGAGGTATAATTATTTCTTCTCTCTGAGATTCTGTCTCTTTTATCTATAAATTGGAGATCACGTTGACAGTGCCTATCACACAGTGTTGTTGGAAAGATCAAATGAGATGTGTGGTTTAATGATTAGAAAGTAGATGCTGCAATTGAAATAACTCAGGATTAGGAAGCAAGAAATAAGAGATTCTGATTCCAATTAGCTGGGTGAGTTTTTGGACATTATATTACCCTTTTGGTCTTACATTCTTTATCTATAACCACAAAGGATATATGTTGATTCTGTCATTCAAGGCCTTCTAGTTCCAACTTAATTTCCAGTCTTATATTTTATTTCCCTCAATGTACTATGCACTGTTATGGCTAAGCCAAGCTTTTCTCCATATGCCATTCCAGCTCTGCCCTCTCTTAGTTCTGTGCTCTTTCCTCTTGTGTCCTAAAATATGCCTAAAATACTTTGCTATAGCTAGAGCTTCCTTAGCCTGGCTCCATAATACAAGCAGGCCTGAAAATCTATGTCCAAGAAGCCCTGGGGACCCCCAAATCCTCTTAGATCCAGAGATTCTCCATGGTGGATAAGCATTACTTGATAGATATTATTCAAATTAATATTTTCCACTGATCTATATGTGAAAATTTGCTCATTAGCACACAGCAATGCCTCTCTACAAATGGACAGCCTATCCACATTTGTTGGGGAGGGGGAGTCATGGGCCATTAAAATGATTAGGGCTATTGGGTTAAACTTGAACCATACTGAATAAAAACCAGACCCGATTAACAGCAAGCTCTGTTGGCTTTCAAAGCCATCAAAATTCCATTCTCAGTGTCTACATCTTTCATAAATACATTCTTATAGATTAATTGTTTTATTTATTCTACTTACTGTAAGTCAGAGGTAACTTCACATTTGTCCTACTAACCACTTTCACTTCAAGCGTATTGATAATCTAGGAAGTTTTAAAGAACTCCCAGTTGTTTCTTTACACACCTAAGGCCCATTAGCCATAAAGGGGTTCTTTTAAACACAGAGACTAAAAGAATATTAAGAAGTCGAAGAGACTTTTTTTTAAAAATAAATCATCTAGCTCAATGCCCTCAAAATGAGAACTGGGGGACAATATAACAGCTCATATTTATACAAGACTTAAGGTTTACAAAGTACTTTCCTGACAACAACCCTGTGAGGCGGACAGTGCAAAGATAATTATCCCCATTTTATAGATGAAGAAACCAAGTCCTAGAGATGCTCCAGGACTCCATTGTAAGGTTTCCTGGTTTCTACTTTAATTCTTTTTCACTAAATACTGCTGCTCTATTTGCAAAAGGGAAGACAAATAAAATTATTATCAATGTTTAATACATGCCAAATATCATGCTACATACAAACACAAACAAAAAGGCATTCCTTGAGGAGCTTACATTTGAAAGGAATGTGGAGGCAGTTGGGTGGTCCAGTGGATAGTACTGGAGTTAGGAGGACTGATCCTGGGAAAGCCACTTAACTCCAATTGACTCCCTCTCATAAGGAAAAGGAATGTTATATTTGGAATGAATAATTTGGAAGATATCACATAAAGGGAAGTTAGAAAGTGAGGAGAGAATACCTTCTAGAGAGGAGGTGAAATTCAGGGAGTGAGAAATGGGGGGGGGGGAGAAGATCTGAAAATGGTGCTACAATCACCTTGGGGTCTGAAATAGATGATTTTTGAAATCCTATCCACAGAAGCCCTGTATCTGTGACTCTCCTACCCTGGCAGACGGGTATTCTGCCACTCTAAATCTGTGAGGTTCTTTATGACTGCGGCATTGGAAACACACAGCTCACTGTGGCTATTCAGTCTTCCCATTGCAAACAACTCAAACTTTCATATAAGCTTTTGAACAAGGGAAGCCGGAAGGAACATATTTCAAGGTCACTCACTGATGTCAGCCAAGCTGATGCTTTGAGCAGAATGGCGTGGCAGAGGGCCACAGATTGGGATGTCGGGGTATAGTAAATGAGCCTCAAATAGGAAAACCTCATTCCTACTCCTGTTTTCACATTATAAAGCACATTGAAACAGGGCATAACATAATTTTTAAAATGAGAACTTAATGTGATTTTCCTCATGGCCCAAATGAGTGATTGTGGCCATGCTTTTCACCATTTCTACTGAGTGAACAGATTCTGAGTATAGATGTGTAAACTGAGGGACATTGGTTGCACTCTGTGGCCAACAGGGGTTTAATGCATCCTGAAGAGTAACAAGCTGACCCTGTACATTTCTCTCAATGACTTTTGTGAGGCTTAGATGGCATACGAATTATCACTAGGTGACAGAGTAGATATTAATCCAATTTTAAACTGCTTTGACGTTAGGAGGGATTACTAATGTAATGGTGGGAAGGCATAGTCAAGATCCAAAAAAATCTTGACAGGCAGGTAATGAATGTTTGTCATTCTGTATTATATTGTGGCCTGAAGCTAATGACATGAAATTTAAAAGGAAAAAAAATTATAAAATCTCATATATAGGCTTAAAACAATAAAAATCTATGAATAAAGAGAAGATGTGACTAGATAGCCATTCATAGGAGGAGGAAAAGTCTTGGGAGTCTTAGTGAACTGCAAGTCCAACAATGTACTTCAGTCATTTTTCATTTGTGGACAACTCTTCATGATTCCATTGGGGATTTTCTTGGCAAAAATAATTAAAATGGTTTATTATTTCTTTTTCCATCTCATTTAACAGATGAGGTAACTGAGGCAAACAAGGTTAAGTGACTTGCCCAGGATCACACAGCTAATAAGTGTCTGAGGCCAGATTTTTAACTGGGGTCTTCCTCACTCCAGGCCTAGAACTCTATCCACTGTACTACCTAGAGCTAGGCAATTTAAAAAATTTTGATCCTAGGTTGCATGAAAACAAATATAATTTCCAAAAGAGGGGAATTAATCTTTCCTCTCCGTGCTTGCATTTGCTCAATGAGACCATAGCTAGAATGGAATAGTTGGATCTGGCACTGAATTTTATGAGAAATACTGACAAACTGAAGTTATGTCTGGAGGATGACAAATAGAACAGTGACACCTTTTAATGTGACATGGGTTGAAGGTACTAGGGATGTTTAATCATGGAGAGGATGCTATTTCTATTTGTAAAGCCTACTTTGAACTCTTTTGATGACTCCATATAGTGGTTCTGCTGTCCTATAGGATTACAGAAGTTGAGCAGGAAGGGACATTGAGACCTTTGAGTTCAACCCTTTTTGAAGCCTTGTGGGAAGTTAAAAGGTAATTGGTGTCAAAGTTGATTTGGAAGCCATGAACTCTGATCTCAAAGCTCAGGCTATTTTCATTAGATCTCACTCCCTCTTCCTTTTGGAGATAGCTTATCAGTAACAAACTCATCAGAATAATTACTTATAAGGCTCTTACACTATGTTGCTTCTAAAGGAAATTAAAAACAAAAAATAAATAAGACAATGACCCCTGACTATTTGGACAATAGTAGTAGGAATACAAGATAGAATAGAAAAATAATTATAATATAAAAGACATTATGATAAGCACATATGTAGGATGGGTTACCAGAGGTCAGAAAAAGGAAAACTTAATGGAAAAGGTAATACCTAAGCTGAACTTTGAGCGAAAGATAAGATTTCATTAGGGAAAGATGGAGAGGGAAGTGGGAAAGGAAGACATTCAATTCTAAGGAATGATAAAGGAGGTTAATTTTTTTAAGTAGGGTACTAGAATAGTTAACTTCTAGATTCCTTTCCAATTCTAATAATCTATGACTCTCCCTTTTCCATTTGAAAAATATGGCTCCTGAGTTGAAACTAGTCTTCTATGTAGTTTCCATAGACAATTCAAAGAGGGCCTTCTGGTCCAGCAAGCCTTGATTCCATGGATTATTTGGGGGTAATTGATTTTGTTGCTGGCCCCCTGTGTGTGTGGTCATATTGTTGAGTCCTGAGAGGAAGGGGAAGAAAAGGGTGTTTCCAATCTGGTATCTTCCCTTGTATAGTTCTTTTTCCACTTTGACTCAACAAAGGCTGAGGATGCCAGCCTTCAGGGCAAGAGGTTCTGCCAATCTGTTTAGTGAGGAATTTCCTTGATAACCAAGGAGACAGCCTGTGTAGGTGGGAAAAGCAGGCCTGGGTGTGCTAGCCAGCCATTTAATTGTCTAACCCATGTGTAAACATGCCCAGAGGCTTCAAAATATGCTAGTCATAGAAACCAAAAGTATTGCTTGGTATTCATATATATATATATATAAATATATACCACTAAAGGTAATTGAGAGCAAAAAAAATCCAATTAAACTTTATTTAGACAAATTTTTCTTTTGGGGAATGACAAAGGCAGCCATTCTGCTTTCTGACTCTGGACCATCAGCAAAGAAGTCTTCCTAGGTCCTGACTGACAGCAGGGATACGGGGCAGCTACACAAGACATGGTCCTGCTTTGTATATAAATAAGGCTATTTTCTGTTTTCAAAAGAGGGCCGACAACATAGCATTGCCTTTCCAATTTTCTTGTTTGAGTTGTGTCGGGTGGGGTTTTTTGTATTCTGTCGCTCACTCTGAGCTCCAGAAGCCCTCCTTAGCTGCTTCCAGTGCAAGACCTTCATTCCTAAAGCCAGTGTCTGTCTGTGGATATGCCCTTTCTTCTAGCAAGGGAAATTTAATCTTTAAAGTGGTTCTGCACCACTGGTCCCAGAATCAAAAGGAGAGACTCCAATAGGGCAATTAAATGGAAGATATATATATATGAATGAAGTTCCAAAAAGATGTTAAAAGGTTGGAACAATGGACAAAGAAAAATAAGAAAAAAATTTAGTAAGGATAAATATTAAGTTCTGAATTTAATGTAAAAATATTAGGATCAAATTCTATTTTCTATCCATTGGTTTAAAAGTCCAGAATGAAATCTATCTATTAAACAAACAAACAAACAAAAAACCAACTGTATTTGGATATCCAGCATAGCCAAAGAGGGATCCTTTAAAATGATATTATATAGTTGTGATCAAAAGCAAGGTGATAATTATTCAAAACTAGGTTTCATTTTAAGATTTAGTTTCTTCACACAGAGAGCATAATCTACAATTGAGTATTTTCCTTTGGGGAGTTAAATATTCAGTTGACTGAATTTTCATTAAAAAAAATCAACTTGTGATAGAATCCTTAGGGGGAGATGTACTTCAATTATAAATACCTTATGCTTCATTTTGCAGTCTTCTCTTTATGGCTTTTATAGTCTATGCCTGGGATTTGCTGAGGGTTAACAGTTAAGGTTTACATTTCTATATCTATAGATTTACACACTGCTTAATCCTTACAAAGTTTTCTTCCCCCCACCCCCCAACTTAGTTCTTTGCAGAATTGTGTGGCTGTGATTGCATTTTCTTCCATGTGTTAATTTTAAGAGATCAATGTCAAAGACCCAGGAAAAACAGAAAACAGAAGTCTGACAAATGATCCAAGATGTTTGGAGACCGCTCATTAGCTTTGGACAGTTCTCTCAGGGCTATCATGTGGAAATCTTATGCCAAAGGAGAACAAAATAACCTGTTTGAATACCTTTTTTTTTGTAGTTTTCACTTTTTGTCAGATTAATAATATATCCTATGCATGGTCTCAGAGCTGGTTCCTCTGGGAACAGAATTCTTTAGATTGGAAAAGTAAGGGTCTCTCTCTTCCTCCTCTTCCTCCTCCTCCTCCTCCTCCTCCTCCTCCTCCTCCTTCTTGCTAATTTCCTCTTTAACTTTTTGGTACTTTTAAAATTTTTATTTTTTTCAATTACATGTAAAGATAGTTTTCAACATTAATTATTGGAATATTTTGAGTTCCACATTTTTATACCTCCCTTACTTCCCTCCCCCCCTCCCCATGACAGTGAGTAATCTGATACAGTTTACACATGTAAATATGCTTAACATACATCCATATTTTTATAGTATTTTAAAAATTTTATTTTTTTAAATTTATGGAATCAAACAGACTTATCATAGAATCCAATGAACTTTTTTCCCCCTTTCTTCACCTGTGTTCACCTCTATGCATTTTTTTCATTGGTCACTATATCATTAGAAACAGCATTAAGTAAAGGACTGAAATGACTGGGTTGAGCCAGAAACAATTTAGAGTTTGAGGGTGATTTCTCCACAAAATCTCAAGTATTATTTCCAGGTATTATTATTATTTTCATTTTAGGCAAATTGAGGCACAGAGAGGTAAAATGACACTTGGCCACTTCCTTCTCCAGATCTTTCTGACTCCAGGTCTAACCATTGAATTATCTAGATGCCCCTCCAAGAGGAGTCATTAATGGACCAATGTTAAGTTGGAAGGAAGTTTCCAGGTCTGAAGAAAAAGACAAGATGAGGTTTTTATTGGACTGAAAGATCAATATTCTCCCCAGGGTGCCCAAGTATTTTGAGGGTGGACATGTGGAAAAGGGATTAAATTTGTTCATTTTGGCTTCAGAGGCTGGTTTGGAAGGAACAAGTGGGAAAACAGGTCTAAGTGACAAAGTAAATTTAGACGATGTTAGAAAAAAAGTCCTGATATTTAGATTAATTCCAAAGTAGAATGGTGTGGTGGAGTCTCTCCAGCAGAGGCTAAAAAAAAATCACTTATTGTCTATGTTGTAATATAGATTTTTTTTTGCAGGATTCCTAAATTGGATCAAATAGCCACTGAGTTATTTTACAACTGAAATTCTGTGATTTTGTGGAAAAGCAATCTTCAAAGTGGTCTCTTGAATCAGAAGCCAGACTACAAAGGCTTTGGGTTCATAGGTAATGAGAAAGTTAAGGCATGGAGCATAGATGAGTCCTTTTAAAAGTAAAGACTTCTCTGATTTCCACATGTATAGTGATCTCTTCCTTCTCAAATCTCTTCTATTACAATTATGTGTGTATTTTTAAATTCTTCTTACTTATATTTTAAATTCCTTAAGTAGGAAATTGTGTTTTCCAATATTTTTGCATATTTAGCAACTAGCATGATTTCTTATAATGAGTGAAATCATAATGTTTACTGTTATTGAATTGAAGCACCAAAAAAAGATTTTAAACCTCTTGAAGGTAGTGTTATAATACTATAATCCATTATATCCTTTTTGTCTCCTCACCTCCCTTCTTTTCTGTCTTCCTCTCATCTCTCTTCTCTTTTCTCTTTTCTCCTTTCTGCTTTTTTTTAACCTTTCCTCTCCTCTGTTATCTATTCCCCTTTTCTTTTCTCTTTTCCATCTACAGGTAGTAGGTTGTAACTGGATTATAAAGGACTTTAAATGCTAACTCCAGGAGATTATATTTTATATTAAAGTCAATAAAGAATCACTGAAGTTTTGGGTCAGACCTCTTACTCCCACTTCCCCCATATCGATTTGAGAGCTGTATAGATTTTAGGGAGACTGGAACTGGGGGGGAGGGAAAAGAATGGAAGACAAATCAAGGAGAGCAATTAGTAAGTTTGGCAATAGCACAAGCAAGATTTGATGAGGGCCTGGATTATATCAATGGTCACGTGAAGGAAGCGAAGTTAGGTATAAGATATATGATGACAGTTGACTGGAAATGGAGGATGAGGCAGAAGAAATTTTAAAAATTTATTCCAAATTTGAGAATGGGGTAACTAGAAGAATGCTAGGGTCTTTAATCAAACTGGGGAAATCAGGAGAAAGAATGGATGAAGGGAAAAAGATAAAAGTTAAGTGTTGTTGAGTTTGAGATGCTAACGGGATATTCAGTTGGAAATGTCTTAAAACCATGGTAACTGATGACATTACCATGAAAGAGGTTTTGGAAAAAAAAGGAGAATAGAGATATAAGATAATATAGCTTGAGGGGATGTAGGGTTAAATGAAGATTTTTTTTTAAAGGATGAAGGAGACCTTGATTTTAATCTTTCCTTTCTCCATTTATGCTACATATCCCTGATGGATTAATTTTCTCAAAAAAGCCTATGGGGATAGAATATTTCCCTGCTTTACAAACTTCTACAGATCTTTAATAGTTTAAAGTATAACTTCTAAAAAAAAGGCTCCAACACTGTTTAAATTGTGAAAAATTTAGGAATAATCTATAAGAAACCAGTCTAAAGAAAAGAACCAGAATTGAATAAAGTAGCTCACTACTTAAATATTAAACTTGTTTGTGACTCAACTAGATTAGGTTACTTATAGCTAAAATTCATCTAGTCTGATATACTTTTCTGGGAGAAAAAAATCCAGAAATAATGAAAGTTTTTAAATACAATGTAAAACTTGAAAAAAATTAATTCTGAGTTGAATTCCCATATGCCATATTTCAGTCCAAAGTGAATTTTTCTAGTAGAGTTATAAGCTCTAAATTCTGGGTCTTTAATTGAAAAGGGCCTGATAGGGCCTTAGAGACAAGGGTACAAATGGCAGTGATGTAAGAGTCCATCTTCAGAATCACCTTTATCAGGACTTTGGCTTTGATGTTATAAACTAGAAAGTTACAGAGATTATGATTCTTGTCAGAAAAGGGACAGTGACCTATGTTTCAAAGCATTAAATGATTTTAAAAACTATTTCCTTTGTCATCATCTATCTTGTCTTCTTAAGCTACTTCAGTGCCTCAATTAATTATACACATCTAAGTTTTTCCATTTCCTCTACACTCAATTCTTGCTCCACCCTCCCCCAAATGACTCTCTGCTTCTTAGCATCACAAACAAGTCTTGTGAGTCCATCTGCTTCCTACGCAGCACTTACACCTCATGAAGGAGCCATTTATAAACATGTGTATGTTTCCTTGCAATGTCATTTATCATATTTTCCATAAAACAAGATGCTTATTCAGTATAGCTTGTATTTGGCTTTTCTTTCTTTGTCCCTTTCCCTTAGCTTTATTAAAATGTTTCATTGATGCCTTTTTGTAAGTGTCACAGTTATTTTTGGATTTGGTACCCCTCTCCATCCCTCCACTGAACCTCACATCCTACCTGCTCCAACCAGAATTGAACCCTCCACTATAATAAAGAATGATTAAAACAACAACAGTGACTATTTTTACAATGTATGGAACAATACCTCCTTATTCCCTGTTTCTCTGCTAAGAGATACAAAATCTTGGTTCATTATCAATTTTTAAGGACCATGATTAGTTATCAAAACTATTTAGATGAACATTTTAGTTATTTAAGTAGTAATCATTGTGTATATTGTGTTGCTGGTTCTACTCATTTCCATCTGCATTACTTTTCCGTGGTCTCTCTTAATGGCTTGGCTTGCTCCTATCATAGCTTCCTTTTTATGATTTATTTCCAAATTTCTTTCCATAGTTTCCCCTCTTCCTTCAGTTTCTTACCGTTTCTTTTTGTTTTAAGTGAATATAGATCATTAACTTTGTTCCTTTCTTCAGGTTTACCTCTTTGCTTCCCAAATATCCTCCCCTTCATGGCTCTCTCCCTCCTAATATTAACTATGCAGTTTTCAATCTTTGTCCCTGATTGTTTGTTGTCTTGACACCCACACAGACTTTAAACTAAACAAATCAATTTAATGAGTTATCTTCAAACTAATAGGTAGGTCGAACAATTGAATATAATGGAGGTTCAGTGTATAAGGGGAAAATACAAAATATTTAAATGCAAAACCAAACAAAATCCAAAGACTAGAAGGCTTAGAAGCTAAGAAAGACAAATACAAAATTCTACAGAGGGTCACACATTGACCTTATTTTTATGAGAGGCACCATGGTACAGTGTTCAAAGTGATAGATTATAAGGTCAACAGATCTGGATTCTAGTTCTGACTTAGTTACTTATGTAGCTTTGTGATCTTGACTGTGCAGTCAACTTATTTGAGTTAGTTTCTTCATCTATATAATGCATACTACCTATTGTCCTGCAAATCTCACAGGGTTTTAAGGATTAAATGAGAAATAGACACAGACAACTATAAAAATGTAAATCAATAAACATTTCATTCAATAAATTTTTATTAAACATCTACTGTTTTCCTGGTTCTATACTATTGTTATCCTAGAGACATACAGGCCAACTTCATGATGGCATCAGTGGAGTGAAACAACGATGTCTCTTTGTTCCCATACTTTTTAGCATGATGTTTTCAGTCATGTTATTAAATGCCTTTATGAGGATGAACAGGGCATCAAGGTCAGCTACTGGCTTGATGGTAAATTCTTCAATTTGAAAAGGTTACAAGCCAAGACAAAAGTGCAGGGAGGGTTGGTGCATGGTCTTTTGTTTGCAGATGATTGTGTATTCAATGCAGTCTCTGAAATTGAGATGCAACAAAAGATGGATCGATTCTCTGCTGCTCGTGCTGACTTTGGTCTTATAATTAACACCAAGAAAACCCGGGTGCTCCATCAGCCAACACTACACCATCCATATATGGAACCATCCATTACAGCAAATGGAGAAGTTTTAAGTATAGTGGACCAGTTCACTGATCTTGGCAGTGCCCTTTCCAGGGAGACACACATTGCCAGAGCTAGCTCAGTGTTTGGGAAGCTCCACTACCAAACTGAAGTTCTGCAGAACTATTGTGCTTATCTCATTGCTATATGTCTATGAAACCTGGACAGTCTACCAGTGCCATGTCAGGAACTGAATCACTTCCATTTAAATTGTCTTAGAAAGATTCTAAAGATCACCTGGCAGGAGAAGATACCAGACACTGAGCTCCTTTCTCTAGCTAAACTACCCTAGCAATCCAACAATACCTCAGAGAGTATAATTACAATGAACTGTCATGTTGTTGGAATGCTCGGAGTATGCTTGCCAAAAAAAAAAAAAACAACAAAACTATTTGATGGAGAACTTGTGCTCACAAGGGGGTCAGAAGAAGCATTACTAGGACACCTTGAAGGCATCTCTTAAGAAGTTTAGAATTGACTGTACAGCATGGGAGACATTGGTACAGGACCTCCCAGCATGGTGTGCCCTCATCAGTGAGGGGGCTGCACTCTATGAGGAAGGCAGAATCAAAGCAGCTCAAAGAAAATGTGAGATATGTAAGTTTAGAGTAAGCTCCCCAGATGTTCACAAGGACTATTTGTGCCCAACCTGTGGTAGAACATTCTGACTGATCACTCAGTCAGACCCACTGTAATTTGTCTCAAATGTATATTATTGTCATTTTGGTCTTTGATAACAAAGGACAAGAACAAACCAACATACACACAAACATAAATCAGTCATCTAAATTACAAAGTCATTGTGTTTGTAATGTAATTGCTCTCATCCTAAGGCATGTGATGATAACTCAATGATGCCTTTACTCATACTGAGAATAGTGAACGCAATTTTTATTGATACAGTATAAGGAGCAGTAACTTTGGAAACAACAGGTTCATATCCTAATATTGCCATTTTTTAGTATGACCTTAGGCAAGTCATTTAATTTCTTGGAGGCCAAAATTTTTTTAGTCTGTAAATGAGGGGATTATTCTAGGTAGTAATTGAAGTTCTTTCAAGTTCTAAATTTGTACTTATGAAATCTTCACTCTTTCTAATCTTGGGTTTATTGAGAATAGGTCATGCTCTACTTTCCTCATTTCTTTTTTTTAATATGAGCTACTCAAATGGCAGATTATGTGTGGACCATAACATAGTATACTTCTATTTTAGCATTTGATAAACTCTCAGGGTATAAGTTGGAATAGTTAGGTGGATTTTGATGGATTAATTATACCTAAATAGTGAAAGATAATGGAGGGATGCCAATTTGCCTTGACCAACAGTGATATTCCCTGTCATTGAAGAAAGGTCTTTGAGGAGAGCATTGGCAAACACTAGTCATCAAAGTCACACACAAGATTCATATTTTGGTTACAGGATGGCCCAGATGGTCTTTAAGGTCCCTTACAACTCTATAATTCTATGATTCAACTTAACAATTTCCTATAGAAATAAGGCTAGCAGATGGCAGTTAAATTACCCAGTCTACTCATAAAAGCTTATTTAACACCCAAATGTACCTTAGTTTTAGTACATATTAAAAATAATATTCAATGACTTGTAGGTATCAGTCATTTGTCATATTATGCAATCATCTCATCATCCAGGGTTAAAACTTCAGGGTCATTCTTGATTCCTCATTTTTACTCACCTGACATTTGCAATCAGTTGTCAAAATTTGTTTTTGCATTAATAACATCTCTGAATGTCCCCTTACAAACCACCCTAGTAGAGTTCTTTTTCTCCTGAACCACTGTAAGAAATAGCCTTCTAATGGGTCTTCTGTTTTATATACCTTCCCACTTGAAAGCATCCTGGACTTAACTGTCAAAGTGACTTTTCTTCCTTTTTTCTTTTAAACACACACACACACACACACACACACACACACATACATACATACAGAGTATTTACTGAATACCAATGACCATGGTTTAAGAAGCTTTTATAGACTAATAATGAGACACTATGGGAACAAACACAGAGGAAATGTAGAAACAGGAGCCAGTGGAATCATACAAAAAGGAAGAAGAGAGATGGAATTCAAGATTTATTGGAGTGGGTTTTTATTAATAGATCACTTTTGGAAATAATGAGTTTTGAACTAGGGCAAGAATTAATGAAGGAGAAGCAGCAATATAAGCTATTGGTATTAATTTTGGTACTTTCTTTCCTTCTTCCCAATTTTAGGGACAGCTAGGTGGTACAGTAGATAGAGACCTGGAGTCAGGAAACCTGAATTCAAATTTGGTCTCAAACATTATAGAAGCTGTGTGACCTTGGGCAAGTCAGTTAACTGTTTCAGTTTACTCCTCTGTGGAATGAGATGGAGAAGTAAATGGCAAATCACTTCAGTATCTTTGTCAAGAAAATCTAAACTTGGGTAATGAAGAGATAGACACAACTGAAATTACCAAAAAGGAACAAACCTTTCAGGTTCTGTACTTTTAGGGACAGATATCTCTATCTATTTCTTTATCTCTGTCGGTCTCTAACAGTGCAAAAGTACTAACATCTCTCTATCTCTCTAATATTTGTCCCTCTCTAAAAATACAAGGTATATTTATGTAAATATGTACACATACATATATACATATTTATGCAGTTGTATAAGAGAAGGTAACTCTCTTTGTATATAACATCCATATCTATAATTTCATAAGAGAGGTAACTCTCTATACCAGTCATCTTTCAGTGTACTGAACTGGGAAATAAAAGGAGATAGAATTCCCAAAAGGAGGAAATGGAGATTGTACAGGTATGACAGAAGTAATCAAAGATTACTACCAAAGAATGTCCAATTCTCAGCAGATATATAGCTTTTTGGCAATCTCAGCCTCACAGAGAACAGAGAGGAAGCCTTGGATCCCACCTAAGCAGACCTTTGAAGCTCAGTGAATAAAAAAAAAAATTGTCTCAGAGGTCATGGTGGGACAAGTATCCCGGAGCAGTAATTATTTTCATCATTTTTGAATCCCACATCCTTAAAGCACAAAGGATTCTTAGATTCCAAAGAAGCTTCTTATGATTCCGGTATTGTTCAGGGTTGGCCAGAAGTTACAGATCTCAACCCTCCTTCTCTTGGGACTCTGAAGAATGAACCTGTAAGGAATAGGATCAAACTAAGTCTCTTCAACTTCCTCAGTCAGCTGCCCAAGACGATTTACTAAGTTGTAAAGAAGTCACGATTTGTATCAAGGATGACAGTGCCCAAATCAAGGATTCTTGACTGGATGAATGTCATTAACCCCAACCAATTAATCAGTGACCAATCTGAATTAAGAAGACACAGAACCCAAGAGGTAATGCAGAAATCTTTTCTGCTTAATGATTTTTGAATCTATAAATATGTAATTCTAGATTTTGAAAAAATCTTACATTTACATGATTGACTATTCCCTACATATTTGTAAAGGCACAATGGGTGGCTTCATAGGATCCTAGATTTAGAGATAGAAGGGATCTCTGAGGTCATCAACTCCAATTCCCAGAGGAAACTAAGACCCAGAGAGGTTAAGTGTGTTTTGCCTAGGTTCACACAACTAGAGTCTGAGGTGGGATTTGAATACTGATCCTTCTGCTTTCAAGTTACACATTTTCTCCACTGTGCTACCAAATGTAATTTCATAGCAAGGGAAATATTAGAATAATATATTCTATAACTAATCTGTTCCCTCTGTGCTTTGTCAAATAGTTAACCTATCTAATCTTTTTTCTTTCTGAGCTGGCTTTACATTAACACTGACCCTTGTCCCATTGTTTAAAGTTATCTCACAGAACTACTCAAAGCCTACCCATACCTCCATCCCATTGTTCAAAATTATTTCACATAAAATCGAAGTTATCTTACCAAGAAAGGGGCTGGGGATTCCCATTTGTTGTATCTTGCTGACAGCCTCGGAGGCTGCCTCCCTACTCCTAAGGAGAGGATGCTGAAGTACCTAAACTTACTCTTTAGTTTCTTCCTAGCACCACCCTAACTCCCTTACCTTTTTCCTAGCACAGACACCAGCCCTGCTCCTTTATATAAACCAATCTTTCCCCCACTATCAGTTACTTCCAACTGCCTTTACTGTTTTTATTTTCTCTCTCCTTTAGTTTCTGCTAATCTTAGTAATATGCAATAATTTTTTTGTCCCTACTTCTGGGTCAAGACTCAGTCCTTTGTGAACTCATTCACACATTCTGGAACTTGAGTCTGGATCACCCCAAATTTCTCCGTCAACAATTTCACCAGGTAGACCAGATCAAAGTTAGAATATCTGTTATATTCCATTCCTGAAATCTGCCCAGTTTGTTGTAGAATTTAGGGTTAGAGTTAGTTTGCCAGGTCAGATCTAAAGCATCAGTGACCTAGGGGTTGGAGAGTAGGAATCTAGAATTTAAATATCAAGAGGGAACCCAATCCATTCTTTCTCTTTGTTGTAGGAGACAGAGGAAGTGAGAAAGATATTTAGCAGATCTCCATCTTCCCTACCTCCCCATCCTTGACAAAAACTGAACACAAACAGTTATGAATTCAATCATATACCATTCTACTCCTTGCCTGTAGCTCCACTGTTGGTCCTCATCTTTCTTTTAAGGGTATCCTATACCCTTTTGATATGAAAGTCTTGATTTTGAACTTGCCCAGTAGATAGTAAATATACCCAGTACAAGACACTCTGTGTTGGCAAATAGGGAACTTTAGCTATAAACACAAAAATTACTTTATAATCCTGACAAACCAGCTGTTTGTAGATAACTGAGGTGCTAACACTATTGTCTAGACCCTTCTCCCTGGCTGGTGAAAAAACAGATGTTTTTAATCTAGGAGGAAAAAAGCAAATATGTTTTCTATGTCTGAATGTCAGTTCATTCCCAATCTGTGATCTTAAAAGAAAAATTGAAGAGGCACAGGAAACTCATGGCAGGTCTACCTTTTCTTTTTTGCCAGACTCTGAGGCCCTTTCTTTATCTATGACATGAAAGATTAACATATTCTACCGACCACCTTGGTAGCCTAGCTCTTTGAAATTTTTATCTTTTGCTCCACACACCTCAGGAATCCTTTTCTTCTCCCTGGCAACATCACTTGCTCACTTGGAGGGCTGTTGGTCTGTAGATAGGTGCTATTTTATCTGCTTCATAATCAACAGGAATACTCCAATGAATCAGATCTCAGCAATGTGGATATTCACTTTAGAAAGCTAGGTGCAAGCCTTCTCTACCTGCCCATTTGGAGCAACAGTTGTTGAACCTTCTCAGGAGGTGATCACAGAGGGCTCATACAATATGCTGGGAACCTTATTTGGTTTTTCTTAATATCTGAGGATCCCAATATAGCACAGAGATCAAGTAAATTTGTGAAGATGCCAGCCCAGGCTACATTGGTCCTTGTCAAATACTGAAAATTGGTGAAGTTTGAGTCCAAGATAGAATAGTAAATCTGGGACAGAATAATTCTTAAAAGTCAGATCTCTCTGTTATAATATTTCTCTTTAATCACTGAATCAATGGACAAGCATTTATTAAGCAGCTATGATATAGAAGCACTGTTAGATGCTAGAAATGCAAATACAGAAGCCAAATGGACCCTGCTCTTTTCCCTCATCTTTAAAAGTGGCAATAATGTACTACTTATCTCATTTGTGAATAATGACATTTGTAAACCTTAAGATGTAATATAGGGGTGGCTAGGTGGCGTAGTGGATAAAACACCGGCCTTGGAGTCAGGAGTACCTGGGTTCAAATCTGGTCTCAGACATTCAATAATTACTTAGCTGTGTGGCCTTGGGCAAGCCACTTAACCCCGTTTGCCTTGCCAAGAAAAAAGATGTAATACAAATATGTATTAAAATATTATTATTAAAAATTATTTCTGTTGAAGGCACTACAAACATTTTAGACAATTGAGTTGACAAGTTTTGTCTACACAGAATCACTTATTAGTTCTACAGATGATCTTAATTAAATCAATCAATCAGAAAGTATTGGTTAAATTTAAATATGTTCCAGGCTCTATGCTAAGCAATCAGAAAACAAAGAAAAAGGAAAAACAAAACAAAAATAAAACCTTTGCCCTCGAAAAGCTCACATTCTTTTGGAAGGGACAATGGGCATATAAATTGGTAAATGCAGAGAAACATAGAAAAGGCTGAAGATGGTTTTAGAGGAGAAGGGATAGAAGACTGAAAAGTCATGGCATAAGAGTCTCCTAAATAATCTTCTGTCTTGCTACACTAATATATTATTCCCATAGATGCCAAATTAATATTCTCTAAGTACAAGACTAAAAGTATCATTCTCTTCTTCAAAAAAGCTGTTTCCCTAAGATCAAATAGAAATGCCTTTGGTTAGTATTTTAAAACCTTTGCTTGTGAATACAAACTATAATAAATGTCCCTTCCCTTTATTCAGTACATGTTCCAGCTAAATTGATCTACTTATTTGCTCTATTTCATCTACAATCTTCCACCCCATCCAGCACACTCTCGCTATTCCTTCTCCCCCTCCATCACTGGACCCTTGGCCCCCATGTCTGAATGCCCTCTAGGAATCCTGGATTCCCTTCAGGGCCTAACTCAGGAAGGTTCTATACAACTGTTCTAGATGTTTATTTTATGCCTCTTTCTCCCTTCATCATCCCCCAAACAACAACAGCAACAAAACAACAGCAACAAACAATACCATCTTTGTATTTGCAAGCACTTTCTATTTACTTAGCTTACTAAGTTCATATCTTATTCCCTTGACAATCTTGAGTAGAAATATTGGTTTTGTTTTTGTCCTTGAATCCCTGTAGTCTTGAATTCTACAAGCACATTGAGCATGCTTGCCAGGTCCAATGCTAGGTGCTGGGAATACAATGACAAATCAGACAACATTCCCTGTCTTCAAGAAACTTATAGTCTATGGAATGAATTTTTAAAATACTCTCTACATAGAAAAATTGCATTAACTTGGAATATGCAGCTACTAAGGTTAAAGAAAAAATAAAACAACCCACCAAGAAGATTGTCCCTGAGGCTATCACTGAATAGTCAAATGGACTTTTGGGAAGAGGTTTGCTGAAATATGATCATCTCATTATATTTATTCCTCTCCATCTTATCTAGTTAGTAATGTCATTAAACTTACTGCCTACAGGGACAAAAACTGAGTGTCCCAGTTGGTTGTCTAGGACAAGAGCATTGTTAATGTATTTGATTTTCTGCTTTGAGGTCTTGTTGCCAGGCTACTAACAAAGAATTCACAAAGATAATGGGTTGGGAGAAATGTTAATCAATAAAATGCCTTAAGGGAGATATAGAAACTTGTGTCTGTGGAGAGGGACAAGAATGGTGAGGAGAAAAGTAGGTAAAAAGATTATCTATCTATCTGTTTGTCTACCTAATCTATCTCTATATTAAAAAAATAAACAAAGTCTAGATGTAATTTTACATCAGTTTGTTCTGAAGCTAGGGCACTGGTACTAAATATTCAGGGAAACATTCATAAACTACTCATTCATTATCCTTTAAATATAAAGATATGGACCCTCTGAATTTTCCTGGATCTTCCCATTATAAATAAGGGTTCCATATCTACAATCAAATATTCTAAAATTCCTTTTTCTGACCATAGTCACCAATCATTCCATCTCACCAATGATTTTCTCCTCCTCCTGCTCTGCTTCCTCCTTTCCATAGGCTTTAATTCCTCCTCCCTTTTCAGTGCTGTCTCTCAAACAAATGCCCTTCTCTTTTCTTTCTTCCTAATCCTGTCTTTTAAGGAGAATCAGCTCAAATTTATGTCCTTTTTTTTAGCATCCCTTGTCCCTTGACCAATCAGTTGACATGCCTTGCCAAAAGATAACTCCTACTATTTGTCTCCACTACTCCCACTCACATACTGAACAGTACAAGAGAAAAAAAAACAATTGTATTGACTAACTAGGTGGTCTACAAATGTATTTTATCCCTCTGGGCCATCTCTCCCACAAGGCAATTCTTTTACTCTTTGATAATTGGCCCCCAAACCCTTGTTTTTTCCTAAGTTTTCTACCTTTTCCCAAAGTAGTCTTCCTTAAGCTTCACCTCCTACTTTATACCTTACAGAGAAAAAGAGGTTATAATGAGCTCACTCTTCACCTCAATTCTATAAATCAAAACCTTTCAACATCATTTTCCATATTCATTTGTCCCCTCCTAGGCCAGGCCCTTTACTTATGCTCTTGATTCCATCTCTTCTCCTCTCCTTAGACACATTACCCCTCAGATCAATTCTCTTTCTCTCTTCTCATCTCCCCAAAGTTATCCTTGCTCTCTTAATCACCAATTCAATGGCCTCTTTGCTATCATTGCCCTTTTTGACCCCTCTGTAGAATGTGATTCTCAGTGATTTCATCAACTCTCATAAGTTTCTTTATTATTTCTAAGCAGATGGTTCTCAAATTTATATAGATAATCCTTACCTCTCTGCTAAACTTGAATCCAACATTTTCACTGCTTGCTGGACATTTCCACTGAATGTCCATGAGCATTTAAACTCACTATATTGTTAACTGAACTCATTACTTCCCTCCCTTCTCAAATCCATTCTTTCTTCTAACTTCTTTATTTCTAATGCTCCAGTCATTCATATTCACAAACTCAAATCATGTTCAAGTCTTCCCCCTGTTTCTCTTTCCCCACATTTAATCAGCTTCTGTCTTATTGATTTTACTTCCACAATATCTCATGCATCTTCTGTCCACTTGTAGAGCCACTATTTCAATTTGGCCTTATCATTTCATCCCCGTTGCCATCACCTTCTACATTCCATCCTTCTCATAGCTGCCTAAATGCTCAAGGGCCCAGTCTGACCATGTCACACTTCTGATCAAGATTCTTCAGTGGTTCTCCACAAACTCTATAATAAAATATAAACTAAACTGTTGGATATTTAAAGACCTTTCTAATCTGTCTCCAGACTATCTTTACAGGCAATATTATTGCACTTGACCCCAAAACTGGCCTAGTTGCATGAACTGTAGTTACTCTATGCAACATTCTATCTATTGCAGCTATGTCTGTGATGAACTCTCCTTCAAGGCTTTAGAATGCTTTTCTTTTTCACCTCTGATTTTTGGAGTCACTAACTCCCTTCAAGGCTTAGTTAAAATGTCACCTCCTTCAAAAGTTCTCTTATGATTTTCCCAGTTCATAATTCCTAGCCCTCAAAGACATTACTTTTATTTATTTTGTATATATCTTGTATCTAATTATCTGTGAAAATGTTCTATCCAAGTACAATGTAAACCCTTTGATCTATGATCCTATGATCTTGACTTCCTCTTTCACCATTACCATAAATCTAAGATATTACAAAAAATGACACAGAGCAGGCGAGATGAGAAGGGCAGAAGGATGTAGATTTTGACATTTAAGTGGAAGGGGATGATTGAGATGGGAGTAGATGCAATACTGGAAAGAAACATTCTGTGAACCATAGAGACATCAGTGGGAAATGACGTCCCTCCCCTCATGCTGGAGCGGAGGCACCAGGTCAGACTATTTGGTTTCATCTGAGTTGGCAGCCACTTTTACATCTGTAGGGTGTATATATGATACAGTCAGTCTGATAGATGTTCACTGAAGAACAGGGTAAGAAGAAAGATCTAGGTTGGAATCTCAGCTTTGACAATTATTAGCAGTGTGATCTTGGTCACGTTGCCTAACCTCTCTGGATCCATCTTTTTCAATAATAAAATGGGAAAGATACCACTTGTATTTCTTACGTTACAGTGCTGAGTTATACACTACTGGAACATAGTAGGCACTTGATAAATTCTTTTTGACTTGAGTTGTTGACTATCTAAATACATCTCAGTTTGAAATCAGTATTACATCTGCCACTCAGTTGTTGATGTCCACTTACTGTTTCAAGACTGTAATAATGATGAGGATGCCAATGTGCATGTTGAGAGTTGTATCATTGTCAAACTGAGGGTTTGCATGGATAGAAGCAATTTTTCCTGCCTCTGGTTTTTTTCTTCTTTAATTTATCCTCACTACTGACTGAGTAATTTTCCTAAGATACTGCTTTGATCCTACTACTTCTCTATTTTAAAAAAAAGCAAAAAAAAAAACCCCAAGGCTTGACCTGACTTGATAATTCTTTTTCATAAAATAGAAATTTCTGTCTAACCAAACTTTAACCAAGCTCTATCTTATCCTTATTTATCAGCCTTAGATCATATTATATACCCCATTCACTCTTCTTCCATATGCAATAGATACATCCAAGACAGAAGTCTATTTTCCATTCCTTTTCCTTCTCCTGCTCTCTATGCTTTTAATCAACTGCATGATATGCATGAACTCAGCCTTACCATCTATCCACTGGACTCATTTCCTTTGAGGTATGACTCTCAAGTGACATCTCCTCTATCAACCTCTTTCTAGGGGAAATTGATCTCTTTTTTTCCCTCAAAATTCAAATTTTTTTCCCTTGAATTCCTCCTTTGTATTTTTCTTAATTTCTCCTATCTCATTCTTGTAAACTTATATTCTCTGTACCCCATTTCATTCGCCCCCCCCACTTAGACTACAAGTTCCTTGAGGGTAGGGAATGTGTCACAGGACCATACATCTAGAGCTAAAATGGATCTCAGAGGTTACTTTAGACCAAACAGTCTTTTTGCAATTGAGAAACCTGAGATTCAAGAAAATTAAATCTCTTGTCCTAGATCATAAGTACCAAAGCACATTTTGAACCCTGGTCCTCTGACTTATTTTCTTTTTTGCATTTCCATTATGCATTGCACACAGCAATTATTTAGTAATTTGTTGACTTGAATTACAAATTAGGTACTTCTTAGGGTATATTTTGCTAAATTTAGCTTAGAGCATCTCCTTTTAGGAAATATACCTCTTCAAGACAGCTAGCCTACTTGAGTTTCAGAAAAGACTCATTTTCTGAGTTACCCAGATGGATGTAGTCATTAAACTTTACTCAGCAACCCTTCCTGAGCACTATGATGGGCACAACACTGATCACTATTTTCTTCCCTCGATAAACAACCTGTTTGGAGAAAAGGCGTAGTAAGACATTTTTAAAAAAGAGAGACCCAAAAAGCAATGGGCAAACAAATGAGCAATTATGGCCATAGAGAACTGTATACATGTTACCAGGGATCAGTCAGTCAGTAAGTATTAAGAGCCTCTGTGTGTTGGGCTCTTTATTAAACCCTGGTAATACAAAGAACACAGAAAACCCCATAGAGTCTGCCCTTTAGACAAATTAATGGAGGAAACAACATGCAAACCACATTTGAAAAAAAGATACATATAGGATAAATTGGGGAAAGGTACTAAGAAAAAGGGGCAGGAAGGTGGTTCAGTGAATAGAGTGCCAAGTGGAGTTATTCCTGACTTTAAATATATCCTCAGACATTTGTATGGCCCTGGACAAGTCACTTAACCTTGATTGTCTCAGTTTTGTCATCTGTAAAATGAACTGGAGAAAGAAACGACAAACCATTCTAGTATCTTTGCCAAAAAAAAAACACAAAATGGGGTCACAAAGAGTCATATGTGACTGAAATGACCTGAACAACCACAACCACCACCCACAACACCAAATTTAAAAATAAAGAGGAATGGAAATGATTTATTTTAGAGAGCATTTTAGTATTATTCCCTGGAAGCCAGGAGGAGATAAGAAGAAAGTTCAAGGTAATGAGGACAAACAGAGTTAATAGATGGAATATATGAACAATAGCAGGGAGGCTACTGTTATTGGATTGTAGAATATGTTGATGGCAGTAAATTATATGTATAAGGAGCACTGGAAAGACTCAAAGGGGTCAAGTTATAAAGGGTTTTGAAAGTCAAATAAGGGATTTCATATTTTATCTTGGGGATAATAGGGATATTTGAATGAATAGAAGTCTTTGCAGAGAAACATCATCATAGTTATCAGCAAGGGAAAACAACTGGCATCCAACAATCCAATCTAATCCAACAAGCATTTAATAAATACTTGTTGTATGTCAAGCTCCCTATTAGGCTTGGGGAATATAAAAACAATATATAGTCTCTATTCTCAAGGAGAACATTCTTTTGAAGTATACCTCACCCTCCTCATCTTCCAATGAACTATCCAATAGCTGATAAAAAACAAGTTGTTAGTATACGAAGTAATCACGTCATATCATCTTCTATTGTGTTCTTGCCAAGCATTTAATGCATATTAGAAGGATTGTCACTATATTTTGTTAGCAATCTTCCAAAATCCTTGGATAAATGACTTATCATTGAACTTTGGACTTCCATATACTCTAAGTGTATCTTTTATATATTTATTATGTACATGTTGTCTCCCTCATAAAAGTGTCATCTCCTTGAGGGCAAGGAACATTTAAAAAATTGATCTAAAGCACTAGTAGTAAGAACTTAATAGGATTTTGTTGATTGATCTTCTACTGTAAAATTAATTTGTCTATATTTGTTTCTCTCCACATTTCATTTTAATTACTCAATTAAAAGTTTGATGCTCTCAATCTAGCTCTCTTTATTTTTTAGGGGCTTTTTAGGGATTTTTAAAAATTTTCCTATCGTCTCCATTTTCATGTTATTTCTTCCCTCTTCCTGAATTAAGAGAGTCACCCCTTGCACCAAAGAATTAGAGGGCAGGGAGGGAAAGGGGGGATAGAGGAGAAGAAAAAAGTAATGGATGGAGGGAAGGGAGAGAGAGAGAGAGAGAGAGAGAGAGAGAGAGAGAGAGAGAGAGAGAGAGAGAGAGAGACTGCTTAGTTGAGTAAAACTAATGACACATCAACCAAGTCTGTAAGTACATGCAGTTTTTCACTTCAAATTATTCCTCTTTCCTTTCCAATCTTTTTTTTTTCCAATGAATATGGATATCCAAGGCAATAGTAATGTAAGTTAGATTATACTTCTGGGAAAAAATGATTTCTACAAAATATCTCTTTCTGGTGATATAGCAAATAATCTTTATAGTGCTTATTGTCTATATTTGCTTAATATACAAAAAAAACAGGGGAAGAGATAGGAGTACTCAAAACCAAAAGGTGTGTTTGTGTGTGTGTGTGTGTGTGTGTGTGTGTGTGTGTGTGTGTGTGTGTGTGTGTGTGTGTTATGGAAGAGAGCCAGTGAAGGAGGGGAAGAAAAGAATACAGAAACTAGAGTTAATAAAGCATCAGAACTCCAGGGATTCAGATGTATGTTTGGTTCCAGCATTGTATCTTTCCAATACTGGTCTTATCTGAAAGGAGCATTTATGGAGAAAGGAACTATGACTGAAATATTTGTATGTGACAACCAAAATAATATGTAGACTTCTGAGGCCAGTCAAAGTCTTATAGAAAGGAAGAGACCACCTAAAGAGTCTAAGGTTAATTCAGTAAGTGCCTTCCTATGGCCTCCAATATATTACTTCCTCACAGGGTCATTGAAGTTTTTATTACCTATAACTAGCAGAAATGGGATAATGTTTCTCTGGGACTTCCTAGGGTGATTACCTGAGGGAGTGGAAATGTATTGCAAGGGGAGGCATTTTCATAATGAGAACATACAGAAGTCAGTCATACTGGCACAATCATTGCTACCACACTTGCTAAATATGCCCTATTCTCCGTACGACATTTACATCTTTAAAATGTCCACAACAGGCTAATTGATTAGGATTTGGCCAGACAGCTCCAGGTGGCTAATTGGGAAGGCCATATCTCAAAAAGAATTCGTCTTCGATTACAGGCTTTTGACATCTTTATGTAGGTTTTATGAGATATTCAATACATTTTCACTAGACAGCCATTGATGCCATATGGCAGGTCTGGAAATGTAGAGCAAATTGGGTATAATGAAGCTTTTTAAAATTCATTTATTTTAGAAAGGCAAGAAGTAGAGTTGAGTGCACTTTTCTCAAACTGAAGTTTAGGAGCGCAGGAGTCCGGGAGGGCAGAAGAAACATGCCTTAAAAGGCCACATAAGAAAACAATGTTGTCAAAGAGAGCACGGTCCAGAAAGAAAACAACAAAAAACCTTAGTGGGACCAACAGAATAAAAGTTAGGAGGGGCAGACACAGAACCAGTTCTACTTTAATCAATGTGTAAAGGAAGAGAATGGATGTCCTTGTCATAGAGCAAATGAGTTGGCACAATATCTTTAAATTCATATCCTAAAGTTGTTTTAGTGAAAGAGGTGGTATTCCCCTTTGTGAAACTTTTTTTCTTTTATTAAAAAAAATTGATAAAATGAAATGCTGTTTCTGGGATTGTTTCAAATAGAGTCTTTCCTGAGGGTTAGAGGGACTCAAACTACTGGAGAGTTTTCCTAGTCCTGTAAAAAGCAATGACACTTGAGGAAATTTACATAATCTATAAAGTCATGGAATGACCTCAGAACATTCACTGAGAAGTTATGTTTGAATAAAACCGATTAAGAACAAGAAGTTTTGTAAAGGACAAGTCTGTGTGGTTCGCTTCTAAACTGGGGAACATCATTTCAAGGGCAGCCCTTAAGCAAATACATGGAAGTACTCTTGGCAGAAATGACAAAGCTACAGAGAAAGGAGAACTTCCCTTCCTTCCTTCCTTCCTTCCTTCCTTCCTTCCTTCCTTCCTTCCTTCCTTCCTTCCTTCCTTCCTTCCTTCCTTCCTTCCTCTCTTTCTCCCTTCCTTCCTCTCTCTCACTCTCTCTCTCACTCTGTCTCTTTCTCCCTTCCTTCCTTCCTCTCTCTCACTCT